>NC_142152.1:367500-735000 GCF_024610735.1 Ursus americanus | reverse complement strand
ATTTAGTTCTAGAAAGTTTAATTTCTTATTTGCCCCTGATTAGTAACTTGGACTGCGTTGAAATTTTAAAGTGATGTTAATATTTTGGAAGAAGGTATAGGGGAAATGAGTTTTCAATTTGAGCTAAACAGAATAAATTTGGATAAAGGAAATGAAATATCTCTAAAAAATTTCAGAGTTTTAGAGGTGACACAGTTCAGAATAAAATTTTACTAGAAATACTGGAAGCTACAGAGTTCTGGGAGGAAAAGAGAGTTGACAAGGACTTTGTAAATAAACCTGGAGCTGATTATATTACAAATATGAATTCACCTAACTTCTCTTTGTATTATTTGGTCAATAGAGTTAACGGCGGTGTAGCATAAGCGTATTTCATTAAGCTCAGATCTGGGGGAAACAAAAGTGCAGTTGTAGAAAACAAAAGCAGTTCAGTCATGAGTCTGCATAGAGTTTTCCCACCTAGCTCTTTCTCTAACCTTGTTTAACCTAAGAAATTCTCTTGCCTTCTCCTGTTGGTGGCAGGTCTACAAAGCACCTAGTACAAGCTGGCACGTGTTATCAGCAAGCCAGCCCCGTGCTCTTCACGTTTCTGCCAACACTAGAACCAAACTCTTTAGTTTTCTCACTGTTGTTTTATTTGGTGCATACATTCAAATAAGGTATTCTGAAGTTTAAACTTTTTTCTTTGTTTTAAGGTATGATGAATGGGTGAAGGCTGACAGGATAATCTGGCCTTTGGACAAAGGTGGACCAAAGAAAAAACAGAAGAAAAAAGCAAAAGTATGTATATAGAGTCATATCCTTATGATAAGTATAGGTATTATTTATATTGTACTGTTTTTTATAAATCTCGTTTTCTCTTTGTAATAATCATCTTGATTAAAAAGGTAGTTGTGATTTTCTCTTATAAACCAGAAGCTAAAAAAGTAAAAAATGTAAACACATTATCACACTGTTTCAGGAAAGATAAAATCCAGGGACCCCTTAGGATATAGGCTTCAAACTCAAATGTCTATAGGGGCTATACAGAAAAAGGGTAAAGCGGGATTGATAGTGACCTAAAAGAGGACACATTCCTCATCAAGAGAGGGTGGAACTCACCAGTCTCCTGTGGGACGCAGACTCAGCGTTGCCAGATTTTAGGCTTTTTTTAAGTCCACTGTCTTGAAAGCTAATACTAGATTTTAAAACACATACCTACTGACGAGTTGTACTCACATCCACACCCTTGATTTTCAGCTTTTGCTGTAGAGATTCTCCTAGTGTTTTGTCTGTTTAATGGTAGATATCTTTCTGGTGCTCAGGGAGTAATAAGGAATGAGGGGAGAGTGCTGAGTAGCTGTACATCTCTCTAATGCATGGACTCTGGCTTTCACAATGTAATTGCAGTGTTGCAAACTGTAGACTATCATATGCATATACATACAAACTGTGTTAGAAAACTACTTGCTTTTAATGTTTCTATAAGCACAAATTAAGAGTTGACATATAAAATATATATCTTTTTGAGTTACGGTTCTCCTTGGAGAAGTAGAATGTTTATTTTTTCTAAGGCACTGGCCCTTCTCATACATTTTCTTGTTGTTGCCCAGAATAAAGAAGACAGTGAAAAGGATGAAAAGAAGGATGAGGAGAGGCAAAAGTCAAAACGAGGACGACCTCCTTTAAAATCTACACTTTCATCAAACATGCCATATGGTTTGTCTAAGACTCCAAACAGTGAAGGAAAATCAGGTACCAGAAGTGCTCGCAGCAATATGCCAGACAGCTCACCTCTGTCAAATGGATTGGAAGGTGCTCAATTTTGAGGATCGTTGATTTTTTAAAAATCAATAATATAAATAATAAAACTTCACTTGTGTGAGATAGTCATAGAAAGTCATCTAAGTTTTTAATCTCATATAAACTACAAAATTTGATTTGAAGAAAATATTTTAGTACATGTTACTTAAAATTTAGTGATGTTTTACTTTAATTTGGGAATACTTTTCTTGTCAGTATTGTAGGAATAGTCTATTTTAAAAGAAGATGGGTTGGCAAGTCATGCATCCTACTGTGTGCTGCACCTGTCTTTCAAAGCATGCACCAGTGTTTCTTGTAATTCAGTGCTGTTCACCTAGGATATTTCAACAAAGCTGAGACCAAAGTGTTCAAAAGCATAAACTAATGTGGTAGAGGCATTTTGTGATGAGTATAGGTTAACATATACTGTGTTGCTTTTAACTTTCCCCCCACTTTTTTTACCTTTAAATGTTAAATAGTGGTCTTATATAAAATTTTCCCTCACTTCAAGAAAAAACCTATTCTGAACTACAAGACTGCCATTTGTCCATATGGTGTTTTGTGTGTAAATTAGAAAAGGGCACGCTCCTACCTCATTACTGCCATCTGCTGGAAAGTTGTCATAATACACAAATGGAAGATGCCCACAAAGTGAAAGGTGTCCTTAGATAGCATGTTCTTGTGCAGTGTACAGCCTACAAAACTATACATAGTAGTCTTAGTCTCACTCAACTTCCAGATAAAAGTTCTTTTTTTAACATGAGAACAACTGGATTCTAAATTTTGAATATGATAAAACCACAAAACCATATACCTTTTCGCTTAAAAAAATACATTTAAGTTTGCCTTTTTGAACTTGTTTACATTATGATCGCCGCGAGGGAAGAATTTTTATATTTTATAGCTGCTGTACAATCTTACAGCCCTACTTTATTATTTTAAAAATTCTTTAAACTTAAAGAGAATGATTTATTTTGCAAGAAGTTCGCTTAGACTAGAGGCACCTGGGTGGCTCAGTTGGTTAAGTAGACACTTAACCTGAGTCTTTGGCTCAGGTCATGATCCCAGAGTCCTGGGATCCAGCCCTGTGTTGGTCTCTCTGCTCAGCAGGGAGCCTGCTTCTTCCTCTGCCTGCCGATCCCCCTGCTTGTGCTCTCTCTCTCCTTCTCTATGTCAAATAAATAAATAAAATCTTTAAAAAAAAAAAAGGTAGTTTGCCTGTACTTTTATGTCTTAATCAGAAGAACATTTAACGTTTTGGGAATTCATATTGCTCATTTTGTACATCTCTTCTTTCCAGAGTTATTTTAAATAATTCTAGGGATACAAAATGCCCTGTCACATTTATTAATCAGATAATTATTAATCACTACTAGATTTCAGATCAAACCACTTAATGTATTAATATAATCTCAGTACTAGTCCTTTGATTTTTTTTTTTTTAAGATTTATTTATTTTAGAGAGTGCGTGCAGGGGGGAAGGGCAGAGGGAGAGAGAGAATCCCAAGCAGACTCCCTGCTGAGTGTGGAGCCTGATGTGGGGCTCAATCTTACGACCCCAAAATCATGATCCAATCGGTTGGAATGCTCAACCGACTAAGCCATTCAGGACCCCCTAGTCCTTTGATTTTTCTAAGGATTAACACAGCCTAAACATGATACTAGTGAAAAATGCAAAATATTTCTTTTATAGAATTGAGATAGTAATATTTTCAATGTATTGTGTTTTTTACATGGAGTTTAACTGGAAATACCCTCATTTTTGGCACAAATGTATGGTTTATCAGAAATTTCTACAGGGAGGTATTCAGAGATACATGATTAAGAGTTTTTTTGGTAGAATTTTTATTCTAAAGTTACATTGGTAATTAAGATAGAAACCTTTGTAATATAATATTTCCTTTTACAGACTCTTGTTCATCTGATAGTGAAACAGAAGACCTTTTAGAAAAGAATTTGATGAATGAAGAACTTTCTCCTGATATTAAAGAACTAGAAAAAAATGAAAATTTAAATGATAAACTAGATGAAGAAAATCCAAAGATTGCTGCACATATATTAAAAGAAAACGAAAGGACTCAAATGCAGCCTTTAGAAACACTGAAGTTAGAAGTTGGAGAAAATGAACAAATAGTACAGATTTTTGGAAATAAAGTGGAACACGTAGAAGAAGTTAAGAAAGAGGCCGAAAAATCTCCTAAGGGAAAGGGAAGACGAAGCAAGACAAAAGATCTTTCTTTAGAAATTATAAAGATTTCATCATTTAGCCAGGACGAAGCAGGAAGTGAACCTCATATAGAAGCTCAGAGTCTGGAATTTTCTTCATTAGACAGTAAAAACTTTTCTTCTACCGAAGATGAAACTGACCAATGTGCAAAAGAAAAAAAGTTGAAACGGAAAATACTGGGACAGTCATCACCAGAGAAAAAAATAAGAATTGAGAATGGAATGGAAATGACAAATAGCGTATCTCAAGAAAAGACCAGTGACTGTGTTGCATCTGAGGGAATGAAAAACTTAAATTTTGAACAACATTTTGAAATAGAAAATGAAGGAATGCCATCATTAATTGCAGAGTCAAACCAACGCATTCAAGAGTTAACTAGTGAAAAATTTGACAGTCCAGCTGAAGAAACTGTAAGTACTCCACTGAAGGAAGAAGAGGATGCAATGCCTCTGATTGGGCCTGAGACTTTGGTTTGCCATGAAGTCGATTTGGATGATTTGGATGAGAAAGATAAGACCAGTATTGAAGATGTGGTGGTTGAAAGCTCTGAGTCTAACTCTCTTGTTTCTATCCCACCTGCCCTACCTCCGGTAGTACAGCATAACTTTTCAGTAGCTTCACCACTTACTCTCAGTCAGGATGAGTCTCGAAGTATAAAAAGCGAGAGTGACATAACCATTGAAGTTGATAGCATTGCTGAAGAATCTCAAGAAGGTATCTGTGAGAGGGAATCAGCAAATGGATTTGAAGCCAGTGTTGCCTCTGGTACCTGTAGTATAATTGTTCAAGAAAGAGAAAACAGAGAGAAAGGTAAGGAATTTCTAGGGAGAATATCAGCCTTTATGTTCAACCCCCACATTAGTAAGTTAAGAGTTTTAGGAACTCTTGAGCGGTAAAGTTCCCTTCCTCCCTCCTATTCATTCTCTCCCTCCTACCTCCTCCTCTCCCTTCCCCTGCCTTTAAAAAAAAAATGTGTTTTTTGACAGACAGCCAGCGAGAGAGGGAACAAGAGCAGGGGGGAGTGGGAGAGGAAGAAGCAGGCTCCCAGCAGAGCAGGGAGCCCAGTGCGGGGCTCGATCCCAGGACCCTGGGATCACGCGGTCAACCAAAGGCAGACGCTTAACGACTGAGCCACCCAGGCACCCCTAAAAAAAAAAAAAAGTTTATGTAGAAATTTACATGGAGTAGACAAGTGAATAATTATAGCGGCTCTTGCCATGGCAGCGGCTAGAGAGTGGGGCATGAACTGTGGTAGCCAGAGTCACGGCAGGACAGGACAGGCATTTAGAAAGTTTCTTCCCCTCTCTGACTTTTAGTTGAAAGGAGTGCAGCTGAAACTGTAACCAAAGGAGGCATTATGCTTCCAGAAAAATCTCATGGAGATGTACTGCAAGCAATAGTAGTAGCTGTTGGATCGGGCTCTAAAGGAAAGGGTGGAGAGATCCAACCAGTTAGCATGAAAGTTGGAGATAAAGTTCTTCTCCCAGAATATGGAGGCGCCAAAGTCATTCTAGATGACAAGGATTGTTTTTTATTTAGAGAGGGTGACATTCTTGGAAAGCTTGTAGACTGAATAAATCATTATTGAAAATGGCATCATGTGAAGCTGCCCATTCCACTGAAGTTGTGAAATCTTTCATCATGTAAATAATTTCCACGTCTCTCTTTTATAATAAACTAATGGTATCCCAAGTAGATACATATTTTTTTCAATTGTCTCTTTCCCCTTATTTCAGGTCAGAAAAGGCCAAGTGATGGAAATAGTGGATTACTGGCAAAAAAGCAAAAGCGTACCCCAAAGCGAACAAGTGCTGTAGCCAAAAGTGAAAAGAATGGAACAGGTTGGTGCTTTCCAGTGCTGGCCTTAGCACAGTGTTCATATTTCCAGCATTTTGTTGGTTTGATCATTTGTGTCAATTTAAAAATAAATTTGGTTTAGGCGTGGCTAGCTGGCTCACTTGGTAGAGGACGTGACTCTTGATCTCAGAGTTGTGAGTTCAAGCCCCATGTTGGGGGTAGAATTTACTTAATAAAAAAAATGTTTTTAATGTTTGGTTTATTATGTTCTGGAAATAGCAATTTTTCCACTAATTTTTATTTATTTATTTTTTTTATTTATTTTTTTTTTTTAAAAGATTTTATTTATTTATTTGACAGAGATAGAGACAGCCAGCGAGAGGGAACACAAGCAGGGGGAGTGGGAGAGGAAGAAGCAGGCTCATAGCAGAGGAGCCCGATGTGGGGCTCGATCCCACAACGCCGGGATCACGCCCTGAGCCGAAGGCAGACGCTTAACCGCTGTGCCACCCAGGCGCCCCTCCACTAATTTTTAAGCTGAAGGGGCTTACAATTTTATTTAGAGCTGGGATAGCTGTGATTATTTTTTATGCTTATTTCATTTGTATTTCTTATGTAAAGTGGTTTAATATTGAATGTATTTGAGGATCTTAAATAATAGGAAAGTAATATTTGCTCTAGTGGTAAAAGCAGATTAAGTTTACATTTCTGAATGGAATGGTTTACTTTAATCTAGAAAAGCTGATTTCTAAATAGTAGCATGGTATTTTTAAAACAAGAAGATAATAAGATTCTTATGGAAACAAACAAGGAAATTAGTAAATCAGTATAAATAGAATACTTGAGAAAGACTTCTGTACAATATGGAATAAAACTAAGTTGTAGAATATAGTAGAAATAAACATGGTTGATTTTGACAAATTAAAGTTTTATGTCCAAAACATGCCTTCATACAAGTCTCAAAGGAAAATTCTAGGTTACAGTAGATACATATCCCATGGAGGGAGCATATAATTTATACAAGATAAAAGGCATTTCAAAGGAAAACTTTTGAACCATATTTGAAGTTCTCAGAGCCACGTGTGGCTGGACAATACAGATGTAGAGAGGAGGAGTGACGGGAAATGAGAAGAGAGTGGCAGCAGGAATTACAGAGGGTAACTGAATAATGTCCTAGTGCCTGGCAGATACGCTTGTCAAATGATCAAAGTGAACATCACCAGTAACGGGACAAATGGGAATCACATAGTACCTGGCAGGATGTGACAGGAACACAGCAGCACATCTGTGACACTCCTGTCAAAGATGCATAACCTGAGTATAATCATGAGGAACCATCACCAAATTCCAACTGAAGGATCTTCTGTAAAATAACTGGTCTGTAATTTAAGAAATTGCAAAGGTCATGAAAGTCAAAGAAAGAGGAACTGTTGCAGATTTAAAGGACTCTTATGAGACATGACAATTAAAAGCAGCGGATGATTCTCACCTGGATCCTATTGCTACAAAAGACATTATTGGGTCAAGTAGAGAAACTTGTATGGGATCTGAGGATTAGGTGATAATATGTTTGTGTTCATTTCCTGATTTCGATTGTTGTTTTATGGTTCTCTAAGTGTATGGTGGTTTTAAAAACATATCTACAAATCTGTTGATACTCTCCCCTTCAAGAGACAAAGCCTAATTCCCTTCCCTTGAATGTGGGCTGAATGAAGTGATAGAGTATGACTTCAGAGAATAAGTCATAAAAGGCACTGCAGATTCCTCCTCGCTCTCCCTTGGATCACTTGGTCTGGGAAAAGTTAGTTGCCATGTCCTGAGGACACAGCAGCCTATGGGGAGGTCCACATGGTGAACTGAGCACATCCTGCCAACATCAAGTAAGGAACTGAGGCCTCCTGCCAAAAGCCACGTGGGTGAACCATCTTGGAAACATACTCTTCAGCTCCAGTCAAGTCTTCAGAGACCACAGCTTCAGCTAAAAGCTTCACTGCAACATCACAAGATTCCCTGAGCCATACCACACAGCCAAGCTGCTTCCAGATTCCAGCTCTCAGACACTGTGAGATATTAACCATTTGTAGTTTTAAACTGCTAAGTTTAGGGCCAGTTTGCAGATAACTAACACAAGGAGAATGTCCTTGTTTGTAAGAAAAAAAACACTGAAGTACTCAAGTATGGCTGGGCAACTTAACCTTCAAATGGGTCAGGAAAACATTTTTTGGTAACTGTTCTTATAATTTTGTTGTAAGTTTGAAGATTGTCTAAAAAGTTAAAAAGATTTAAAAAAAAGGAGATCATCAGTTTTACTTTTGGAGCTTAATATTTGGCAGGAAGAAATGAATTAAAGAGATGGGAAGTGAAATCATTAGGATTCAGTTATTATTAGTTACATATGAGGGACTGGTTAACGAACATATGGAATACAGAAGTTGCAGCAGGTTTTTGGAAGAGTAATTTAGGGAATGTTGAGTTAGAGGTACCCAGTATTCGGGAAGTGTAGGAGTCTGGAGCTTAGAAGAGTCTGTTTTTAGGGGCGCCTGGGTGGCTTAGTTGTTAAGCGTCTGCCTTCGGCTCAGGGCATGATCCTGGCGTTCTGGGATCGAGCCCCATGTCAGGCTCCTCTGCTGTGAGCCTGCTTCTTCCTCTCCCACTCCCCCTGCTTGTGTTCCCTCTCTCGCTGGCTGTCTCTCTCTCTCTGTCAAATAAATAAATAAAATCTTTAAAAAAAAAAAAAAGAGTCTGTTTTTAGAAGATGGTTGTGTGAAGGATTGCAAGATCATGAGATTGCTACGGGAGAGTTGTAAAATGAAAAGAAAAAGAACCAAGAATAGAATTCAGTGGGCTATCTCTTTATATGGGCACTGATCAGAGACAAATGCAAATCACTAAACACTAGTGGGTTTGAATAAGAAAGACGTTTTGAATGCTATAGGATATGCAATAGGATTAAAATACATTCATTGAATTTGGTGAATTGTAAATGTTGGGACCCTAACAAGAACATGGGAATGTGATTAGAAGGTGTGGAAATCAGGGTAACAAAGAATTTCTTTCAAGAAATTTGACTTTAAGGAGAAGGAAAGAGGTGCCAGCTAAAAGGGGAAGTTTTCTTTTCCCTCCCTCTTGCAGGGTGGGAAAGATTTAAGCATGTTGGTAGACTGGGAAAAGAAGCTGAAGATAAAAGAAGATGGATAATTGC
This sequence comes from Ursus americanus, assembly GCF_024610735.1. Classification (NCBI taxonomy): domain Eukaryota; kingdom Metazoa; phylum Chordata; class Mammalia; order Carnivora; family Ursidae; genus Ursus; species Ursus americanus. The sequence goes on along the minus strand of NC_142152.1, from coordinate 725,992 downwards.
TGTTGGGATATGCCAGAGGAGCTGTGAGTGGATGGTTTTAAGATTATAGCTGAAGAGATTAGTCTTCAAAAACATTCTTCTCTTTCTGAGCTCCCCTCAAAAGTTAATAAAGACAGATACAGGTAGAGGAGGGGCTGGGAAATTGAGTGTGTAACATTCAACTTTGCCTTTTTGGTAGAAGGCAAAGTTGGCTTTTGAGAGTAGCGTGGAAGTAGTAGGGTATAAGATTGGGGGGGAAAAGGGTAAAACTGAGAGTATTCTAATTTGTTATGAAGTGAAAAGCAAAAGCATGTCTGGTGAGGAGGGACAGATTTGCAAACAAGTATCTGCTCACATTTTATTATACATATGTTAAAGGATGTGCATACGTCAAGTATTTTTTTGTGCTTTTTCATTTATGCAGTTTCGGTGGTTTTATATCTTGTTTTAAACATAAATGGGGCAATACTATACATATTGTTTTATAACTTTGCTTTTTTATTTAACAGTATATATGGGATATTTTGCCATTTTTGTTTTTATAAACTTTAGCTCATTCTTTTTAACAACTTTAAGTATTCAATAGTATATTTGACCCTTGAACAACATGGGTTTTAATTGTGCAGATCTACAGATTTTTTAGAGTACTGTAAATGTATTTTCTCCTCACGATTTTCTAACATTTTCTGTAGCTTACTTTTGTAAGAATACACTATATAATGTTGCATATAACGTACACAATATGTGTTAATCAACTTTATGGTATCAGTAAGGCTTCCGGTCAACAGTAGGCTATTATTAATTAAGTTTCTGGGGAATCAAAAGTAAATGCAGATTTTTGACTGCATGGGGGTCAGTCCCCCTAACCCCAACCAGTTGTTCAAGAATCAAGTATATGTAATTTTTAACATTTTTCCTATCGGTGGGCATGTAGATTTCCATTTCTTTACTGTTAAGAATTTGTGCATTTGTACACTTATTTCTGTAGGACACCAAAAACTATGATTGCTGGGTCTGCTGCATTTTGAGATTTGATATTTTCATCATTTATAATCTCTGAATCAATTTTTTCTTATTATAGGACAAAGCAGTGATAGTGAAGATCTTCCTGTCCTGGACAATTCAAATAAATGTACACCAGTAAAGCATCTTAGTGTGTCTAAGCCACAGAAGCTTGCACGATCTCCTGCAAGAATTTCCCCTCACATCAAAGATGGAGAAAAAGATAAACACAGGGAAAAACATCCGAATTCATCCCCTAGAACATATAAATGGAGCTTTCAACTCAGTAAGAAGCTTTAGAAAACCTGAATGTATTTTGTAAAGTATTTATCTTAAAATGTCAAAATAAGAAATAGTGGTTACCAAATTCATTTATGTAGGTTTCCAAATATTGTCTTATCAGTAATCACCATGTATCTTAAATACAAATCCATGCCTTTTCATAATAATAATCTGATAAATATTAGAGAAAGATCTCCAGTAATAAGATGTGTGATTTGTATTTATCGATGAAACTGAAATACCCTTTCTAGTACTGACAACTGGAAATAAGCAGTGAATGAAAATATCAATACAAAGAAACTGGATGAATAACAACAATTATACATCAGGGTTGCTGCGTGTTTATGTTTTCTTGTGTTTATCTGATCGTTTAAGTAATATATCACCAAGTAATACATATTTGGTATAAAAAATTTGGGATATATACAGAAATCTTATTCATAAATTTAATTGTCATCCCTGTTTATAGAGCCTTATTTAGCTATTATTATGGAAAGTTTTAATAAACTAAAGCTTTTGATGATTTAGAAGTTGAGTTTTGATAGAACTGCCATCTTCTTTTCTCAGATAATTATTTTAAAAACCAAATTAAACTTTTTTTCCCCTTTAGATGAATTAGATAATATGAACAGTACAGAGCGAATCTCTTTTCTCCAAGAAAAATTACAGGAAATCAGAAAATACTACATGTCTTTGAAGTCTGAAGTTGCAACCATAGACAGGAGGAGGAAAAGATTAAAAAAGAAAGACAGAGAAGGTAATTTGATTATAATTTTTCTTCCTGTGTTTTTCAAATATATCCTGTCATTTTAGAAGATTTACATAAGTTACTCTTTGAATATAGTACACATTTATTAATTGTTGTTTTTAGACTCCTAGTTTTATCTTCTTTGTGATATTATTGAAATGAGTGGGTCAACAACTGAATTAATCAGGACGAGACTCTTGAAAAGGACTATGAACTATTTTACAAAATGTGTGATTTTATTAAATGTGGTGGGTTCTCAAGAAGAGGTAGTTATTCTGAAATTCACACTTTGCTCAACAAATATTTACTGGCTACCTATAAATAGGCACTATATTTGTTATTATGAGGTTCACCAAAAGTAGTGGGCATAGGGCTGATCCTCAAAGAAATTATCTTTTTGCGATCCTAAGTTATTTCCTGAGGAGCTCAACAACATTAGTTGAAATCGTTCAGCTCAATGTTAATGTGTTCACGCTGTGTGCCAGGCCCTCTTCCAGGTGGTGGAAGTGCAGAGATGAATGAGATACAGACTTTGATCTCAGAGATCTTAACTTCTGGCAGGAAGGGTGTGTGATGAGGGCCCCAAGAGAGATATCACCAAGTATAGGAGTTGGTGGAACGAGAGATTACTTTGGATTAATCATGGAGAGAGAGTACTATCTGACTTAGACCGTAAAACTGTGTGGGACTGACTTCTAAATATTGATAGGTTCACATCTGTCCATCCCCAAACCCGACTAAAATAACAGTAAAGAAAATGAAAAGCTCTGTACCCACAAGAACAAGATAATAGGATAGCAGACCACAGTAGATAAGGAATGTTAACAACTTCTCTCTTGGAAGCTGTGAAGCACATGGACTGCTTTAGCAGAATGCCAAAACCTAAAGCTTGTTATCCTTGCGGTGAGGCAAAACAAGATACAAGCCAGTCCATACCACATCACCCCAGGTCTGAAAGCAGGGATATAGGTGAGACTAAAAATGGAGATTGGTTGAAAATAGAAGGAGAAATTGGATCCTTTTGTCCCATCCTGTGATACAAACTACCTTCTTCTGCAGCTGTAGCAGAAAATAGGAAATTAACTTATTGTATGGAGGGTAAATGGCCTGTAGACTCAGGGACACCAGCCATAGCTGAAGGTGAGGGGTAAGTGCAAAACCAGAAATAGTGAGCCTGAGCAAAAGTTTACAATACTGAATGATGAGACCCCATCCCTTTTCCGACTGAAACTCTTTCCCTCTTGGCTTCCTGAAAGCTGGCAACTAAGCTTATGCTCAATCTTGGGAGGAGACTGAAGGATTCTTCTGGAGAAGCTGGTCAACCCAAGAGGAACAAACTAACTCAGATACCAACATTTAGAGGTTCCTGAACCAAAAAGCAAGATCCTTGCCAATCACTATATGTGCACTGCCCATCATTGAAAAGCTCCGCCTGCTCGCACACAGCTTCCAGTTAGTTTTTTAATGCCCCCCTCTTAAATATGGGAGCCACAAGACCAGATAGGAAAGCTTCTACATAAAGGTAGAAACCAAAGTAGAAAATGAGAATAAAAGGAAGTTGTAAAAAACAATGTACCATAGAAAACACCAAACTATAACCTATACAGAAATACAGGATAGATACTGTAGTCTTGAAACAAGAATATGATAGTATTTTTCTTTTTAAGATTTTATTTATTTACTTGACAGAGAGCGAGCGAGCACAAGCAGGCGGAGCGGCAGATGAGAGAGGGAGAAGCAGGCTCCCTGCCAAGCAGAGAGCCTGACACAGGGCTTGATCCCAGGATTTTGGGATCAAGACCTGAGCCGAAGGCAGACACTTAACTGACTAAGCCACCAGTGCACCCCCAAAATATGATAGTATTAATACAATGCAGAGACCAAGACGGATCTCTCAAAAATTAAAAATACGATAGGACTTTAAAAAATGTAATAGAAGAGATAGATAGCAAAGCTAAAGAAATCCTAGTAGATGGTCAGACAATAGGAGAAAAGAACTAAGAGAAGTAAAGGTTCTGGCCAAGAGATCCAACTTCTGAATCACAGAATTTCTAGAAAAAGAGCACTGAATAAAACACAGGAGGAAGCTGTCATCAAAGAAGTATTACAAGAAAAATTTCCAGAACCAAAGGATATGAATTAGAAGATTGAAATGACTCACCGTAACATCTGTAAAAGAGAAAAAATCACACCTAAAGCACACCGTGACATTTCAGAACCCTTTGGTTTACCACATAAAGGTATATCTAAAAAATGGGTCTCAGAATAGCATCAGATTTCTCATGTCAGATTTCTCAGTGCACTAGAAACCAGAAGCAGAACTAGAAAGCTAAGACAACATAGGATTCAGCAAACAAGGAATCCCACTTAGGAAAACAGTAAAGAAAATGTCAAGGTGATGAATGAAAGCGATAGGATTTGACCACTGCACAGCAGGCCTAGAGAGCCAACTATTCCAGGAATAGGATGGGTGGGAGGGGAGGGCTCCAGGAGGTCTGTCTCTTAAAAAAACGGGTAAATTACATGATAGGCTTGCCTATATTGAGAGGAGTTTTCTGTCTGTGGCAGTTAGGGGACTAATTTCTGATAAAATGACCTGTATCATATGTGATCTTGAATCATTCTAGTCCAAGTCCAGCAGTGTTAATTCCCAGAAGATGGAGCAAATGGAAGATCAGGCTTTCCATGTTTGTCCTTTTCTTTAACAACTGTAAATAGCAAGAATAAGAAGTCTTTACAGAACTTTTAAACACGAAAAGAGGAGGAAATTAACAAGTTGAAATTTCTTCAGAGCACCCTAAACTGCTTTAAGTTTCCTGAGGGTGATGGGAGTTTCAGACAACTAAAAAGATTCTTTTATTACAGTCTTCCCTTTTTTGTTTTCTTAATTTTTTGTAGCATGGAGTTATTAAAGTGAGACCCTGAGTGATTTCTGGAATATTAGAATTTGTAGTAACGAGTTACATGTCACATTGACAGCACTCGTACACACTCAGAGAGATATACTTAAAAATTAAAAATTTAAATAGGAACAATTAGGCAAAGTTTGGCAGGAGACAAGGGAGCTTTGCAAAGAAAAAAAAAAACACCCCCCCCCCAAAAAAATGGCAAAGTACCAAATGCATAGATCCTTAATCTGTGTTATATCTTCCTAGAGAGTTCTGTTAAAGTCATATAAGGACTCTTTCTTTTTTTTTTTTTTTTTAAGATTCTGGGTTTTTTTTTTTTTTTAAGTAATCTCTACACCCAATGTGGGGCTCGAACTCACAAACCCCGAAATCAAGAGTTGCACATCTGCCCTCTGAGCCATGCGAGCACCCCGTGAGGACATTTTTCTAATCATACCCCCACACTTCCATCCTGATCCTGATTCCATCATGATTCTGATACCTGACCTAGATAACTGCTGTTGCTTATAGGGTGCTGTGTCCATTAGGTGTACCAGGGCAGGATAAAGGTACGATGCCAGTGGTTATCTGCCTGTAGGAAATTCTTGGTTGAGTGAATTCTCTTACGGTCCTAGAACCTGGAGACTAAGGAAGAATTTTCTATACTGAAAATTTAACCCAGGTTGACCTTGTTTTTGGTTTTGGGGCAAGATGAGTTCCTTCCAGCTATCTTTCAAGTTAGGGTTTAAGAGTTTATTATCTCTTTAATCTTTACATTTTAAGATGCCTTTTTGGAACTGAGTTATTTAACTGACCAGAGACTGATTCCACTCAATTGAGCCAAACAATTTTTGCTGACAGTTTGTTATTCCTAAATTCAGGGACCATTTAAGAGGACTGTAATTGAAATGAATGCTAAGAAATGTATTTCTAACTTGCCAGTGGCTAGGTATCTTTGAGTGATAGGTTTTAGGTCTAATGTGGTTATTTTGATTCCACAGTGTCTCATGCAGGAGCCTCCATGTCATCTGCTTCGTCAGACACTGGAATGAGCCCCTCATCCTCATCTCCCCCACAAAATGTACTCGCTGTAGAATGCAGGTGATACACGTTTTCTCTGCCTTCCCAGCAGTTTGCTGCCATGGACATAAATCCCAAAATCCTGAAATACAACCACAGAAAGCACTCAACTGGTTTGACATTGCTAAGTATATCCTGTATACTTTTCCAGGCTGGATTGTATCTATTCCCTCTCTTTTCTTTTTTTCTGTTGCAAAAAAATAAGCTGATTAATAATTGAAGGTTAGGCAGCCTGCCATATTTGTCATAATTTTTCCTCTTTAATTTTTTTCATTTTTTGTGAAGATAAAAAAAGGGCACTTAGCAAATTCAATTTGTATAATAAAGCTTTCAAATGTTATAGAAATCATAGACAAGCAAGTGCACATGATAAACATCAAAATATTATCCAGCTGAATAGTGACTGCTGCACTTTCACTAAGATGTATTTGAACACTTGGTGAGTAGGGGGTTTATGTTGTGTTTTTTTTTTTTATTGTTGTTTTTTTATTTTTGTGGAAGCACTTGCTATTTAGAACTGCCAAAGTATATGTTCAGCAGTGTGCCCAGGTTTAAAGGTGTAAATGGGACAAAATAAATTGTGAAAGGAAGTGTAGTTGACTGAAAACTACAGTTGTAATAAGTCTTCCACTTTTTATAGGATTTTTGAGCACACAATTATGCAAATATTTTAATGTTTATTAATGTTTACAGTGGAATTGTGAATAAGTTTTCAGTGGACTATCTTATCCCTTGACAAAAATATTTTGTCTTTTTTCTATGTAATTTCAGAGTTTTTATTTTGTTACAAAAAGACAAAAATGAAATATATAACAACAATGAAGTTATTTAACAAGATTTCTAAAGCTGAAAATTTTGTGTAAAATAAGGTATTATCTTGCAACTTGTTAAATATATTTATTCAGACATTGGATGTTGTATTTTTATGTATTTTTTAAAATATTAATAAAATTGAAAAAAAGAAAATTCTAGGTTAATTCACTCTTTGGATGACAATAGCTCTCAGCTGTCCCTTTTACAGGAGGTTGCATCCAGTAGCTTTGCCTGTATTGAAGGGCGTCTGTCTCAGTCCTTCAAACAGTATAGAACAATACATGGGCATCTGGATCATTAAAGCATGTCCTCGTTTAGGAACTTTGGCAGTCCTAGTATTTAAACTGTTTTGAGGATCAAATGTTTGGTTGCCCTTAAGATACTTTGTCATAGTTTTTATGTTTGCTATACTGCCGAATAAATTTCTATCTCCCAAAGTTGAGATGCAACAACTAAGTAAAGCAACTATGTATGCTTTGTCTGTGAATTGTTCCACAGACTGATACATTTTGTAAATAATTCCAAAATCATGTATTTAAAGCATTTTTGCCATATACATTATGTAAAAAGGTGATTTTTTAAAATCAGTTTTTAAATTCATGTTTGTACATTGAAAGGGGTTTTTTTTAAACCTCCTTTTCTGTGTTTAATATGCTGTAGAGTAAAAACCTAGATGCTCTAGACTGTATATCAGGATCTGATTTACGAGAACCAAGCCAGAGCCAAACACTAGTGATGGCATAGCATTACCGAAATCATTGTTTCTTTATTTCATTTTACCACATTGTGAACTTGTGATTCAGATTCCTTCCATTTTCGCAGAGAATTAAAAAGAAAAAAGTACTCTTGTAAAATGCACTTTTCTGTCTTTTCTTTGCAAAGCAGAAGTATTTCAATGTAAAATAAAAATGGAGCTCAGTGGGCAGTATTAATAAACGCCATGTTTTAAACATAGGCTTTATATTTTTAGTTTTCATTTAAGTGATTGTTTTTTTCCCCAAGTGCCAGTAACTTAACAGTTGGAAAATCAGACTTTGCAAAACAGAGCATATTTGATATATTTGTCAGTCTTTACAATAAAATATTTCTAGTACTTAATTATAAAAGTGAAAAATGTCATTCAAATCATTTCAGTTGGAACTAGGAGGCAACCTTAGATTCATGTGTTAGATATTTTAATGATTTCCTTCGAGTAGCAATTCAGTAAGTGAGAGAACTAGTTATCAGCTTGAATACCATCCCTTCTAATCAGTATAAATCTGGTAATGAAGTATTGGGACCTTGCTCCAGAGAACAAAATTATGTATTCATTCAATGGGTATATGGACACTGTTAAAATCCTTTTATTTTGGAGCTGGAGAGGATTATGAAAGTAAGTGAATATTAAGTATTAAATTCAAAACTAGGCATATTTTGAGTTTAGCTAAAATTTTGGATAGTGCTTGCATGTGACTAAAAAAGTGAAAGTATAAAGACAGTCTTTAATATCTAAAGTAGAAGGTGCTATCTATAAAGTTAAGTTCTTGAAGATTATGGAGATTTGTTTCACTATTCCACTGTGTGCTTTCATTGTTTATTGTGTTTCTAGTTTTCCTGTCCTTCACTAAGAAACATGTTTGTACTTAGCATATACATATTATGTCTTCCATAAAATTGCTTTAAATTACGGAAATCCATATGGGTTAAACTATTAATTTGTTTATATATCTTTCTTATAAGTCCTAAAATATACCTTTCTTATAAGCCCTGTAATTTGACCTGTCAACACTGTGAAAGCATTTGAAGCTATATTCAAACACATATAAAAACTATTACCAGAATTTATTCATCAGCAATTTATCGGTTATCTGCTAAGTGCCAGGCACTGTGCTAATAAGGCCCAGAAGTTACAACAGTGAACAAGACAGAAAAAGGTCCCTGTCTCTAAGCAATGTATAATCTAATGTGGTAGATTACGCACAGGGGCCATGACATACGATCTAGGAGCCCAGCGAGGAACTTGGAAGGCAAGGGTGGTCAATGAAGGCTTGGCAGAGAAAGCAGCAGTAAAACCGAGCCCCAGTGAACATAATGAATTGGCTAAGCAAATGGGAGAAGAGAGATGGGAGAGTAAAGCGCTCCAGGCACATGGGGCTAAGAGGTAATGAGCCAGGGCAGGAATAGACTTGAGGTAGGAAAGGCAGGAGCCAGGTCATGCAGAGCCATTCATTTTGTAAATAATTCTTCCCAAATCATGTATTCAAAGCAGTTTCGCTTCCTTAAACCCAAACACTGCACCTGCCCACCTCTGCCTCTTGTTCCTCTGTTTCCCCCACCACTCTATCTCTACTTGTCCAGAGCTATCTCCGGAGCCACTTTCCATGAAGCTTTTGCAGACTTACCACCACCACCTCCTCCTTTTATGCTCTCATAGCATTTTCAATCTATTATTTTACTTGACAACTTACCCTGTATCATGTTTACTTACGCATTGTCTTTCTACTTTACTAGATGTTAGCTCTTTAAGTACTTAGTCATACTTGTAGCCCACAAAGTGCCTGATCCAGCCTCTAGTAATACACAGTAAGATGGTCAAAACTATGTTTAAGTTACTTTTGAAATGCTATTGTTTCTGTTTTTTACCAGTGATTCTTATGTATAAGCCAGACTTTATAAATTACCTTTGTGGTTCTTTTCACAAGGTGATAACGGTAAAATATCATTTAAAAAGTGTAAAGTAGACCTGTTAAACTGTCTAATCCCTAACTCAGAGTATTCTTAAACTGATGAGTTTTTTTCCCCTCCTCATTTCTTCTTCACTCTTCCATTACTCCATGTAGTTACACACAGATTTTTTTATCCTGTTCCAGGAAGACTACAGAATGTGATGGCATTCATCATTAGTGAAGGTTGAAGGACTCTTCAGATGAGGTCTGCGCTAATGGGAGAATTTCTAATATATGCTTAGTGTTTTCACGCAGAAATTTTTTTTTAGTTATTTACATTTTATTACAAAACCAAATGATGTTTTTCTTGTTAAGCACAAAAAATCCTTTTCATATATTCATGTTAGACCCATTTTATCTTTTTAAACAATTACAGGGGCAGTGTTTATAATTTTGGAATTTACAGTGAACATAATTATGAAACTATCTTCATTTTGTAACCTGTATCACTAAAATTCATTTTGAAAAGTTCTATTGTGAAAAACTTAAAACTTCCATGTAAATATAATAAATGATTATTCTGCACAGTTAATTGGATTTCTTCTCAAGGCTAAGTTATATTAAACAAGACAGTCTGATTCAAGAGTCTCACCACTTCAAGTTGCCAGATTTAGCAAATAAAAATGCAGGACACCCAGCTAAATTTGAATTTCAGACCGATAATTTTTTAGTATAAGTATGTCCTATATAAAAATGATTTACCTGAAATTGAAATTTAACTAGGCATCCTGTACTTTGCCTGCAAATCTTACAACTAGTTTCTCTTCCACTATATTCCGAGACGAATTTATTACCCTCCAGAGAAGATTTTTTCGGTCCCCAAATGTTTTTATGGAGGATAAGAAACTGCTGAAGTTTCTCCTGGTTTCCAAGGATGAATGTGCCTTGGCTGTCCATAAGTGATTTTTAGAATTAACCATTTCCTTGATGTAGTCATTATCTCCAAGACCGGCCCTGTAATAACTAAGCTTTGACAAAACAGTTTTGAATGCACTCAGACTTCACTGGTGGTTTTCCTTTGATGGGGCACTTTGCCCACCAAGTGGTAACTGCTCTCTGAAATTTTCTTGGTCTTGGATCCCTATCCAGACCTGCTCTCAAAACCTAAACTAAATCTCTCTTGAAATTAAAAGCTTTCTAAGGCATTTAATAATTATTAATAAAGCCACTATAAATATACACATAAAGGCTTTTGTGTAGACATATGTTTTCATTTCCCTTGGGTAAACACCTAGGAGTAAGGTTGTGGAATTGTATGCTGTATGATTTTTGCATTCCCAGCAGTGATACACAAGAATTAAGTTGTACTACATCCTTGTCAGCACTAGATATATTGGGCCTTTTTTTTTTTTTTTAACCATTCTAACAGGTGCGTAGTGGTATTTCATTGTGCTTTTAATTTGCATTTCCTTAATGATTAATGATGTCACACAGATTTTTTATTGTCTAGCAATCCCAAGCATTAGAAAGTATGTAAAGAAATGGGAACACCCATGTACTGCATGCAAGTGTAAATTAATATGTCTATTTGGATTTGACATTACCTAGTAAAGATGTAGGGGAACACCCCCTTTGACCCAACAGTTCGTATATCCTAGAGAAAATCTGCATATGCTCGAGGAGATCTGTATTAGACTATTCTTTGGAGCATGATTTGTGTTGACCAAACATCTTAAATGCCCATGAATAGAACAATGGATAAATAAATTACGGCTAACTAATTAACTGCAGTACTACAGAGCGGTTAAAATAGATGGACTGAGTTAAATATATCAACATGAATAAATCTCAAAAACGAGTGAAAAAAGCAAGTTGCCAAATAATACATACATCTTTACAAAATTTAAGGATGCAAAACAATACATTGATTTTGTTTATGTAGCCGTAAGTATAAAAACATGAACGTGAATGATGAATACCCAAATTCAGGAATGGTTTTCTCTGGAGAATAGGGAAAGGAACAGGGGAGGGTATACAGGGGCGTTTATTCCCTCCTCCAAAAAGATGTAAAGCAAATATGACAAAATGCTAAGATTTGATAACCTCAGTGTTTATCATATTATTCTCAATCCTTTACTATATTTGACATATTTTATAATTTGGAAAAAAACAGCTAATGAACTACTGCCCAGTAAGGTGAAGATAACTGATGGAACTCAGTACCGTTATCAGTGAGTCAAGGTCCATGCATATTATCTCAGCCCTATGAGAAAAGCATTGCTATTTTGTTTTGACACATAAGGAAACCAGTTCCAAATGGTCAAGGTAATAATAAATAGCAGAATTAGAATTAGGACACCAGCCCATTTCTCCTGGCTTCCAAGTCCAGTATTTGTTTCATTACATTAGTGCTGTCTTATGAAGCTTCTGCTCCCTGAGAATAATGGTTGCATTTTTAACAAAGACATCATTTTAAATGACTACAAGGAGAACTTACGGGTCTGGGATTCTCCCTAATAAGACTTATAAGCACTCATTGTATACCAGCTAACTATTTGAACATGGCAAAGCACTTGACCTTCCTAAGTGTCAGTTATTATTACCTATAAAGTGAAAGGTTTCCGATTCTAAAATTCTGCTTTTAATGACTGGTTTAATTTCAGAGACATTTAAAAAGTTTTAAATCTATTTTTTCGGTGGGTAATACATCCATATGGTTCAAAACAGAAAAGACGCAAGACTATATGACAATCTCCCACCTCTGTGCCTTACTTTCCCCTTCCCAGAGAAAAGCAGTGTTAGGGTTAGGGTTATCCTTCCAAAAACATCTTTGCTTCCTGATTATTTTTGCAGCTACATAGTATTCTGTTATACCAATATACCACAATTTGTTTATCTAGCCCCATAATGATGGGACATTTTGGTTAGTTCTAATTTTTATTACAAACAATGCTGCAACTAATAGCCTTATACATATATGTCCTTTCACACATGTGTGAGAATACCTGTACGATAAATTCCTAGAAGTGGAATTACTGGATCAAAGTATATGTGCATTTTTAATCTCAATAGATACTGCAAAATTGTCCACCATGAAAGTGTTGGAGAGAATGTGGTGGAACTAGAACTTTCACACCGTACTGGTAAGAGTACAAAATGGTACAACTACTTTGGACAAATTTTGGCAATTTCTTAAAAAGTTAAACTTATATGACCCAGCCATTCCACCCATTGATTCTTAGCCAAGAGAAGTGAAAGAATGTTCCACACATGGCAGCAGCAAAAACTTCAAACAACACAAATGTCTATCAACTGGTGAATGGATAAACTGTCCCATATCCCCAGAAAGGAAGACAGCCCAACAAGAAGAAGAACATGTGATGATACGGACAACAAAACGGATGAATTTCAAAATAATTATGCTGAGTGAAAGAAGCAAGGCAAAGTACAAACACTTTATGATTCCATTTATATAAAGTTCTAGGAAATACGATGTATAGTGACAGAAAGCAAATCGGTTCCCTGGAAACTTGGTGAGGAGTATGTAGGGGATAGGGTGGGACTGAGAGATTACAAAGGAGCCCAAGTAAACTTTTGGCAGTTATGGACGTGTTCATTAATTTGGTTGTGGTGATGGTTTTATGTGTGTATTAAATATAAATATAAGTGTGCACTTTAAATGTGTGCAGTTTGAACATTAAAAAACCCCAAAACGTCTAAAACAAAAAAAGCACAGGGATCATGCAAGCCCAAGGTCACGGTGGCCAGCTAGTACAGAGACGAACTCAAGTTTAGTGAGGTCAGTGTTGCTTTTGCAGCCTGGTAAAAGCAATGAGAGACTTCTGCTTTTTCCCACTGAGGTATGTCATGACCTTTCTGTGGTTCTTTTGACCAGATATCTTAAGATCTTCCTGCTAATGTAGATATAATAAGTCCAATGTATTATTTTTTAAGTGGGGAGTATAAATAGAAATACTGTTTTTCATAATTTACCTAAGTTGATTTATATGTCTTTTTTCCTCTAACATCTGAGTATTTCTCAAATATCCTTCTGAAACACTGATGCTATTAAGTTGAAATTTTTACTGAAATGACATGGGTAATCATTCTTGGATTACACTTTATCTGACCTTCACTTCCTATTGTCAGAATTTATACTCTTTCATCCCAAATCGCTAGTTTAGTATCCCAAAATTCCTGACTTACAGTTTTATTATACTTCCACTGTGTCTTCAGCCTCTATCTATTTTCCTTATTGTCTCAAGATTCTCTCCCTTCTCGATGCTAGCTGCCTGCCTCACCTCCCTTTATTAGCCTTCACTTGGGTCAAAGCATTTAATCTGGCTGCTGGAGATTCTGCTCAGTTATATCTTACCAGTACTAAAGTACTGACATAAGAGATAAGGAAATGGCTGGTATCTAAAATAGTGGTAATATTACAATAACCTTACATGCTGAAATCAATGCTGCTTTTTTTTTTCATTCATTGGTTCATTCAACAGATATCAATAGAGTGCTTCCAGGGTATGTACGGCTCTAGTGCAGTAGGATTTTAGCACAATAGATTCAATTTGACAGTAAGAGTCTTCAAAAATAAAGAACTCTCTAGTTCTTTGAGAAGATCAATAAAATTGACAAGCCTCTAGCCAGACTGATTAAGAAATAGAAAAGACACAAATTACCAATATCAGGATGAGAGAGGTGACGTCACTACAGATTGTATCTATACCTATTAAAGGGATAATAAAGGGACTATCACAAACATCTTTATGCCAGTGAATTCAACAACTTAGGTGAAATGGGAAAATGCACTAAAAGACACAGTAACAAAGCTCACTAAAGAAAAAAATATATAACTCAAATAACCCTGTATCTATTAAAGAAATGGAATTGTAGTTATAGAACTTCCCCCAAAGAAAACTCCAGGTCCAGCTACCTTCACTTTTAAGTTTAAGGAAAGACATAGTACTACTAAATGTTTAAGGAAGAAATAATACTAATTCTACTTAAACTCCTCAAAAAATTGAAGAGGAGGTAATCTTCCAACCCACGCAATGAAGCCAGCAGGACTCTGACACCAGACCAGTATCCTTCATGAAGATATATCCAAAAATTCTCAAAATTTTAGCAACTGAAATCCAACAACATATTAAAGGGGAAACACAACATGGGTCTCGTGGGGTTTATCCCAGGAAAGCTGGGTTGGTTTAATATTAAAAAATCAATGTAATTAATCATATTAACAGATTGAAAAAGAAAAAGCATCTGACAAAATTAAACGTGCATTCCTGAAAAACACTCTCAGCAAAGAGAAGGACATGTCATTTCAGTAAAAATTTCAACTTAATAGCATCAGTGTTTCAGAAGGACAGTTCCTCAACCTGATGCGGGAAAAGCATCAGTTAACATCATATTTAGAGAGGAAAAACTGAATTCCCTAAGATTAAGACAGGGATATCCACTCTTACTGCTTCTATTCAACATTTTTTTGAAGGTTCTAGCCATAGCATTCAGGCAAAAGAAAAAAAAAAAAAGCAAAAGATCATGGACATCTAAACTGGTGAGTTTAGCAAGAATGCAGGATTCAAGGATACCTGGTTGGCTCAGTCTGTAGAGCAGGCAACTCTAGATCTCAGGGTTGTAAGTTCAAGTCCCATGTTGGGTACAGAGATTGCTTAAAAATAAAATCTTAAAAAGAGAATGCAGGATTCCATATCATTATACAAAAATCAATCCTATTTCTATGTACTAGCAATACATAATGAGAAATTGAAATTTTAAAAATGCCATTTACAATTGCATCAAAAATATGAAATATGTTGGGATAAATCTAACAAAGGATGGGAAAGACCACTAACACTAGAAACTACAAAATATTGCTAAGACCAAATAAAGACAGTCTAAGCAAATAAGGAGATACACCTCGTTCATGCATCATAAAACTCAACATTGTTAAGATTTTCTTTGCATCTCAAATTTCATGCAATCATAAAATCCCAGGTGGTTTTATTTTTCGTAGAAATTGAGAAACTAATTATAAAATTCCAATGGAAAGGTAAAGGATGCAGAATATCCCAAATAACTCTGAATAAGAACAAAGCTGGAGGCCTAACTCTACCTCGTTTCAAGAATTATTATGAAGCTAACAGCAATAAAAACAGCATTTTGGCTTTTTCGCAACAGGTTTGCTGCCAGAACACAGTTGTCACGAAAACCACCACTCAACCTAAACCAAAATGGGAAAGGAAAAGACTCCCGTCAACATCATTGTCATTGGACACATTGATTCGGGCAAATCTACCCGATCTGATCTATAAATGTGGTGGGATCGACAAAAGAACTACTGAAAAATTTCAGAAGGAGGCTGCTGAGATGGGAAAAGGGCTACTTCAAGTGCACCTGGGTCTTGGATCGACTGAAAGCTGAGCATGAACGTGGTATCACCACTGATATCTCCCTGTGGAAATTTGAGACCCCCAAGTGTTACATGACCATCATTGATGCCCCAGGACGCAGAGACTTTATCAAAAACATGATTCCAGGCACGTCTCTGGCTGACTGTGCTGTCCTGATTGTTGCTGCTGTGTTGGTGAATTTGAAGCAGGTGTCTCCAGGAAAGGGCAGACCCGTGAGCATGCCCTTCTGCTTACACACTGGGTGTAAAACAACTAATTGTTGGTATTAACAAAATGGATTCCACTGAGCCACCATACAGCACGAAGAGACACGAGGAAATCATTAAGGAAGTCAGCACCTACATCAACAAAATTGACTATAACCCCGACACAGTAGCATTTTGTACCAGTTTCTGGCTGGGAAAGTGACAACATGCTGGAGTCAAGTGCTAACGTGCCTCAGTTCAAGGGATGGAGTCACCTGTAAAGATGGGAACGCCAGTGGAACCACACTGCCTGAAGCTCCGGATTGCATTCTGCCACCAGCTCATCCAACTGACAAGCCCTTGCGTCTGCCTCTCTGGGACGTCTACAAAATTGGTGGTGTTGGTACTGTCCCTGCGGGCCGAGAGGAGACCGGTGTTCTTAAGCCTGGCATGGTGGTCACCTTTGCTCCAGCCAATGTTACAACTGAAGTAAAGTCTGC
This sequence comes from Ursus americanus, assembly GCF_024610735.1. Taxonomy (NCBI): domain Eukaryota; kingdom Metazoa; phylum Chordata; class Mammalia; order Carnivora; family Ursidae; genus Ursus; species Ursus americanus. Next base: position 709,454 of record NC_142152.1, on the reverse strand, counting down.
TGAAATGCACCATGAAGCTTTGAGTGAGGCTCTGCCTGGGGACAATGTGGTCTTCGATGTCAAGAATGTATCTGTCAAAGATGTTTGTCGTGGCAATGTGGCTGATGAGGGCAAAAATGACCCACCAATGGAAGCAGCTGGCTTCACAGCTCAGGTGATTATCATGAACCATCCAGGCCAGATCAGTGCTGGATATACCCTTGTGCCGGACTGTCACACAGCTCACACTGTTTGCAAGTTAGCTGAGCTGAAGGAGAGGACAGATTGTCGTTCTGGAAAAAAGCTGGAAGATGGTCCCAAGTTCTTGAAATCTGCTCATGCTGCCATTGTTGATATGGATCTGGGCAAGCCTATGTATGTTGAGAGCTTTTCTGACTACCCTCCTCCGTTCTGCTGTGACATGAGACAGACGCTTGCTGTGGGTGTCATCAAAGCAGTGGACGAGAAGGCAGCTGGAGCTGCCGAGGTCACCAAGTCTGCGCAGAAAGCTCAGAAGGCTAAATGAATATTATCCCCAATACCTGCCGCCCCAGTCTTAATCAGTGGTGGAAGAACGGTCTCAGAACTGTTTGTGTCAATTGGCCAATTAAGTTTAATAGTAAAAGACTGGTTAATGATAATAAGGCATAAAAACTTCAGAAGGAAAGGAGAATGTTTTGTGGACCATTTGCTTTTTTGTGTGTCGCAGTTTTAAGTTATTAGTTTTTAAAATCAGTACTTTTTAATGGAAACAACTTGACCAAAAATCTGTCACAGAATTTTGAGACCCATTAAAACAAAAGTTTAATGAGAGGGAAAAAATACAGCATTTTGTACAAATAGAGCAATAAAACAGAACAGAGTCCAGCAATAAGCCTCCACATATGTGGATAATTGGTTTTTGATAAAGGCACAAAGACAATATAATGAAAAGAGGATAGCCTTCTAAAAAAACGATGCTGGAACAATTGGACAACCATATGCAAAACAACAACAAAAAAGAACTTGGAACCATACCTTACACCACATCAAAAATTAAAAACAATCACAAAACCTAAAACCATAAACTTTTAAAAGAAAATAGGAGATGTTTGTCACCTTATGCCTAATTGGGTGAGGCAAAGATTTTTTTTTAAAAAAAAGATTTTATTTATTTGAGAGACAGAGAGCGAGCACGAGCAGGAGAAGGGGCAAAGAGTGAGGGAGAAGCAGACCCTCCGCTGAGCAGGGAGCCCAATGTGAGGCTCCATCCCAGGACCCTGAGATCATGACCTGAGCTGAAAGCAGACGCTTACCCGACTTAGGCAGGCAGGTGACCCCGCAAAGATTTCTTAGATACAATATCAAAAGCACAGTACATAAAGGAACAAATTGATAAACTGTACTTCATCAAAACAAAAAACTTATTATTAAAAGAATAAAGACAAGAAACAACCTGGGAGAAAATATTTGCAAAGCATATATCAGATAAAGGACTGGTATCCAGAGCACATATAAAGAACTCTCAAACTCAACAATTACAAAAGATGCAATGCAAAGAAATAGACTAAAGATTTGAACACACACTTCATCAGAGAAGATACATGACTGGCCAATAAGCAGATGTAAATAGTGTTCATCAAGAGAATGAGGAGACAAGCCACAAGCTAGAAAATACTTATAAAAGATGTATCTGATAAAGGACTGCTTTAGAACATTCAGGCTATTATAAAAACACCATAAATTCGGTGGCTTATAAACAAACATTAATTTCTCACAGTTCTGGAGGCTGGGGAGTCCAAGAAAGGTGCCAGCATGGCTAAGGAGCTCTGGGGGCCGCTTTTGTAAGGGCAGTAATCTCAATCGTGAGGGTTCTCTCTCATGACTAGTCACCTCCCCAAACCCTCACCTCCCAATACCATCATTAGAGATTAGGGTTTCAGCAATATGAATTTTGGTGGTACACATTCAGATCAAAGCAGACTATTTTCCAAAATAAACAACTACTCTTTAAAACTCAACAATGAGACAACAAACGACCAGATTTAAAAGTGGGACAAAGACCTTAACAGACACTTCAAAAAAGATGTACAGGTGGCTAATAAGCATATGAAAAGATGCTCCACATCATGTCACCAGGGAAATACAAATTAAAACAACAATCAGCTCTATTAGAATACAAAAATTCAAAACCCCAACACCACCAAATGCTGGCAAGAATGCGAAACAACAAAAACTCTCATTTGTTGCTGGTGGGAATGCCAAAATGGTACAGCCACCTTGGAAGACAGTTTGGCTGCCTTTAGTTTCTTACAAAACTACACATAGTCTTACCATATAATCCAGCAATCATGCTCCTTAGTATATACATTGAAATGAGTTGAAAACTTATGTCTTCACAGAAATCTGCACACAAATGTTAATAGCAGCTTTATTCATAATTGCCAAAACTTGGAAGCCACCAAGATGCCCTTCAGTGGGTGAATGGGTAAATGTGGTATATCCAGATAGTGGGAAATTATTTAGCGCTAATTGAAATTAGCTATCAAGCCACGAAGAGACATGAAGGAACTTTAAATGCGTATTACTAAGTGAAAGAAATCAATCTGTCAAAGGCTGCATATTGTATGATTCCAAGTATATGACATTCTGGAAAAGGTAACACCATAGAGACCATAAAAAGATCCAGTAGTTGCCACCGGTTGGAGATGTAAGGGGAAGGATGGATAGGTAAAACACAGGATTTTTAGGGTGTGAAATTATTCTGCGTGTTACTTTAATGATGGGTATTATACATTTGTCAAAACACTATACATTTGTACATCAAGCCATACCCTCGTGTAAACTAGAAACTTGGAGTGATAATGATGTGTGAATGTAGGTTCATCAATTGTAACAAATGTGGCACTCTGGTTGATACTGGGGGAGGTTGTGCACATGTTGGATCAGGGAGTATACAGGAACCCTCGGTACTTTCCACTCAATTTTGCTGCGAATCTAAAACTTCTCTAAAAAACTGTTTTTTAAAAGGTGTTGGATATCATGAGACATTAGGGAAATACAAGATAAAACTACAGCGAAAATCTACTACATGTCTACTAGAATGCTAAAAGTAACAAGGCTGGCCAACCAAATGTGGGTGGGTGACTATATGAAGTAATTGGAAGTCTCATATACTATTGGTGGGAATGCAAAATGTATAACCATTTTGGAAAAATGTTTGGCTGTTTCTTAAAAAATTAAACATACTCCTACTATATGACCCAAGGAAATTTGGGGATGATGTATATTATTACTATCTTGATTTTTGGCGATGGTTTTATGGATGTATACGTGTCAAAATGTATCAAATGGTACACTTTAAATATATGCAACTTATTGTATCCCAATTATACCTCAATAAAGCTGTCTGGAAGAGAGAGCTAACACCTAGCATAGAACCATGGTTTGGGGACAATTATTAATGCTATCTCAATTTGGAAAATGACCAAAGCATTGTAGGAATTCTGATCCCCATAGCAAGAATGGTGTCTACATTTAAGAAAAATCTACATTTACCACAGAAATTTGCTTGAAAATTTTTAAATTTTTTCCCATATGGTTTCTGTGATAATTTCAACTACAGTAATCTGTTTATTTCTAACTGCTATAATAATTCTCCTACCTTTATATGTCGCTGTTTACTGTGTCCTTGAACACCCAGCCAATCTCCACAGTTTCCCTGGCCCCAACCTTTCCCATGTACCTCAGGGACTAACTATGAGTTCAGTGGAAGTGAAGGATGGGAAGGGGGGCTGGCAGAGAGGTTTCATCAGAAAATAAGAGCAACCAGCCTAAAAAAGATCATTTGGAGCTGGACTAAACCCATTACTAAGATTCTGAACCAAAAACCATTCCCAGATCACAGTAACACTGGATGCTGATGCTGTTCTCTCTTCTGTTCATGATTACAACTGGGTTTTGACCTAGACCCAGTTGCCATATAGAAGACTGGGGAAGGAACATACAGTACTCAAGAAAACAATGATATGTAACTTACACCTGTTAGCTCTTGTGAGGGCCTGGGCTGCTTCTGGGCCCTGATGGCAATCAAGCAGTAATGAGCACCTTGCTAGCACACACTAATATCGGTAAATTGTAAAGACCAGTTGAATAGCCCAATAAAAGAGAAATTATTTAGTTCTTTAGGTCCTTGCCCAGCTTATGCCTTCTCTACGGCTTAGTAGAAAAATCAAAACTCTGTATTTGGGGTCAGTCTTACCCCCATTCTTCCTGCTGTGTCTGAATAAAGCAAATATTAGAAAGAAACGCATCTAGACTAGTGAGCGTCATGGGTCTGTCAGAGTTGATTTTGCGCTGGGACCTTTGGCTGTCAGGCCCAGGCCAACAAATTCACACCCCGCCCGCCCCCCGGGCTAATGTTATTGCTTCCCAATTCCCGTTTTCTCTCGCTATTGAGCTAAGGTGGTTGGGGACTTTGGATGACTGGGTTCTTTTCAGGTGACAAGGCAGACCAGGTTGGGGAGCACTGGCTAGCAGTGTTCGGGTGCTCAGTGGGCAGTGCTGCGAGCTAGGAGAAGACCGAAGTTATGAGTCGACTTCAGTTTGCAGGAGGGAACAGGGGCTTACGGAGGATCCGGTTCCAGCTAACCAGATTCCTGACACACTGTGATTTGCCAGAATGGGTGTCGCCGACACAGGGAGAGGAGCGCGTTTGGGAAAAGGGTTCAGAACTTGGAGTGCGACAGACCTGATTCGAACAGAGCTCTGCTACTCGGTGGCCGTGAGACCTCGTCCACACGTCCTCTCGGACCCGCGGTTTCCTCCTAGCTCCGCCGGCCGCGGGACTAGGCGTCGACGCGCCGCTCCGCACGCCTGCGGCCGGGCGCACGGGAAGCCCCGAGGCCCGCATGGGCGCCGCGCCGACGCCCCCTGCCGGCCGGCCGGCTGGCTCCGCGCGCTCGCCCGCCCGCGCCCAACGCTCGGCTCCTAGACGCCCGCGGCCGGATGCCCTGCGTCCGCACCGTCCTCGGCCTCCTGGCGGCTCTGGCGGCCTGCGGCGCCGTCGCCTTCCTCGGCTACTGTGTTTACTTCGACCGGAAGCGGCGTGGGGATCCCGCGTTCAGGCGCCGCCTGCGGGACAGTGAGTGCGACCGCGGCGGCGGCGGCGTGGCCGGGCGGGCGGCGGGCCGGCCCACGGGGCGAGGGCTCCGCGGAGCGCACGCGGGCGTCGGGATGGCTCCAGAGCAGCACGTGCCACGTTGTGTTTGCAGAAAGAAGAGCCCAGCAGCAGAAGGCTGAGAGACGGGGCGCCCAGGTGAAGTGCTTAGCGACGCCGAGGTGGCGTTACAGAGAGTAAGCTCCCGCCCGTGCAGATTGTGGCCGGGCCTCAGGGTCCCGGGCTGGCCTGGGAGCAGGCATTTCCCGCCGCCTCTCTGCCCACCCGCGCCCCACCCCGCCCCGCTTACATTCGGCTTAGGTGTCCTTTTGATTGTGTGCTTACAAAAGAGGAGGAAGGAAGAACCCTTTGAGTTTATGAAATGGCTCATCCCATTTTAAAAAGAGAATTCTTGGGGACAGCAAACACAAAACAAGCTTAAGTGACTGGCAGGGGAGTTGATATTTTGGGTCAAGGGTTGTCCACTTTACCTACGTTTAAAGACCAGCCCTGGGCAGGGTACCAGTGGTGACACCATCCTGTGACTCCGGTCACCGTCCTGGGCCAGGCTGAAGCAAACCACAGCGTGCTTCTGAACACCACCAACCGCCCTGCCAACCCCTCGCCATGCCCTTTGCCAAATCGATACACACTGTTACAACCCTAGGCAAGAAAACAGTTTTGCAACCTACAGAACTAGGTGTGTTGTAGTTAATTACAGAAGGATTTCTGCTATGTGTACTTAGGAAGCTGGGTAAAATGCACATGAGAGTTATTACAAGCATCTCGACCTAATTTCAGTATGCCACGGATTTTTTTTAATTGCCTAAAATTGTAATTCCATCTTAAGTAGTTGTTTTAAATATTATAAAGAACAACTGTGTTTATCATACCTCGGACTTAAGAGATTAGGTTCAAGATATGCTTTTTAAATAAAAATTAAATAATTTTGATCAGTAACCCCCTATACCTTACATTCTTTATTCATTGTTAAAAATTTTGTGAATCTTTTAGTTGTGGGATCCAGCAAAGAATGAAAAATTGCAAGAACTTTTTCTGCAAGAGGTACAAATGGGACAACTTTGGTTATCCAGAGGTGAGAATGTAAATATTCTTTTGTAAGCGGTTACTTACGATAATATATGTTGAAAAAATATTTGATATTTGTATGTCAAAAAACTTGGGGCACCTGGGTGGCTCAGTCAGTTAAGCCCACTCTTGATTTCGGCTCAGATATGATCTCAGAGTTGTGAGATTGAGCCTCATGTCAGGCTCCGAGCTGAGTGTGGAGCCTGCTTAAAATTCTCTCCCTCTGCCCCTACTCACCCCTGCTCTCTCTCTCTCTCTCAAAGGAAAAAAAAAAAAACTAGATGTGTTAACCAACTTGCTTTAGGTAGGGAGATTTTCACTTGGTCACATTGTTCATCTCACTATATTATACATAACATTCAGGTTTATGTGGCAGTCTTGGAAATGGGCAGATGGAGAAGCAAAAGCCAAATACAGTAACACTACATTTATTGTCAGGTAAAATTCTAAGTAAATGACTTTTACAAATGACCAAATGTTTTATGAATTAAAACTTAAAAAATTTTGAACTGTTTTATAAAAATTTTCCTGCATTCTTAGAGTATACTTAACACGATTACTTATTTTTGATGATGAAATCATTATAGATGACCATTCTTGTACTGCGTTTAATGTAGTGATGTATGTAGGGGCTACCTTGGACTTAAATGGCCATAAACTGTATTTCGGGTTATAATTTATTGCCACCTAATTCCACACAGTTTTGAGAAGGCTTCCCAATATTGTTAGGTAAAATGATGGTAGATAATATAAATATTTTGTAAATGCTGTATGTAATAATCATACCTTTGTTCTGGTGTTAAATCCTGGAAAGAGGGGCGCCTGGGTGGCACAGCGGTTGGGCGTCTGCCTTCGGCTCAGGGCGTGATCCTGGTGATCCGGGATCGAGCCCCACATCGGGCTCTTCCGCTATGAGCCTGCTTCTTCCTCTCCCACTCCCCCTGCTTGTGTTCCCTCTCTCGCTGGCTGTCTCTATCTCTGTCGAATAAATAAATAAAATCTTTAAAAAAAAAAATAAATAAATCCTGGAAAGAACAATAATTTGTTTTCAGGCTTCTTTTGTAAGGGATGAATGATGTTGCTGGATAAATCAGCATGACACTCATTTTTGTATCTTTTTTTCAAGTGTTGCAAATCTCCTCTCATCACAGTGCCTTAGCTGTTTTTGCTCTTTTGTCTTTTTTGAAAAGATTTTTTCGCCCTGCATTTAAGAGGTAGCGTCCTCCAGAATTTATGAAAACAAAGTCAAAATCCTGGACAACTCATAGCAATACCCAAGATTTTTACTTTAATTCAGTGACTTAATACCATAATAAAGGTTTTGAGAAATGAAAAAAATAAGTCCTTGCACATTAATCATTATAATTGGATGTTTTAGTATTTTATTCAGTACTAATCTTTTCTTCTGGGAAGTTTTATAAACAGGCTAAAAATATCTTTTTTTTTTTTTTAAAGATTTTATTTATTCATTTGACAGAGAGAGACAGCCAGTGAGAGAGGGAACAGAAGCAGGGGGAGTGGGAGAGGAAGAAGCAGGCTCCCAGCAGAAGAGCCCGACGTGGGGCTCGATCCCAGAACTCCAGGATCACGCCCTGAGCCGAAGGCCGATGCTTAACAACTGAGCCACCCAGGCGCCCCAAGGCTAAAAATATCTTAAAAATGACAAATGAATAGTTAGAAATGACTTAAATGATATAAACAGTGATTTTATACAAGATAGTAAAGCATAAACTTCAAGGACCTTCATTTGCACAAGCTTCTTGAAGTTTCTGGGAAGAGTCCTAGCAATTTTGTATTCATAATTTTATATTCTTTTTCTTAAAAAAAGAAATGTCTTTTTTTTTTTGAATGAGACAGAATGACTGTCTCAGTCAGTAGAGCATGTGACTCTTGATCTCGGGGTTGTAAATTTGAACCCACATTGGGGGTAGAGATTACTGAAAAAAAATAAAATCTTAAAAAAAAAAAAGTGCCCTCCCCAATTATATAAACTAGACACCTCACAGGGCACCTGGGTAGCTCATTGATTGAGGTCTGACTGTTGGTTTCCCCTCAGGTCATGATCTCAGCATCTCTCAGCACAGAGTCAGCTTCAGATTCTCTCTCTCCTGCTTGTGTGTGTGCTCTCTCTCTCTCTCTCTCTCTCTCTCTCTCGCAATCAATCAATCAATCAAATCTTGAAAAAAAAAAACTGGGGGCCTCACAGAATTAATTCCTCTGGATTAATTCCTAACTGTGAATACTGCTTGGACATACAGGCAATTAAAATAGTTAAACCCTTTCGCCTTTAACATTTTTTGAATTGGGATAGTAAAATATTTGGAGAGAAAGAGTAGGAATTATAAATAAAAAAACTTATATGATATATTCTTATTCACTTTATGTTTAAAAGCTTTCATGTAATAGTTCGGTTAGACTTAGAGGTGAAGATGTTACAAATATTGAGACAATTAAAACAAAAATTGGTTTTTAAAATTTTTCTCTCTGGAGCGCCTGGGTGGCCCAGTTGGTTAAGGGTCTGTCTTCGGCTCAGGTCATGATCCCAGGGTCCTGGGATCGAGGCCTGAATCCGGCTCCCTGGTGGGTGGGTGTGTGTGTGTGTGTGTCTTCTTCTCCCTGTCTCTCTGCCCCTCCTCCCTGCTTGTGTTCTGTCTCTCAAATAAATAAAATCTTTCAAAAAAATAGAACTTTTACCTCTTAACGGTGATAACACTATTTCTGTGGAACCCTAAATCGATGAATTAGCTCTTTAAGGGTTATGTATGTCCATATTTTACTTCTAATGGAGTTCTCATCTTGGTTGCTTGTTTAAATCCCCACCAAACCCCAAACCAGTTAAATCAGAATCTTGGGGATGGAACCCAGGTGTTAGTATTTTTTAAAACTCTCTAGGTTATTAAAATACACTGTTTGAGAACTAGTGTTCTAATGCAGTAATTTTTCATCTAGTTTTCTGTAATCCCTTCAATTTTCTCCACTCCTCTCTGCACACCCCCAATTTTCATTACTTTGCTGTCAAGTAGTTTAGTCCTATAGCCATCTCATGTCGTTATGTCTACATAGGACCATAGAGCCAATAATTTTGATTGAAATTTCTGATTAGCTGATTTGATTGAATTTATTAGTTGTTTGACTTACTTGATCAAATTGAATATTGTTTTTGTGTCACATTAGCTCTATCAACTTGAGAGGAGGCACTATTTTTTTTTAATTTTTAAAAAAAATTTGAGAGAGAACGGGAGAGCATGAGCAGTGGGGAGGGTCAGAAGAAGGAGAAGGAGACCCCCTGCCACTGAGCAGGGAGCCCGATGGAGGGCTCGGGACCAGGACCCTGAGATCATGACCTGAGCCGAGGGCAGACACTTAACTGACTGAGCCACCCAGGTGCCCCAACAGGAGGCACTATCTTATCTTTCTTTAAAAGGTTTAATACAACCGAGTATTTTGACCTGTGTCATCTCCACAAAGCTGTAATTTTATAATTTAAAATAAACCTTTTAGGGCCACCCGGGTGGCTCAGTCGGTTGTGTCTGACTCTTGGTTTCAGCTCAGGTCATGATCTCAGGGTAGTGAGTTGGAGCCCTGCATCAGACTCTGTGCTCAGCAGGGAGTCTGCTTGAGACTCTCTCTCCCTCTGCCCCCTATCCCCCGGCTTGCGTGCTCTAAAATAAATATTTTTTTTTTAAGATTTTATTTATTTATTTGACGGAGAAAGAACACAAGCAGGGGAGGGGCAGAGGGGAGAGGGAGAAGCGGGCTCCCCACTGAGCAGGGAGCCCAATGCAGGGCCCGGTCCCAGGACCCTGAGATCATGACCCAAGCCGAAGGCAGATGCTGAACCAACTGAGCCACCCAGGCGCCCCTAAAATAATCTTTAATAAAATAAAACTTTTAGTGAAACGCTAGCACAGCATTTCATCTAAGAAATGTCCTTCTCATGGTTTTTCAGTTTAAACTTAATACAGATCTGGGAAGCAATATTTTCTGTCCACCATGCACTTTTCAGATGACCATGTATTTCAACCAATAAATGGGAAATTATGTAACAGCTGAAGAGAGGCAGCACACTGTGGTCTCAAGGTTCAGAAAATTAGGTTCAATTACTAATTTTGGCATTAATTAGTTCTGAATATTTAAATCATTTCACTGACCTTTGCCTGGAATGAAGTAGTGAGACTAAGTGATTCCATGTTATAAACAGAAATTCTGTGATTAAGTTCCATACTACATAAATTTTCATTCTTCATAGCCCATCATCCTAAAATTCATCTTAAAACTACTTAGAAATCAAAGTTCATAAATCTTTTCTTCCCCTACGTATGTAATTTGTTACACTAAACCGTTTCAAACTTTGATAATACAATCTATTTCTTAAGTCTCATTTAGCCAGAACATCAGGTGTTTCCTTTATATTTCTTCAATTACACATGTAGAGTTACAGATAACTTATCTCCTATCGGTAACAGCAGAAGACAACCTTTAAAAAACACTTAATAACCCCCTCTTGTGAACCCACATTGTAGAACACAAACATTTCTAAAGCAAGAGTGCACTTTTTAATAGTAATTTGGGTCATAAAATTATTCATCTTGCAGGTTGATCACAGTGAATCTAATGGGCAGTTCAACATTTTATAGTCTTTACTCTTGTTAAGACTTGTTTACGGAGTCTCTAGTTTGATATGCTTTTTTTTCATTTTAATACTTGGTGCTTTCTTGGTAATTTGTGGAATGTTTATTTGGAAGGACATTAACATTTTGCTTTAAACCTTATCAATCTGTTTCAGGAGAGCATCAGCTGGGGGTTGAACACCTCAGCAATGCCCTTTTAGTGTGTGGACAACCACAGGAACTTCTGAAGGTTTTCAAACACACACTCCCTCCACAGGTATTTGAGATGCTGTTGCACAAAATTCCCCTTATTTGCCAGGTGAGCACATACTTAATTGTCTTTGCTAACTGAACACAGTAAATAGCGATGTTAGGCTTGATTACATAAAAATAGCCAAGTTTGTGTACGGTTGGGAGTTAAAGGAGTACAATTTCTGAATTTTTGGTTGCTTTTCTTGCCTTGTGATGAAACAAGTACAGTGAATTGTATATTTTGTTGAGTCTTATAGATGTTTCAACATTTCAACTTTAAAGTTGTTAATTGTTAATATTTTGTTTTTGTACCTTCTAAGACATAATGATTACTGACTGCAATGTAAACAGAGGCCTGTAAGTTAAATGATATTGTTAGTTAAATGATGTAATACCTTAAAAATTAGATGTAATACAGAAAACTATAATTTATCAAAGCAGAATAATTCTTTTGGCTTCAAATATGACAAAACATAGAAATCACTTTGGTAATGGAAACATAGGCTAATTTAAATTAGTGTTCTCTTAAGTGCAAGTTTAGATTGATACCAAATGAAATCCACTCATAAGCCAATTTACTAGTGGGTGTTAGTCTACTTAACATTTACCAATTTCTTGGTATATTTTTATATCAACTAGAATTTCCTGCAGATGCTTGGATTTGTTTAGGATTCATTTAGCCATAAGACACTACTTTAACTTCGGTTCACTTTTTATTGCACTGATCACATGTCACGGCTGAGAATACACTGTATAATGTTGGACTGGCTCAGAGTCATTCATATTGGACTCAGCTTTTGAACAAAACAGTCTCCACTAGAGCATAATAGTCAACTCTTACACATTCCCCAGGTAGTCTCAGATGGGATGTTTCCTGTAGACATATGAAAAATATGGCTAGGACACAAATGTATAATGCCCACCCTGACACAAGAAGGGAGGCAAGAAACTATCGTGCGTTGAAATGATTAGCAAGTAACTATTTTATGTATTTACCAGCAATTTGAGGCAGACATGAATGAACAGGAATACTTGGAGGATGATCGTGATTGAAAAACATTTCAACGTATCCACAGTCCAGTCAGAACACTATGGTACTTTATATATAATATAAACAACTGCTCAGTGGTATTTCCATTTATTTAACTTTTAGTAATAAAAAATTGTTTCTATCTCATACATGATTGACACATATTTTGCTTTAAAATTAACAGTCACAATTGAAGAAACAATGGTTTATTTTTCTAATGAAATTACCAAGCTGCTGAATCTTAAGGCCTCAACAAATGTTGCATCTTATTATTTTCATTGAACAATAAGACCTCCTATTTTGATTATTCTCGGTAAATAGCAATTTTGTTTCTCCAGTTGTTTCCATTTGCCAAAATCATGACAGACAGTTTAATGTGGTGGCTACTGCTTTCAGGGGATTCTATCAGACGAATCCTCATTTCCATCACAACAGCTGCTGGCAATCTTTCATCAAAAGTCCATCCATCAGGACTTCTCTATCGTGGTTGTCCAAGAAGTCCTGCTTTGGCTGCCAGGGCTTCATTCTGCTGAATATGATATTCCTGAAATCTCATGGATATTCTTTGTGTCATTTTTAAATACTTCTGTAAGCAATGTTCGGAACAGGTGGTCTAGAAATAAAAAGAGAAGATCCAAGAGGCAACAAAGAACTATTAATTTTTAAAAAGTGCACGTATTCTAAATGAACAACCAACGGGTATTTTTCTTTTCTTTGCATACATGAGAACTAAATGGTATGAATGAGTAGCAAGTGACCATAGCTTTCAATTCTTAGTTTTATCCACTTATAAGAATTAATATATACTGAATGCCTACCAGTTTGTAAGCACTAAAAACAATGGTATGTCCCTGCCTTTTCCAGCCCTCATTCTGATTGTTAAAACAGAGGCCCAGGAGTAAGTTTGTTCCTTTTTATGAGAAACTCCATTCCACACATTCTTAACTTTCAACATTTCTTTTTAACAATATTATACTTAGCATTTTTCAAGCTTTGTCATTTATTTAACAAGGACTTGTTGATTGCTGGTTATATGTTCTTGGCATGAATGTTGATCAACATCTTACAATGGAGGAAGTTTATGTCACTTTTAGCCAATATATAGATGTTTTGATGAGGCTACTGAAAGTTAAGATTTCTCATAGGATTGAGTTTTCAGAGTCCACCTATATTCAAGCTCTGCTTTTTCCAAAATTAACTTGAGTTGTCAGCATCAGATAGAAGAGCCATATCAAGTTTCTCTAGCCAGGCCATCTTGACTGAAAGCTACTTAGCAAGAATCCTTGCTACGGAATGGTAATTCAGCAAGCCCTAGGCATCTGATCAAAAAAATAAAAATAAAATAAAAATAAAATCTGCCATGTTACAGTAAAAATGACTGTCTTATTAAATTTGGGATCATTAAATTCAATCCCATGGGTCCCTGACTGCTTCAGTTCCTCTGAGCAATGGAACATACTAAGTAACCCAAACTCCTGTAATAACTAGGAACAAGGAAAATGGTTAGAGGCATCCCATTTCTATTGTTTACCACAAGCTTAGAGAATTTTTAGTGGGCAACGCTTTTCATACCTCTTCAGGTTTCACTTCTCTTGTTGTGAAGTCTTTAACGCAATCCAAAAAGCAGGTTTCTGTAAGTTTATTGTAGGTTCCAAGAAATTCCTTAAACTATGAACAAATCAGAACATACTTTAATATTTGGTTTTTTAAAACAAAGATGTTTTGAGACTTTAATTACTGATGTTTTATATTTGGGGAAAATACCCTGTAATACTTGAAATCAACAGTTCTTTCACTGACTCAGTTGGGCATAATATGACCTGTATGGTATGATCTACAAAATATAGTCCAGTTTTCTAGCTGAATATTTATTCGTTCCTGGGTATCTGTCAAATTATCTGAAAAATAAATATGTTTCATATCATTTAAAGCTCATTTTTAGAAATGAAATATGAAGTTATTTTGTGAGATCAATGACTGACATGGTTGCACCCAGTTATGCCTTAAATTTTTTGCAAAATTCTTTTTTGTTAATTGTAATACCTTACCTGTTTTATCTGATCAGATTCTGGTATTTGTGCAGCCATATTCTATTGGTATGTTTATTAGTCACCTGATTTAAAAATTAAGAAAAAGTTTGTCAGTCCATGAACAAATATTTTTAGGCTAGGTAAAGAGTTAGGTAATTAAAACAAGAATAGTTCATGAAAAGAAATGAAACAAAGTTTACCTGAAATTACTGTTCTTCTTTTATAAATTTCTAACAGAGTATGTAATTATATTCCCCCCTCCCCTCACAATCCCCCAGGGTCATTAATGGCATCGAAGAACCCTACAGTTTACAGAATTAGATTTTTTAATGCTGGCTATGGGCCCCAAAGGCCCCCTCTAAGTCTCCAGTTTTAAGACAGCTTGCTCTGTTATCTTGTAAGGTTACTTGCTAAAGCCTCATTCCTAGTGGAGTTCTAAGGGAAACCAAGAGATCTCTGGTGTCTTCCTGCAAGTACTTAAGTTTAACTATTCCACTGGTTGCTAATGTAACTTTGACCTGTGATAATAATGATTCTTTTACTATCTCTACATAAATACAAAGTTTCTATTAATTGTTAATAAACACCATTGATGTGGGGCGCCTGGGTGGCTCAGTCGGTTAAGCTCAGACTTGTGATTTCGGCTCAGGTCATGATCTCATGGGCTGTGGGATCGAGCCCCACATGGAGCTCCATGCTCAGTGGGGAGTCTCCTTAAGATTCTCCCTCCCTCTGCCCCCCCCATAATGCGCTCTCTCTCAAAAAAAACAAAAAAATACACATAAGAAAAAGACATTAGTACAGTACTGTAAAAAATCTGCATTTAAGTAGACCGGTATAGTTCAAACCTGTGTTGTTGTTTAAGGGTCAACTGCATATGTTTTTACCATACAAACTACCTGAAAAATACCAACAATTAACTGAAGCTCTCAATTTTTCAAGTATTGCTGTGCTGTTATAAAATACCACTAACCAGGGGTACCTGGGTGGCGCAGTCCTTAAGCGTCTGCCTTCGGCTCAGGGCGTGATCCCGGCATTCTGGGATCGAGCCCCACATCAGGCTCCTTGCTGGGAGCCTGCTTCTTCCGCTCCCACTCCCCCTGCTTGTGTTCCCTCTCTCACTGGCTGTTTCTCTCTCTGTCAAATGAATAAATAAAATCTTTAAAAAAAAATACCACTAACCAAAGAGACAGAAGATTCTATATTATACAGTGCACTTTAGGACTTGTGCTTCTGGAAAGATGGAACAAGAGATGTGTTTTTCCCTGTTCTTCAAACTAAGTACAACTAAAAACCCTGGACATGACACATAAAATACCTGTAAGACTCTAAAAGGTGGAGAGAAGGAAGTGTATTGGCCAGGGCCCTTGGGACCTGAGAAACAAAACAGTGGGGAATTTCTCTTTTTCTCTCTTTTTTGTCTTCTATATCACAGAGTTGGAGCTGAGGAAGCCAGCAATCTGCAGTTGCCAATGGGCACAGTCAAAACCCCCCATCTCCCCAAAGCTGGCCCTCTTTAGCCAAAGGGCCAGGAAAGGGAAGCCTATAAGATAGAAAACTTTCAAACAGTGACTGTGTACTTCAGGCAAACAAAAACACTGCGACCTGCACCCCCCATCCACCCACATCAACATAAGCCAAGTTAGGAGCCTAGACTTTCAGTCCCCCACAATTCAGAGAAGGGAGATTAGGAAGCAGGGACTTTTCATCCTTAGTGGGCATTCATGAGGGCTCCCCCACCCCAACAACCATCAGTGGGAACAGCATGAGGAGCCTGGACTTCTACCTCAATTGGCAGTAATGAGGTACCTTTCTTTCTCCCCTCTGGGTGGTATCAAAAGAGGCCTCTTTGAGATTCAAGGCTTGCATTACTGTTCCATGGTAATTAGTTCACCTACCTTCTTCTGGTGTCAATGGAGACCACGTGGGGAGCAGTAATGAGGCACTCCAGTCCCTCTCAGCCAGGGTGATACTAATGGAGGCCTGCTAGAGAGCCGTAATTCCTACTCCTGCCCAGCAGTATGAGGAGCACACCACCTCCCATACACCTTAAGTGACAGGGTGAGGCACCTGGACTTCTATCCTACACCTAGTAGTAATGAGGTAGCATGCCCCCTCCGCTACTTCTGCTAATGAAGCAGTGGCAAAAGGCGTCAGCTAGAAAAGAAGATTTAAACAAGATCTAGAGCCTCATAACACAATACACAAAATGTCCAAGTTCCAATAAAAAAATCAATCATCATACCAAAGACTAAGAAAATCTTAAACTGAATGAAAAAAGACAATATATACCCAATACTGAGATGACAGATTCAGAATTATCTGACAAAGATTTTAAAACGGCTATTATAAAAAATACCCCAAGGAGCAGTTACGAATATGCCTGAAACAAACAAGATATTAGAAGAACCAAATGGAAAGCTTAAGAACTGAAAAATTAAATAACCAAAATAAACTGAACAGATAGCATCAATAGCAGAATGGGGGACAGAGGAAGCAATCCACAAACCAGAAGATAGAAAATAGAATTGAGTAACAGAAAAATATAATGAAAAAAATGAACAGAGTACCAGGAACCTATATGAATGTAACAAAAGATCAAATATTTGTTCCAACAGAGTCCTGGAAGAAGAGGAGAAAAGAGCAGGGCTGTAAAAGTACTGAAGAAATAATGGCTGAAAACTCCCCAAATTTGGCAAAAGAGATAAATTTATAGATCCAAGAGAAGCTGAATGAATGCCAAAGAGCATAAACACAAAGAAATCTACATCAAGATAAAGCACAGCCAAGCATCTAAAAACTAAAGACAAAAAGTTTTGAAAGTAGCAAGTGAAAAAGTGACATCTTACCTACAGGGGGAAGACAATTAGGATGACGTCAGTCAAGCCAGTACCTGTATCTAGAAAAAATACACTTCAGGAATGAAGGGGAAATCAAGACATTCTCAAATGAAGGAAACTAGAATTTGCTGCCAGCTGACCTACCCTAAAAGAAGAATTCAAGTTCTAAACAGAAAGGAAATGATAATACGAGACTTGGAACATCAAGAAGGAGGAAAAACAGAGTAATAACAAATATGAGTAAGTACAATACACTTTCCTTCTCTTCTTAAGTGTCCTGTTTGACAGTTGAAGCAAAAATTATAAAATAAAACTGTCTAATGTTGTTTTAAATGTATATTAATAAATATGGTGAAGGTACAAGGAGGTAAGGTTTCTACACTTCACTGAAACTGGTGTTGACACCTTTAGACTGTGATAAGGTATTTAAGTATCATATAGTACCTAGAACAATCACTAAAAAGGATACATAAGGAAACATACTCAAAAATACTATAGATAAATCGAAATTCCAAAATATATTCATGAAATCCATGGAGAGGCAAGAAAAAGAGAAAAACAGAACAGAAAATAAAAAATATCAAATTTAAGACCTAATAAATAATTACATTAAATATAAGTGGTCTCAATAATCAATTAAAAAAGACTGGTGGAATGGGTTAAAAAACATTACCAACTATATGATGTCTCTAGGAAATTTACTTCAAATATAATGATACAGACAGGTTGAAAATGAGAGAAAAAGATCTATCATGCAAACAATCAAAAGAAAATAGTGGATATATTAATACCAGACAAAGTAGATGTCAGAGCAAAGGAAATTACAAGACAGAAAGGGACTTTAAGGATTAATCTACCAAGAAAACATAGCAATCCTAAATGGATATGCACCAAACACAAGAGAGTTGCAAAATACACAGAGCAGAACTGAAAGCAGAAAGAGACAGATATAGTTGAGGACTTCAACATTCTTCTCTCAACAATCAATAGAACTAGAAAGAAAATTTACAAGGATACAGAAAAAAAACCACTATCAACCCACAATCCACATTTAACCCAACAGCACAGATTACACATTTTTATCAAGTGCCCATGGAACACAGACCAGGATAAACCATATATCCTGGGCCATAAAACTAGCCTCAACAAATTTAAAAGAACTGAAATTATACAGAATGTGTTCTCTGGCCACAATAAAATCAAACTGGAACTCCTAACAGAAAGATAACAGGAAAATCTCCAAATATTTGGGAAATAAACTACTTCTAAGTAATCCATGGGTCAAAGAGGAAGTCTCAAAGAAAAAAAAATTATTGAACTGAATGAAACTGCAAATACAACACATCAAAATTGGTGGGACACAGCTAAATCAGAGTGAAGAGGAAAACTGACAACTAAATGCATATAATAGAGAAAAATAAAGGTCTCAAATTCACAATCTAAACTTTCACTTCAAGCACCTAGAAAAAGAACAGAATAAACCCAAAGCATGTAGAAGGAAGGAAATTATAAAGAGCAGAAGTTAATGAAAATGAAAACAAGTGCAACAAAAGTCAATAAAACAACGAGCTGGTTCTTTGAAAAGATTATAACAGACAAACCTCTAGCAAGAGTAATAAAAAAAAATCACATTATCATTTAAAGGAATGAAACACGACATATCACCATAGACCCTGCAGACATCAAAAGGATAATAGCACAACAACTCCAATATATAGAAATATAACAACTTATTTATGAATTTAGTATTATCTAAATCTCAAAACCACAGTACACAGAAGAAAATTATAGAAAATATCCTCATAAATTAGACATAAAAATCCTGGACAAAATAATAGCAAATGTAATTCAGCAATATATAAAAATAATTATACACCTTGAATAAGTGGAGTTTACTCCAGAGATGGAGGACTGGTGAAGTATTTGGAGAAAAATCATGAGATCATGTCAATTGATACGGAAACAGCATTTGACAAATTCAACACCCATTCATGATAAAAACTCTCTGAAAATAAGGAAAAGAGAACTTCAACTTGATAATGAGCATCTACAAAAAACTGTAGTTAATGGTGAAACACTATTTTCCCCTAAGATTATGAGCAAGGCAGGGTATCTGCTCTTACCACTCTTAATATACTGCTGGAAGTTCTACCCAGTGCAGTAAAGCAAGAAAAGGAAATAAGACATACAGACTGTAAAGGAAGAAAATAAAATTGTATCTCTTTGCAGATGACATAATTGTGAACATAGAAAATCCCAAGGGATCTACAAAGAAACTCTTAGAACTAGTAAGTTCAGGAAAGTCACAGGATACAAGATAAGCATGCAAAAAATCAATTCTATCTCTATATACTTGCAGTGAACACTGAAGACACTGAAAAGTACAGTACCATTAATCACTCAAAAAAAATTTAGGGATAAATCAAACAAAGCATGTACAAGACTTATCTGCTGAAAACTACAAAATGCTGATGAAAAAAATCAAAGACCTAAATAAACGGAGAGACTTACTGTGTTCATGGACAGAAAAATTCAACATAGAAAGGATGTCCAGTTTCTCAAAATTAACAAAAAATTAATTGCTTAATGCAATTCCTATCAAGGTCCCAGGAAGACTTCTTGTAAATATAGATGAGATTATTTTAAAATTTATATTAGAAAGCAAAGGGACTAAAATAGCTAAAACAAATTTTAAAAAAAGAATAATAAAATGAGGGAAATCAGTCTACCTGATTTAAAGACTTATTACAGAGCTACAGTAATCAGTATTGTGTGCTATGGGTGGAGTAGCAGACACATAGATCAATGGAAAAGAACAGAGAACCCAGAATTCAAATATGCCCAACTGATTTTTAGTAAAGGGACAAAAGCAATGAAATGAAGGATAGCCTTTTCATCAAATGGTACTAGAACAATTGTATATCCAAAAGAAAAAATTTAACCTCAAACTGAGTCTCTCATTTATGTATGACTTATATAAAAATTAACTCAAAATGGATCAGGAACTTAAATGTAAACATAAAATACTACAATTTATAGTGACAACACCAAATGCTGGTGAGTATGTGGAAAAACTGGATCACTCAGATATTCCTAGTAGTAATGTAAAATCGTATAGCTACTCCAGTAAACAGTTGGGCAGTGTCTTAGAAAGTTAAATATGTAACTACCATATGACCCGGTAATTGTATTCCTTGGCATTTATCAGAGAAATGAAAACTTATAGTCACACAAAAACCTGTACGTGAATGTATGTGGAAGCTTTCTTTGTAACAGTCAAAAACTGGAAACCACCCAAATGTTCTTCAGTAGGTGAATGGAAACTGGTACACCAGTACCATGGAATACTACTCAGCCATAAAAAAGGAAGGAGTTATTGATGCATGAAAATTGGATAAATCTCTAGAGAATTATGCTGAGTGAAAAAAAGGCAATTCCAAAATGTTATACACTATATAATTTATATTACATTCATGAAATGACAAAATTAAAGAAATGGAGAATATTAGTGATTGTCAGGGGTTAAGGAGGGGATATAGGTAGGAGGGAAGTGAGTATTGCTATAAAAAGGCAAAATGAAAGACTTCTGTAATGGAAATGTTCTGTATCTTGACTGTATCATTAATATCCGGATTGTGATAGTATGATGTTTTGTAATACGTTACCACTGTGGAAAACTCGGTAAAGGCACAAGGTATGTCTACATTTTTTCCTACAACTGAATGTGAATCTATAACAATTTCAAAATAAAAAGTTTAATATAAAAAAAATGAAGTTGTCCAGCTGTCTAATCCCTGCTGAATAACAAGATGCAGTGGGCAGTATAGTTAAGTGTTAGCAAACGCTCAGAACTAGAGTTCTTTTGGCTTCTCATTCAAAAAACAGCCTGAAAAGATCCAAGAACTGGTCAAATACTTGTGAAAATAGGTGTTAAATGAAACACTGTTTTGTGGGAACTTAAAAAATACAAGGGCAGTTACCCTGAAGATACAAATGTAGCGATCTGAAGGGGCACCCACACCCCAATGTTTATAGCAGCAATGTTGACAATAGCCAAACTATGGAAAGAGCCCAGATGTCCAAAGACAGATTAATGGATAAATTAGATGTGGTGTATATATATATACAATGGAATATTATGCAGCCATCAAAAAATGAAATACTGCCATCTGCAATGATGTAGATGGAAGTAAAGGGTATTATGCTAAGTGAAATAAGTCAATTAGAGAAAGAATTATCATATGATCTCACTGGTATGTGGAATTTAATAAACAAGGCAAAGGATCATAGGGGAACACAGGAAAAAAAGGAAACAAGAAGAAACCAGAGAGAGAGACAAACCATAAGGAGACTCTTAACCTCAGGAAACAAACTGAGGGTTGCTGGAGTGGAGGGGGGTTTGGAGGGATGGGGTGGCTAGGTGATGGACAGTGGGGAGGGTATGTGTTGTGGTGAGTGCTGTGTATTGTGAAAGACTGATGAATTACAGACCTGTACCCCTGAAACAATACATTATATGTTAATAAAAATAAATTTCAGGATGTCCTCCAGAAACATTAAAAAAAAAAAAGAAACCAGAGAGGGAGACAAACCATAGGAGACTCTTATCATAGGAAACAAACTGAGGGTTACTGGAGAGGAGGGGGGGCCCAGGGATAGGGTAACTGTGTAATAGACATTGGGGAGGGTATGTGTTGTAATGAGCATTGGGTATTATGTAAGATTGATGAATCACAGTCCCTACCCCTGAAACAAATAATACTATTATATGTTAATTAACTGAATTTAAGTAAGTAACAATAAGTAAAATTAAAAAAATACAAGGGCAATAAAACCTATATTACGGAACAATAGGCCTCTAGCTGAAATGACAAAAGTTCATCCATAAGATCATGAGCCTTCTGAATTATTGAATTGTATAGTACATTCACTGTACTTCAGGATACTGGTGTTTGTACACCTTACACCAAAAACGAAAACAGATCTGATTTTCTTACTTATAAAAACCTTAGAAATTTGCATGTTCACTGATTGTGGTGTCAAAATCCTGTTCTTTTTCCTATTCCTATCCTTTTATTTCTTCAGGTTAAAATTCATATATAATCACTTTTTAACTAGAGTTCAGAAAGGCAGAAGGTATGAAATCTTTAAATGTTAAGTTTCAGAGACTGGTAACGCTGTACTGACTCTACCCCACCTGCCCCTTAGTATACAACTCATGGTGACAAATGACGGTTGTTATTGGGAAGTCTTTGACAACAAATAAATGAGAAGTGCCCCAAATGTTCTTGGTATGAATTCTATTTAAAAATTATTTTCTTGGGGGGGGGCGCCTGGGTGGCTCAGTCAGTTGAGTGTTAAGACTCTTGGTTTTGGCTCAGGTCATGATCTCAGGGTTGTGAGATCAAGCCCCGTATCTGGCTCTGTGCTGAGTGTGGAGTCTGCTTCAGATTCTCCCTCCCTCTGCCCCTACCCCCACTTGTGTGCATGCTCTCTCTCTCTCTCTCAAATAAATGGATAAATAAAATCTCTAAAAAATATATATATATATTTTCTTGGTATTTTTAATATACAGTCATTAATAGTATATATCTCTTCCTTTAAAGTTTATCATATTATGACTAATCTATTTAAGAATTGGAAAAAAAATAGTTCTATTCCATACCCCTATGTTAACATTATGATTTTCTCTAGTCATTCAATTATATATATATATATATATATATATATGTTTTTTTTTTTTCAAATATCTTCCCAGACCTACAACTGATTCGTTTTCTCAAGTCCGTCTAAGTCTCCAAAGCTCTTCTCTGTAGTCACCAATATCAAGATTATGGTATACTTAATTATAAGCACTTGTTTCTAGAAAATATTGGAGATAACTGAGTGAATGATTTTCATATTTAGTTGCTAGTTTGGGGTCTTTTAAGTCTTGGGGCATTGTATTTTACAGTTATTTAATACTAAATTGTGCTGACTGACAAAGTCCAATAGCCACACAAACCACCTGATGGTGAAAACAGGTAGAAGCAATGTGGCTGCCCTTTGATTTAGTCCTAGTTTTCAGCTATTACAGCAAATGTTTGTTATTGTAGAAGCAAATATCCTATCAGAGGTTATCTTATGGTTATATCCCTGAAACCTGCAGAGGGAAGGAAAGGGTAAGAAAGTTCTAGAATCTTTGGCTTAGGTCTTGGGAATGATCATAACAATGCTAAGTTATTTTTGTGTCAAACAAAATATATAATAAAACTAGTGAACTTAAGAGTAAAGAGAAATCTTATCAGTCATCAATTCAAACCTTTTCTGATGCATGAGTTTCCTTTTGTTCTGGAAAATTAGTTGTCCGACCTTTGCTTCAATGTCTCCAATGACTGATTTCTTACCTGAAAAATGAGGGGATTACAATATAACTACTGAGAGGCCTCTTCAAGCTCTAAGTCTATTTGATGAAATCTAAACTTGTTGGCTAAATTGTTTTCAATAAATGAAATTAGTTTCCTCAATCTATTCTGAGGTTACAATTCCTTAGCATATGTGTTATATGTATTAAGAAGTACTTAACATCCTAATCTTTCCAGGTAGTATGTTTAGGTAAACACACAAGGACAAACAATTCCCAGAAATTTCTGAAAACAAAACAACCAAAGGACTAGGATGTGACAAGGGAGATGCCCTCCATTTCTTTTTTGGAATCACATGCAGATTTGTACCAGGTCTGGAGCCAAATTTCTAATACTGTTCAAACTTAGTTTACAATAAGTGATTTTTCTGATGTCCTTGGCCATTATCACAGTAATCGACCCTAGTCTCTGCATGACTGGTACTGGTAATTGGTAATCTTGTGATTCAGGCAAGGATCATGAATGAATGATAAAACTACGGGGTGAAAGGTAGTTGGGGATTAGGATATATCCATGGTCTTAAAGTATCTCCATAGGTTACCACCAAAGGAAAACAGTCCCTTTACATTGAAAAGATAGGCAATCATCACCATAACCAATAGAGACACAGTATCAACTATGTAGTATTCTTGCCAAAAGTGTCTGATCTGATTCTGATCATGAGGAATAACTAGGAAAATCCACAATGTGGAACAATTGGTAAGACAACTAGACTAGTCTTTTTAAAAAGTTAGTCATAAAGAAAAGGGATAGAAAGGCTGTTCTGGATTAAGTGACTAAGAGTCATGACAACTAAACAATGTGTGAACTCTGGACCTTGAATCAAAAAAAATTTTTCTGAGTTAAAAATAAAGACATTTTTGGGATAATTGGAGAAATCTGAATGTTACCTTATTAGGTATGATAATCTTACTGTGGCTATGTAATAGATTGTTCTTAAGAAGATACATGCTGAAGAAATTAGGGTTAAAGGTCATGTCTGAAACTTACTTGCAAACCAGTCAGCAAAAAAAGTATCTATTTATATATGTATATATGGAGATATGAGAGTGGGAAAGAGGAAGTAAATAAGATGTTAACAGCAACACAAAAGAAATGTAAGAAAATTTTGTGAGCCATATTTTTTGTTTCAGGGCTATCATTGTCTTTGATAGGTCAGATGTCTAAATTGATCTGAACTTGTCTGATACAAAATAGGGCTCTGGCACATGTCCCTTTGCTTTAGATTATCTGCAGCAGGTTTAATGAATTATGTCTGATTAACTGGCAACCCCAACTCAGCTTACTACTAATCAGGGCAAAAAATATTTGTGAAAGATTACTGCTTTTGGTTTTAAAGCATGGCTTCCAGGCCTGAAGAGTGAGCCTCTGAGCACTGGACTAGATGGGGGCAAGACTACTTGGGTTTTAACCCCAGGTCTGATATGAAAGGGGTTTGTAAGATCCAAATCAAATCATTTATTTAAGTCATTTTAATAAGTTTCTATGCCTACCCTCACACCTTACAGACTACAGACGGAAGGTCACTTTTCTTTCATATTTAAGTTTCAGCTAGAAAATAAGGGAGTTAAGCTATCTTCAAAGTCTCTGACATTGTTTTATCTTTTAATTCACCTACATTATAAAACAAATTGTGAACAAACAGGTACCTAGGAGCCCAATAATGAAGAGAGAAATGTAACTGACATAAGAAATAATGACAGAAATGTTATCAAGAATAATTAAAAGGTTCTCCAAAGCTAAGCCCCTAAGGTCCCTTTTAAAATTTTTCTATGAAAGTAGACAGATGAGATGCAGAAATAAACTGTTATTTAACTTTAACAGCAGATTACATTTTTTTGTTTTGATTAATTAAAAAAAAAACCGTTAGTAATGCGTGAAGGGAAACGTTTAAATAGTGCGTCCTCAAAAATCAGCAAATCAGATAAGGGGTGTGGGGTCATGGTATTGTCTAAAGATTTTTCAGTTAAAGGCGGGTCTCCTGTCAGCTCAAGGTCACCGCGTGGATGCTTTACATTTAACTCAGTTTCCCAAAACAAGACCCCGACTCCCCAAACCCGGATTGGGGATGGCTCAGAGGTTCAAATTCCGACCCTCGCCCCAGTGATGCGGTCCCTGGGCAGCTCCCAAACCCTCTCTGGGACGCGCTGCCGGTCTCCGCAACCCCCCCCCCCCCCCCGGTCCCACGTACACGCGGCGGCCTCCTCCAGAGATCCCGCCACCTTCCCGGAGCGTAACCTGTTGCCCCCCGCCTGGGAACCCGGGATTCTAAGGGCAGAGAAAAGAAACCATACTTAAACACAGGCTCTCGCATCCGACACCAGTGCGAGGCTGGGGGGGCTGCGCTGCCAGTCGAGCCTAGGGGCGGAGGGTCTGGGTCAGGGCGGGCGCCGCAGCCGCTGGATGGGAGAGAACACGTGGGAGAGGCTATGTCACATAGCCCTTAGACTTTAAGACGCGGATTCGTTACAACGCAAGGAACTCTGGGGGAAAAACCGCTATCTTCAGTGAATTCTAAAATTCTCTAAGGATTAAGTTTTGTAATTGCATGCTTAGTCGTCTCTATTCTTGACTTCTACACTACCATCCACCCGAATCTGTCGAGAGTTTTTCTAAAACTAATTTACTTAATCCCAGGTCCCTAACGGTCTTCAGGAGCTACACTGTAAACAGTCCCTAGTCAACAGGAGTGGTATTGCCAGTTAGGTCGGGACCTATGCGGGCCTCCGATGAGAATTTCCAGTTTCATTCAATGTTGAGGTCTTGTGGGGCAATGTACTACTTAAAAAAAATAAAACCAGATTCGCACGTTTTAAACGTTTTACATTGGGAGTTTGTTTCCACCCGGAGAGGAATGGAAGAACACCAGAGGGCGTTCAGCTGTGTGGTTGGTTGTTTTGGATGATTTTCTCGGCGCGCATGCGTGTTGTGTCTCAAGGGCCGACTTAAAGAGAAGTGGGTGTTGACCCGCGGGCAACCGAAGCTGTTGTCAGGTTATACCTGTGATTGCGGGGTTGCCGAGCGTTCGGGAGACGCAGAGGGGTGAATTTAGGTGTCCGATGGTTGCGTCTGGAGGGGTGTGTAAGACTCTTTGGCTGAAGAAAGCTATTAAGCTTCTTATATGGGTGATTTAAAAAAAAAAGCATTTCAGTTTTACGTGCTTGACTCCTGCTTCTCAACAGATCTTAACCCCGCCTCCACATCTGTTTGGTTTTGCACTGCCAGCTCTTGGCTTTGGGGGTGCCCTGTGTTAAGGTTATTATTGCTCATGCGGCCATTCTTTTGTCATCCCCATTCTCAGATTCATTGGCGTGTGCGTTAATGGACTGAGTGGGATTAATGGGTAAATATGATGTTCAAGTTGTCTCTAGTTTTGGATTAAATACCAAATTGAAATTTCTAGCTTTGTGGATAGTCTGTTTAGACATTGTTTTATTTAAAGGTTGATGACTGTATGTTTTAAAATCACTTGAAATTCACATTTTCTTTATTGTACTCCCTCGTTCTTTCTCCCTCAAGTCCTCAAAGCGGTGAAAATTTTGTTCTGAAGTTTAATGGACCCAGAAGAAATTCTTCTATTCAGAACTGTGGGACTAATTTTGTTACCAATAATATGAAAGGCTCTGAGTTTAGCCCGGAGAAGAAAAAAAGGGTTAAAATACCAGCGAGGAGACTTCGTGAGGTAGTTTCTCCAAATCAGGGAGGTAATTTGACTTTGCTGAAAGATGAGTTGCCCTGTGTTCCTTCAGCGTTGTCTGCAAATAAACGTCTTCCTGTTAGAACCGAGGCTAGCTTGAATGGAAAGTTACGTGGTATGTGACTCTGAATAGCTTTCACTTGTAAATCTTTAGTCTTTATTTTCATTTCGGTTTTTGCGTTTCAAAATTTAGAGGATTTTTAATGTTTAAATTCTCAAACATAAGATACATCTAGTTTGTATAGATGTTTGAAAGCTGACACTTTTCCCTGGGAAAATGGCTAGCACAGTCTAATCGAATCATATCGAATAGGTGGAATGAATGAAACACTTCTGTGCTTTTTCTTTGTGTGGTTTTTGCACATTGTTCTTGTTCACATCTGTGATGGATGCACTTAACTAGTATGATGTGTTTATAGTACATCAGTAGGGCTTTTTACCAAACGCTCTACCTTCTGTTCGGATAGTGTTATTCAGTTTGGCATAGTATGTTCCAATTCACTTAACCTGTCTCTCCAGTAAAAATGAAGAAAACATATGCTTTGCCCATTTCGTTAATGATCAGAAGCATCAAATTAATGAATATATGTGCAAAAGCAAAAAAATGAGTATATAACACTGCTTTTGGGGGGGGGTGCGGCATAGTAAAGGCCTGCTTTTATATCATGTACATATTTTATTCCTGGCAAATGATTCTGTCCGTAGTTTGTCCAAATCCAACATTTTAATGATTTACTTTAAAACATTTATCTCGCTTGTCAGTGTTGATCCTTATTTTCCAAAATACCAGCTGTAAAACCTTCATCAGGATAAATTTTAATTACAGTTTAAGTTTTTTGCATGAAAAGTGGCTTCTAGTTTAGGTTAGGTTTTGCATTAATATGGAGTTTATAGTTCTTGAGTCATGCCTGTACAGTTTCCAAAAATACGGTTCTGATTTTAAAATCACTAAAATTGATGCCTTTGTTTTGTTAGGTTCATCAGACTTGACTTCTGCTAGAAACTATCGGCAGCCTCCACTGGAAAATTCTGTTGTGTCAGAAAGTGTAAGCAAAAGAATTCTTAATTATGTTCATGTTAAACTTTTCAGTATTGTTGAGTAATATGTTCTTAAATTATGTTTGATGAACGACAGGCCTTATTTTTGCTTAAATTTCACTTTTCAAGAGAAATATTTTACATACAATTGTGACGTGAACAGTATTTGAGACACTAAATAAAAAGTCTTCTGTAGAATCAAAAATACTTATTACTAAGATGTTGAACACTGAGAGAAATATTGTTATGGAAAAGAAACTCTGCTGTTGCCTAAGGAAATGGTGTTCTAGACCAGAGACTTAACATACTGTTAGGGAAAGGTAAAGAAACAGTAACAACATCATTTTTAAAAAGTGAGGTGTGATTATATGTCATTCAAGCTATTGTAAGGTCTTTTGTGTGGTTTTTTTGAGGGGTCTTTAAGAAATAGTAACATGAAATTCTCATCTAGATCTTTATAATGCTGAAAATATTTGATGAAAAAATACATTTCGTTCATGCAGTCTAATTAGATTTTGACCACTAATCGTAATGTTGACTATAGATTGTCAACTTAACAAGTCTTAAGAGAGTTTCATAATATAATATCTTGAAAATTGAAGCTGGTAAACTAAGAATGAAAACTGTTCACTTACCAACTTTGCAAAAAATTCACAATAAAAATTTGTAATTACATGCTGTACTTGGTCCTTGCGTAAATGCTTAGCCTTTGGGTTGGTGTTTTTGTTTCTTTTTTGGGTATGCCTTATTTAATAATTAATGGTATTTGGATTCCACTATCTAAATAATTTCCCAGATGGTTATGCTATTATATGATTACTTCTGGAAAGACTATTTCAGTATACATTCTTCAGCAAGATCATGAGCAGAATTAGTGGTATTATTTTCTCCTAACTTTACCAATACAAGACATTAGAATTAGACAAAACAACAACAACAACAACAAAAAAACCACTTTGCCATTTTGATAGGTAAAGAAAGCATCTTGTTTTATTTTGTATTGTATTATTACTGAGGGGAACATTTTTTCCATGTATATTGCCATCTTTATTCTTTTGTGAGTTACATATTTATATGCTGTATTTTTTCTTACTCATTTGTAGGAAGTCTTTGTATTAATGTCCCAAATGCATTTTATTGTATTGTTAGTCTCATGGACTGTTTTTAGGAAGTTAACACTTGTTTGTCAGGGGATAGCCTGATCACCTTCCTTTTATGATTTTCTCTTTACCCTTTTCTGATTTAGGGGAAAAAAAAAAGAGATGTGTCTAAGGAAGGTGAAGAGCAGTGTTGAATGAACCTAGTACTTAAAACATCATAGTGTCTTAGCACTGAATAGAATCTTAGAAATGAAATCTAGGGTTACACATGTGAGCAGAAAGCTGTTTGCCTATAGAGAAGCCATCTGAGACTATATTTTGAGCTCAGGAATAAAGAATGCTCTGTTTGTGTTGTTGTGCCATGTGTTGACCATCCTTATGCACTCCACTTGATTCAAAATGAATCACATTTTCACACTAAACTGTAGCAACTGTATTGTTACATGACTCTGTTATATGACTTGTTGTGCTAGAAGTGGCAAATTGAGATTTGAGTTTGAATTTAGGGCCACAATTGTTTGCTTGTTCATTTACTCACTCATTCAACAAATCTTTGAGTACCTTCAAGATACCTAAGCATTGTAGTGGTTCTGGGAATTAAGGATGTAAAAGCACACAGTACTGCCCTCGTGGAACACAACAGTCACATAGGTAGTAAATGGTACTTGGTAAGTAATAAATCATAAAGGTTTTTTAGCCTTTCATTTTTCCTTTCATATCCCAAAGGATTTTTCTAAAGATGTTGCAGTGCAAGGATTGCCTTTGGATAAACTGGAAGATAGCAACAGAAAAAAAGGTAAAAGAATAGTTTTGTTTTTTTTTGTTTTTTTTTACTGTGGTAAAATATACATAAGGAAATTTACCACTTTAAGTGCATAGTTCTGTGGTATTAGTATATTCACATTATGCAGGTATCACCACCATCCATTTCCAGACCTTTTTTATCTTCCCCAGTCGGAACTCTATACTCATTAAATACTAACTCTCCATTTCCCCCCAAGTCTAGTTTTATGATTGACTTATTTCACTTAACATGTCTTCGTGGTTCATTTATGTTTTATGTGTCACGGTTTTCTTTGTAAGGATAGGATTTTAGATTTTTACATTTTAAGACATTCACTGATTTTTTTAAAAGACATTTATTAAACAGACATAGTTTTTTTCTTATTATTTTGATTATTTTATTTTAATTAGTTTTTCCTTCCAAATTAAGCTATTAATGGAATCTTTAAAATCCAGAAAAAGATTTGCAATCATAAATGTAATTTTATTATTACTAACCTGTTCCATAAGTTTGGTGTTAAATATTTATAAAAAAATTCATAAACTCTGAATTCAAGTTTTGAGTGGTCTTTGGTAAGATAATAGATTAAAAATATGCTTTGAGGAAATTTACTTAGTGACTTTTTAATGTAGTTTTATTTTTATCTAAGCAATTTTCTCTTTTGAGTTTGAGCAGAATGTCTCCAATTTAGCCCCAGGTGTTTTTGATACATTTTTCCCCCTAGGGTCTAGGGTTATGACAATTATTTGATCATTTAATTTGTTCCTTGCACTTTTTTTTTAAAGAGAGGGAGGAGGGGGAAGGGCAGAGGGAGAGGGAGAGAGAGAACTTAAAGCAGGCTCTATGCCCAGTGCAGAGCGTGTCACAAGACTCGATCTCACAACCCTGAGATCATGACCTGAGCTGAAATCAAGAGTTGGATGCTTAACTCACTGAGCCACCCTAGTGCCCCAGTTCCTTGCATTTTTTTTTAAATTGAGAAATCTTATTGCTGAATTCCTAAACATTCTCTTAGTTTAAAAAGCTGTTTTGGGATAGCTTATTAAAATTTAACAAAATTTTTAGGAATCTGATACATATTTTGTGTCTTAATTTTGCAGCAAATGACATCTTTATTTCTCGGTACACCATGGGACAGAAGGATGCTCTAAGAGCAGTTTTAAAGCAAAAGTAAGTTTCATTTACAGAAAATAGGGGGCCATTGCTTATGTTTTTATATGGTTCTCTAAAATTAGCTTCACTTACACTTTGGACATAGGAAAAACCTTCTTTTCAATGTGTGAAATATGTGTAAAGCATTTTTCATAGTGCTGGATATGTATAAAATACTCAATAGCTGTGAACAATTATTATAGAAGAGGTACTGTTCTCAGGATTTCATATGTATTAACTCATTTAATACTCATAAAATCCAATGAAGTAGATTCCATCACATCCCAATTTTATAGAATCCCCATTTTATAGATGAGGAAATTGAGGCACACAGAGATTGATTTTCCCAAGGTCATTTAGCAAGTATTCACTGGGCTGGGATTCAGACCTAGGCAGTTTGCCTTTAGAGTTTCCTCTCTTAATCACTTCACTATGCTACCTGTAACAATGGTCAAGTAGTTCCAAATACATAATACTTATTATTTACTATCTAAGGACATTTTGACTTTTCCTGGTCGAGATTTAAGAAAGGGACAAGATTAGCATCTGGGTGTAATGAAGGGAGACCATGGCTACTGCTCTATCTAAATTGTCCCTCCCAAGTTTATCTTAAGTACCAATGAAATACAAAACCCTAACAACAGCACTATGATAAGCATGTGTCTCCACTACTCTGGAGGCAATTTTTATTATTTTTATCATTAGCAGAGATGGGATGAGATCATTCTTAGACTAAATGTATTCTGCTCCCAAACTTGAGCAGTCTGGAAGGCCCCTTAGAAAATAAGTAAAATTTTTACTTAATCTTGAACTCTCATTATATTCAAAAAGGAAATTTTATATTACTTCAGTAAATGGAAAATCATTTTGTAAATAAAACAATTAAAATAATATACAGCTATTAAAATACAAAAATTATTTTTCCACGTACAATTGTCTGTGACAAACATATTACACTCTGGGAAGCATTGGACTAACAAAAATAAATACTGTCTCTAAATCACAAGGGTGTGATCTGAGCCAGCTAGAGTTTAAGAGCTGGTTGTTTGGCCTCATCATATTTTTCTTTTTTACCTTTGTTCAGCCTACAATTCCCAATATGTGATATGGCAGTTAGGAGAGGAATTTGGATGGTAAATTGTATGCTGGGTTTTATAAATATATAAAAGAAAGCAAAAGTAATGACATGAGGAGTGGCGCAGTCTCTCAAATTCTGCAGTTGAACCAAAAATTGCAGATTACATCTGACTCATTTGGACCGAAAATGAGTACCACTTCCATGCAGGTGACCTGCTTACCAACTTGCCTTCAAGACCTCTCAGAACTCTCAGATCAGGGAGGGAGAAGTTGTTCATAAACAAATGGACAGTGAGAGGTAACTGTGAAACTACCCCTCTTTCCCCATTTCAGCATGAATGAACAGAATTAAAAACAAACTAGGAAGGGTCTTGAGAAGGTGATTGCAGTGTAGAGAATAATTGAATCAGAAACGTGAAAATGACTCTCATGTTGGGTTAAAAGACAGTCTATGTCTCAAGAGATTTTGCTGTAGTCAGTGTCACTTGAATTTATTGGTTTTAGAGAATGGTAGATGGAATTTGGCAAAGTGATTCTAAAATTCACCTGGAAGGACATACAGTTGGGGGGGGGGGATATATATATATAATGTTAAGAATACATACTTAGAGAATACACACAGAATAGCTAATTTTTGGGGAAAAACTAGAATGATGGAGAATTTGTCCTATTTGATATAATATGCTCTAAAGCTATAGTAATAAAAAGTAATAGACCAGAGTCTGAGTAATGAAGAATCTGGCCAGAGTGTCTAAAAGAGGGTAGGATATCCTTACATGTGGATGGAGAGGAAGCAAGGGGCTAGGTTACAAACTTCTTTAAAGGAGAGAAAGGGCAAATCATCTTAAAATGTTAAAGTATGATATATATTTCTTAAAGGGCTCATTCAGATAGCAATCTCAAAAGACGAATTGGAAGAGGACTGGCCTGTAGTCCAGGAAACCAACTGGCTACAAGTTTGGGGGTGATCTCTTTGAGAGGAATTCAGTTGGTCCTCAGTACATTGGAGGGTGGTGGAATGAGGGTGGGAAACATGCTGGTTTGGAGAGGAGTAGACGGTTTTGGAAGATAGAGATAGAATTGACAGAACTGGTGATTTGGTCTGAGAGAAGAAGGAGCTAAAGATGAATCCCAGATTTTTGGCTTGTATAAATGCATGGTCAGTTGTAGTATTCGCTGAGAAAGGAAATCCTTGGGAAAGAATTCTTGGAATAAATTTCATTTTGGACATATACAGGGGTTTGAGGTATCTATGAGATATCAAGGTAAAAAATGTCCAGTAGGAAATTGAATGTAAAGGTCAAATTCACAAAAAGTCTAAGCTAGGAATCTAGATGTTTAGAAGTAGTATATAAATGGTAGTCTGACCTCTGGGAACAGTTGAAGTGACTCAGTGAGAGTGAAAAGAAAGATGGCATAGAGTAGGACATTAAGAAAACCAAACCTTTAAGAACTATGCAGAAAAGCAAGCAAGCTTCTAAATGCTACTCAGTT
Organism: Ursus americanus; assembly: GCF_024610735.1. Classification (NCBI taxonomy): domain Eukaryota; kingdom Metazoa; phylum Chordata; class Mammalia; order Carnivora; family Ursidae; genus Ursus; species Ursus americanus. Next base: position 675,741 of record NC_142152.1, on the reverse strand, counting down.
TATCCGGAGATGGAGAGGTTTCGTGTTAACAAAGCCAAGGGGAATGAAGTTCTAAGTTTGATAGGCTGCTCAGAGGTAAAGAAAGATAAGGACTGAAAAATATCCATTGAATTAAGCAAAAATTATTACTGGCCTTGGTGAGGGCAGTTTCTGCATAGTGTTGGTCTAATTGCCAGTTTCAGAGGATTTAAGAATAAGAAACAATTCTAAAAAAAAAAAAATAGAAGAAATAATTTTTCTGAATGAGAGAGTTGCATATTTTCCCAGTTCTTTACACTTCTAAGTGTATATTTGTTATATTGAGCATTTATATATATAATATTTGTTACATTGAGCATTTAATTTGATAATTGGAAAAAAAAATTTTAAAGCCTATTAAGTTGATGTCTAGTCTTACAATGTTATTTCTCTTGTTGGTCAACTTAGTGTATTAATGTAGAATGATCGATCTTAGAGGGTAACTCACATTCAGACTTTGGAGAGGAATACTGCAAGATAGGAATATCTGAATTATATTTTCTTAATATGCCACTTAATCAGTTAGATATATAATGAGTGCCTGCTGTGCTTAATTCTTCCTTAGTTGCTGTTTGGCATAAAAGAAATCCCCCTTCCCTGCCCCTTACCCACCAACCCAGGTTGCTTAGAGCTTAGTTGGGGAGAGAATATGGACATATATGGAAGAATGAGTGATTAGAACTGTGATAGGAAGCAACATTGCATTTAGTATATTATGAAGCTGTTCTGTACAGACATTTAAACCATGGGAGGGGGCTGCTTCTAAACCTCAGTTGTGTATTATAGGCAGTAAAAGCAAAAGGAGTCATTGAAGGGAGAGATCAATTGGAAGTGTTTAAAGATAGATTTATTGAAAAAGGCTTGTGTTGGATCTTAAAGAAGAAGGATATATAGTAAGTTGAGTGGAAGAAGGTTGAGAGAACAATGAGAAAAAGCCTGGAGTCAGCTGTTGGAAGGGTGTGGTGTAGCCAGTGAGTAGGAGTGTGACTCCTGAGAACCTGTCTGTGAAGTAATCGGTGTACATAGGAAGCTAGGGCAAGGACAGAGGACGGTGTGTGTGCACGGTCAAACAAGAACTTAGCTTACTCAGTTGTCTCGAAGGAACAATTTTAGATTTTTGAATGGTGGAGAAATGTGTTTGGAAAGTTTCTGAACGAGTAAAATCTGCAAGAATGAAATAGTTGGCAAGTGATGGTGAAGTTTGGGGTGCCTGGGTGGCTCAGTCGTTAAGCGTCTGCCTTCGGCTCAGGGTGTGATCCTGGATCCCTGGGATCGAGTCCCGCATCAGGCTCCTCTGCTGGGAGGTTGCTTCTTCCTCTCCCACTACCCCTGCTTGTGTTCCCTCTCTCGCTGTGTCGAGCTTGCTTCTTCCTCTCCCACTACCCCTGCTTGTGTTCCCTCTTTCACTGTGTCTCTATCAAATAAATAAATAAAATCTTAAAAAAAAAGAGAGAGATGGTGAAATTTTCTTTCTTTCTTTTCCTTCTTTTCTTTCTTTTTCTTTCTTTCCTTCCTTCCTTCCTTCTTCCTTTCCTTTCCTTTCCTTTCCTTTCCTTTCCTTTCCTTTCCTTTCCTTTCCTTTCCTTTCGAGGCAGAAGCATGAAGGGAAAAGTACTATTCTGAGAGAGCTAGGTGTTGTGGGACGATCTCTAGGAATCATAAGCCAACTGTGCCTTACTGGGTCTGTGACTTTGGTCAAGTAAAAATCCTGTTATCTCTGTGGACCTCAGTGTCTTCATCCATCAAATTAGGAAGTTAGGATAGGTGGCCTCTTGGGTTCCCCTTGCCTCTGTAGTTCTGTGACACCATTCCTGCAATTGTGATGAAATAATTGACAAAACCTGGTGACTCAGTTAGGTGTGAGAAGTGGAGAATGGAAAAGTCATTCAAGATAACTTCAAAATTTTGAGACAGAGAAAAATGATGCTCTTAGTAGAAATGAGGAAATATCAAAGAGGAGTAAGTTTAAGAGCTGCTCTGGGTCTTAGAAATCCAGCAGCTAGACATGGAGGGTATTCCATCAGATCTTACTTAGACTTACCTAGGGACTCTGCAGTTTTATCTGCTTCCTTTCATTGTTTTTGTTAGTGGTGGTTTTTTTTTGTTGTTGTTGTTCTGTTTTGTTTTAGGGCAAATATATAACAAAACTGAATCTATTTTCCCCTTTTTTCTTAGTATTTACTTAAACTCCTCATTGTAAGTATGTATGCATTTGCTCTCATTTTTAATCCAGGCTGCTTCAACCTGTGTTTTATGCCCTGTTTTAACAAACTCTGTGACATTTATTAAATCTAAATGAGCTAGAATTTAAAAACACATAATGTTTTAGCAGTTTTAACAATTTCTCTTAGGTTGTCTTCCTTTGGAAGTGAAACTTGGTACTTGCGTTCTTAGAACATTTTCTGCAAGTTTTACATTTGTACTTCTTGATTATATGTCTTTGTAATTGTGCCCACGTCTTTTTCATATGTGCGAGTCTTACTTTCTGAAATGTCACAGCCTTCCAGGAATTATCTTCTTATTTCTGTAGTGGCTAGTGACCTTTCATAGATTTCATTAACCAAATGACTGATTAGATCCTGATATGGAAAACCAAGTGATTTAATATTTTAAAAAATCAAGAAAACCCACCATCAGCAGATTATCACTGCAGGTGCTTCTTGAAATGGCTCAGTGTGGCTTACTGAATGTATTTGTGTTCCTTTTTTATTTACAGAGCTCAAAACATGCCTGTTTTTAAGGAAGTAAAGGTACAGCTTTTAGAAGATGCAGGCCCAGAAAAGGACGCTGCTACGGAGGAGACGAGAATTTCACCCAGTGGAGTTGATTCAGCTACAACTGTGGCTGCAGCAACTGCAGCTGCCATCGCTACGGCAGCCCCGCTGATAAAAGTACAATTTTCTCCCCAGAGATTTGCAGTTTCTTTGTAAAATGTAAAAATACTTATTAGGAACTGAGTCTATAAATGGTTGTATCCAACTGTAGACTAGGGTCATTCTAGTTGCTCTCAATTTGAAAGAGTTTTCCTGTTCGTGCTTGTATATTACCTCTCAGGAGTTGAGATGTACCCCCTTCTTGCTGTGATAATGCTAGAGAACCTAGGACTGCCTGGTTTCAGCCCTGAAAATATTGCATCCAGGGAACCCTGAGTCCTGGGCAACCTGGGACAACGGGTCGTCTTTATTTTAGAACTAGAAAGGAACTCAGAGATCGTCTGTGCCACCCCTCAGTTTGCAGTTGGAAAACTGAGAAACAGGTTCAAAGTAGGCACAGGTCCCAGAGCTAATAAGTGGCCAACCTAAGACTGGGACTCCAGGCTGCTGATCTAATTCAGTCTGAGATTAATGGAGTATCAAAAGCTAATTTGTTTTGTTATTTACTTCTTTTTAATTACCAATGAAGTCTTATGTTTCTGCATTATAACAATTCTTTGTTGCAAATGTGTTATTAATGAGAGAAGCAAATCTAAGGATAACTATCTTCTGCTTTTTATTTCTGTGATTCTAAAAAGTATAAAATCATCAGAGATTTAGAGGATAAAAATCTAATTTGATCATTTTTATCATCATTCATTTTAAACAACCTTTGTAGTAATTAAGCATATTTTTTATGTCTTTTGGTATTTTATTGTTTTAGGTGCAGAGTGATTTGGAAGCAAAAGTTAATTCTGTTACAGAATTACTCAATAAGTTACAGGAGGCTGATAAACAGTTACAACGTGTTACAGAGCAGCAAACAAGCATTCAGAATAAACATGAGAAACTACACTGTCATGATCATGAAAAGCAAATGAATGTGTTTATGGAGCAGCACATTAGGCATCTTGAAAAATTACAACAGCAACAAATAGATATTCAGGTATCTATAATAAAGCCAGGACACATCCCATGGTCTTTTATCACTTGAATCCCTAAGCTAATATTCGTTGACAATTGCAGTAGCTCATTACATTGTAACAGTTTTTGTCCTTAAATAATGATTTTTGAGTTCATTATTCTTCCTCTGCATGTGGAGACCGCTCCCTGCACATTCTAGTTCACATACCATTAGTTCTATAAGCCATTTCCATGGAGTTAGCTTTTCCTTCTTTGTGGTATTTCTGTTCATACCATTTTGAAAGGGCTAATATTGCATTGTAGTGACTTGTTTATATCAGTGGTTGTTAGCCTGAGAACGTGCATCACAATCACATGAAGAGCCTTATAAAAATACACACGCTTGTACCTCTCAGAGATTCAGACAGCAGGTCTGAGATGCGGCCTGGGAATAGAAAGCTCTAATGATTCTGATGAGATGAGAACCATTTGGCATACATAGTGCTTCTGCATTTAGTTAATTAGAAGCATAAACACTTTTAATTGCCTTTTGAATATGAGGCACTGGGCTATTATAAAAAGAAAAGTTACCTTTAGAAGGAACTGGTAGTACAGTTTCTTACTTATTTTGGAATTTCCAAGTCCTGGGAGAGTAGCCAGCACTCAGGTACTCCATATACTTTTTTTTTTTCTTTTTTTGGAATGAGTGAGTGACCAGCATTATAAATGCATAGATTTTAATTTGCTTTTATTTTTTTTCTAATTAATGTGCAACTTTAAAACTTTAAAAAATTAAAATATAACGTTCAGAAGAATACATAAAAATGAGCTTATTATAGCTCAGTATGTTATCACAGAGCGAACACTAATATTCTGTAATTCTCAAAACTCTCTTAATAGAGCTTGGCTTGAGCTTTCCATGTGGTTGAAGTTAGTATTTTTATTGGAATGGTTATGGCCACACAAAGTAAGGTTTTAGTAGGTACTCCATGCACAACTGAAATACAGCGTGCAGAATGGTATCTCGTGAGAAGCTAGAAGTGGGTCTGTCAGAGTGCCGGTCCCCAGTCTACAAATAACTACGCTTTTCTGAGCCTTGATTTTTTTTTTTTTTTTAAAGATTTTATTTATTTATTCGACAGAGATAGAGACAGCCAGCGAGAGAGGGAACACAAGCAGGGGGAGTGGGAGAGGAAGAAGCAGGCCCACAGCGGAAGATCCTGATGTGGGGCTCGCTCCCACAACGCCGGTATCACGCCCTGAGCCGAAGGCAGACGCTTAACCGCTGTGCCACCCAGGCGCCCCTAAGCCTTGATTTCTTTATCTAGAAAACATTTTATTTATTTTTTCTTCAGGGTAAAAGGAGATGACACATTTGAAAAGCACATTGATTTCTTCAGGAGAGGATCCTATTTGTCCTATATGCCTGCCTGCCATTTATCCATTTTTTTTCATAAATAAACCCATTATTCATTGTCTTTCTGAGTTTGGAAGAACGGAATCTTTTCTAATGTAGACATCTTATAAAGCTTATGATTACAGGGAAAGTTGAAATTTTAGTGACATATTAGGTATATTAGAAGTTCAATAAATGGGGGCGCCTGGGTAGCACAGTCGTTAAGCGTCTGCCTTCGGCTCAGGGCGTGATCCTGGCGTTCCGGGATCGAGTCCCACATCAGGCTCCTGGGCTGGGAGCCTGCTTCTTCCTCTCCCTCTCCACTGCTGTGTTCCCTCTCTCGCTGGCTGTCTCTCTGTCACATAAATAAATAAAATCTTTAAAAAAAAAAAAACAAAAAAAAAACAAAAACAAAACAAAACAAAAAAAAAAGTTCAATAAATGATTAATGAAATGAAATTTGTTTGAGTCTGTCCCATCTGTTTTATGTAGAGAGATCTCTACACATTTTTAAAACTTCTGTAAAACTGTGAATATTTTTAGGTTTTCCTTTAACCTCGTATAAGATTCTCTTTTGAAATCAGTTTTATTAGGTAAGATACATATACATTCCAGATACTTTAATAAATGGTGCTGAAAATTGTTGTCATTTTAGCTCTCATTTGTATCTAAATGCATATATATTATTGCTGCTACAAAGTTGAGTGCCTCTTAGCAATGTTTTTTAATGCTTTCCTTCAAACAAAATCATCCAGGATGTAAAAGAGGAGAAGTTTTGGTTTGAAGTTCTCTGGTTGAAGTAGAGGTCTAGGAGTAGGACCCCTTCTTTTTGGTCATCTCCTAGCATGCCTCACTAGTCCCCAAGCCATCTCTGAAGTAGAAAGGAAAAAACCAAGGTTTAGAATGGCTAAATAAAATGATCAAGGGCACACCACTAAGCCAGGCTTAACCCAGTGGCATCACTGGTACAGTGGATAATTACATGTAATGTATGTATGTATTAAATCTAATACGTTGTTTTCAAGTCTTCTAATAAATTTCAATGTAGTTTGTCATCTAACTCTTTTAAATGTTATTTGAAATTAATAAAATAATTGTATGTCTTCCAGACTCATTTCATTAGTGCTGCGCTCAAGACCAGTGGTTTTCAGCCTGTTCCTCCACCCCCTTCTAGAGCGATGGAAAAGTATTCTGTAAAACCAGACTTCTCTAATCTTGGTAGCAGTAATCTATCTTCACAGAACACATTTGCTTCCAAACAAGGTAAAAATATGTAGTTCTCTGTGAATGAAAAATGTTAGCTATGAATTGTCTTTACAGTATGTCAGCCAAAAGTTATTTACTAGGTAGTAGAAGACTAAGTCTTTGTTTTTATAAAATTAGTTCTTCTTTTGGGTTAAGTAATTTTTAGGTCGTTTCAAGACTTGTGAAGTCTAGTTAGGGATCATGTCCCACTTTATGGTTTTAATAAATAACCTTCATAAATTGTCAGAAGCACTTACAAGTTTAGAAAAATTTTACTCATCTTAGTATCAATGCTTGTAATCAATTTTCCAATTCTCTGACAAACTGTGTATTTTCCACTCTTCTTGATTCTGTGAGGAGAGAAATGGCCTGAGTACAGTAATAAACTTCTTAATTATTTTTAGTTAGTAATGTAAGTTTACCTATTTTAATAGAATTCTTAAAATCTTTGTTTATAGTAACAAAGGAATGCGTAATGTATTTGTATTAAACCTCCGGAATTTAAAATGAATGAATAAATGGAGCACCTGGTGACTCAGTCAGTTGAGTGTCCAACTCTTGACCTCAGCTCAGGTCTTGATCTCAGGGTTGTAAGTTCAAGCCCCACACTGGGCTCCACGCTGGGTGTGGAGCCTACTTAAAAAAAAAAAAAAGCAAAAAACCCAAATGAATAAATGTGTTTCCAAATTATTGAATGAATTAATGAAAATCAAGGGCTATCCCTTTAATGATATCCAGATCCATGTGGTACAATATCTCCAACGTTTGATTTGTTAGACCATTGTTGTATTATAGACATATTGAAGCGTCCTTATACTTGTAAGTTGCTTTATGTCTTTCCACAAATGAGTGGTACTTACAAAACTGCTGTGAAAGTGGCATGAATCAATTTTTAAGTTGAAAAGGGAGGAAGATGAAGCACAGGAAAGTTATGACTTGTCTGCTCTGGGTTACCTGACTTGAGGATGAGTTTGTCAGAGCTGCAGCCACAACTCAGGGTTCAGTATGACCCAGCCATATGCTTTCAATAGAAGTGGACACTTATTTCATACTCAGTTCCGAAGACTTATTTGCTCATAATTTTGTTTTTTAGATTTGAATTTTAAGGGAAAAAAATGTATGTTTTATTGGTTGTATACTGAATTGGTTTCCTTGTATGTCTTAGTGACAGTAAAAGAAATAAAAGGGAAAAATGAGTAAATTTAAACTTCCACCAGTTAAACTTTTTATTTTTGAATACTTTTTCTTGGGCATATATTATTTTTATGTACTGCAATTTAGCATAAATATAATTTTGTACTGCTTATTTACTAGCATATCAAAAGTATTTCCCATGTTCTACATAATTATCTTCATAATATCAATTTTTAAAAGATTTTATTTATTTATTTGAGAGAGAGTGAGCAAGAAAGCATAAGTGAGGGGAGAGGGGAGAGGCAGACAAGCAGACTCCCCTCCAAGCAGATGCAGTGCTTGATCCCAGGACTCTGGGATCATGACCTGAGCTGAAGGCAGACGCTTAACTGACTGAGCCACCCAGGTGCCCCCATAATATTAATTTTTAATGATGAAAGGATAGTCACAATTTACTTGTTAGGCATTTATCCTAGTGTTGGGCATTTAGGCAGATTTTAGGGTTTTTTCTTTATAAATAATACTGTGATAAAATCATCATATAGTTAATGTTTTCTTTCTTCTAGGTTATTTCCTTAGGATAAATTCCCAAGAGTAAGATTACTAGATCAAAATATATAAAGATTTTAAGACTTCCTATACTTAGTGCCAAATGGTTTTATTGGTTTTCATTGCCATGAGTAGTGTCTGGCTATACCATTTTCACCACAGCTTAAATAGCACTGAATATTGTCATGTTGATTTTCTTTCTTGTTTATTAGCTGTAAGTGTAAAATTTTTATAGCCTATATTTTGATTTCTGGTGAGGGTAGAGTTATTTCTATGTACTTGTTAATTTGTATATCCTATATAATTTTAGTTTTATTTCTAAAATATAGGGAAGAGTAACACTCTACAAATTAGTTTTTTTTTTTTTAAATAAATTGAATTTATTTTTTTTTTTGTTTTCTGTTAAAGCACCTTCTAGAGAGGTTGAAGATACGGGTTTTGATAAACAGAAATCTCCGTTGGAGACACCAGCACCTCGCAGGTTTGCTCCTATACCTGTTTCAAAGGATGATAAAATATCAAAGAGGGAAAATCCTAAAGAAGAAAAAGAAAATATGGAGATGTCAGGTCATACAGGTAATAGAGCAATCATAACTAGCATCTACTACTTTTATTAGGACTACCTCAAATTAGGAACAGATTTCCATACTCCTGATTTATTATTCTCTTCTGTGCCTAGTAGTAACTAACGTAGGATCTCTGTTTTTAGTATTTTTCTTTAAATGATACTTACTGGGCAAATCAAGCTTGTTTAGGTTCTTTGCAGAAAGAGGTGGAGGTATAGATATAATTATTCTGATTATTTTCTATAGGTTATTACTTAAGCCTTTAATGAACAAGTTTTGTTATTAATAAAAAATAATGCTTTGCTAAAGGTAAGACTGATCATTTTATTTATTTTTTTTTAAAGATTTTATTTATTTATTCGACAGAGATAGAGACAGCCAGCGAGAGAGGGAACACAAGCAGGGGGAGTGGGAGAGGAAGAAGCAGGCTCCTAGCGGAGGAGCCTGATGTGGGGCTCGATCCCATAACGCCAGGATCACGCCCTGAGCCTAAGGCAGACGCTTAACCGCTGTGCCACCCAGGCGCCCCAAGACTGATCATTTTAGAGCATGTTTCCTTATATTGTTTTTAGGTATGAATTTCAGTAGTAAAACTCAGAGAAATTTAACATTTATTATTGTGTTCAGTTGGAAAAAAGTGTTACAGTATTAGCTGTTTAATAGGGAACAAGAATTTTTATAAGTGACCTGAAGTAATAATTTGTTACAGACCCTTAAAGCCCTTCTAGTAAAAGTAAGTGAAAGTGTTAAATATAAGCTTTCTTTTTTTTAAAGATTTTTTTTATTTATTTATGTGACAGAGAGACAGCCAGCGAGAGAGGGAACACAGCAGGGGGAGTGGGAGAGGAAGAAACAGGCTCCCAGCGGAGGAGCCTGATGTGGGACTCGATCCCAGATCACCAGGATCACGCCCTGAGCCGAAGGCAGATGCTTAACGACTGCACTACCCAGGCGCCCCTAATATAAGCTTTTATTCTTGGAATCACTTAAATGCATTTGAGTCTTATTTTGTATGCATTTAAAGAGTTTTAAGGATACTAAAATCTTTAATAAACAAACCAACCTCACCTAAAGATAAAGGTTATTATGTAACCTCGTTAAAGACGACGTTAAAGGGGAGATTTAACTAACAGTTGCTGTAAAGAAACAAACTTCCCTTTAACTATTGATAAAAATCATGCAATTTACTGGGCTTTGTGATGATGACATGTCTCATCAAATTCCTTTTTTACGTGATGGAAATAAATTCAGGCCTAAAATTTTACTAGTATAGTTTTCATGAGTTATAAATATCTGGTTTTATTTGGTGAGTGTATTTAAAACTTACATTACAGATTGAATTGAGTAGATAGATAATTATCCCAGGAAGCTAATCGACTAATATATGTGAGCTATTATATAAAAAAGAAATGAATTAGTGCTTGAAAAATGGTACTATATTTCTTTTATTGCAGGAAATGTAAGACTATTGGAACAGATTTTGAATAACCATGAATCTTTGACAAGAAAAAGTGAATCTTCAGATAAAACCTTACTAAGTTGGTCAAAAGTAGGATGGAATCCTGAGGAGAGAGACAGGTAAAAAACAAGAGATTGGAATAAAAGCTATATTGAAAAGAGCTTTGTTTAGGGCCGCCTGAGTGCCTCAGTCAGTTAAGCGTCTGCCTTCTGCTCAGGTCATGATCCCGGGGTCCTGGGATGGAGTTCTGTTTCTGGCTCCCTGCTCAGCCAGGAGCCTTTTTCTCCCTGCCTCCCCCCGAACTCATGCTGTCTCTCTCACTCCCTCTCTCTCTCTCTCTCAAATAAATCTTAAAAAAAAAAAAAAAAAAAAGAAAGAGCTTTGTTTTACATTTCTAAAATATCTTTAGGAATTTTGATAAATGTATAGCATTGCTTTTAAAAGTTATCTTAGAGGGCGCCTGCGTGGCTTAGTCGGTTAGGCATCTTCTGCTCAGGTCATGATCTCAGAGTCCTGGGATCAAGCCCCGCATCCAGCTGCCTGCTCAGAGGGAGTTTGCTTCTCCCTCTCCCTCTGCCCCTCACCGCCACTTGTGTGCACACACACTCTCTCTCTCTCTTGCTCTCTGTCACTCTCAAATAAATAAATAAAATCTTTAAAAAAAAAAGTTATCCTAGATTTACTATTTTCTGCTGCTAATATATCTACCCCTTTACTGTAATTATAGAATGACTGTATCTTAATTTTTCAAAATGCAGATTATTTCTCATGAATGCAGATTATTTTTATTTTTATTTATTTTTTTAGAGAGAGAGAAGGTGTGTGTGAGGTGGGGGGAGGGGATGGACAGAGGGAGAGAGAAAATCTTAAGCAGGCTCCACCCCCGCATGGATCCCACAGAGGGGCTCCATCTCATGCCCCTGAGATCCTGACCTGAGCCAAAATTAAGAGTTGGACGCTTAACCAACTGAGCCATCCAGGCGCTCCCGGATTATTTATTTCTGCTGAAATGATATTTGAGATTTGCTTCAAAAATAATCCAATGCAGGATAGAGGAAACTGTGTTGAGAGTAGGGATGGAATGAGGATAGCCACAAGTTAATGATTAATGTAAATAGGAGTATATGGAGCTCATCATACGATTCTTTCTACTTTTGTGTATGCCTGAAATTTTACATTCATAGTTTTTAAAAAATCAAGTACATCTAGGTCATAATACTTTTATCTGTCTTGAATGGCATGGAAAGTTTGACAATAAAAACTAAAAGTAAGCCACATTTTTAGTATTTTCATGTGAAGACTACAGTTTCAGGCCATTTGACTTTAATTACTGATAAAAGATTTATGTCTGCCTTGTTGCTATATGTTTTCTATATGTCTTAGGTATTTTTTTATTCCACTATTTCTCCATTTTGTTTTCTTTTATATTAAATAGACATTAATCTTCTTGTTTCTTTTACTATACTTTTTGAGTTGTTTTCTGAGTGATTCCCTAGGGATTATAATTAATATCTTAATTTAAAATAATCTAGTTTGGATTGATACCAATTTAATTTCAATAAGATTCACAAACTTTGTTCCGATATAGCTTCTTCCCTTCCCCTTTCTTTCTGTTATTATAATACATATTCTATTGTTATATATTATAAGCCCATCTATACAGCTTGGTAATTATCGCTATATGCAGTTGTCTTTTAAATCAGATAGGAGAAGAAAAGAGTTATAAACAAAAATACATTTTAGACTGTTTTTATATTGACCTATATATAGTTAACCTTTACCAGTACTCTTTATTTTTTCATATGTATTCAAGTTAACTTCTAGTATCCTTTTATTTAACCTTGAAGGACTCCTCCCTCCCCCCCCAAATTTTTATTTAAATTCTAGCTGTTAACATACAGTGTAATATTGGTTTCAGGAGTAGAATTCAGAATTCATCCCTTACATATAACACCCAGTGCTCATCATAACAAGTGGCCTCCTTAATCCCCATCACCGATTTAGCCCATCCCCCAGCCACCTTCCTCCATCAACCCCCCCCACCCAGGGATTCCCTTTGGTATTTCCTTCAGGGTATTTCTGCTAGTGATGAATTCTCTATTTTGTTTACCGAGGACTGTTTTAATTCATCCTTTACTTTTTTTTTAAATTTTTAAGTAATGTGGAAACACAGTGTTATATGAGTTTTAGGTGTACAGCGTAGTGATTCAGCAGTTCTATGTGTTATATTCTCCTAAGCACAAGTGTAACTATAGTCTGTCACCATACTATGCTGCTACAATACTATTGACTCCATCCTTGAGCTATACCTTTCATCCCCATGATTTATTCATTCCGTAATTGGAAACCTGTACCTTTCTCTCCCATTCACCCCTTTTTGCCCATCCCCCTGCTTCCCTCCCCTCTGGCAATCACCAGTTTGTTCCCTGTATTGATGGGTCTGTTTCTGCTTTGTTGATTTGCTGATTTGTTTTGTTTTTTAGATTCCACATATAAGTGAAATCGTATGGTATTTGTTTTTCTCTGTCTGACTCATTTCACTTAGCAGAGTACCCTGTAGGTCCATCCATGTTGTTGCAAATGGCAAGATTTCATTCTCTTTTATGGCTCAGCAGTATTCCATTGTGTGTGTGTGTGTGTGTATGTATCTCACATCTTCTTTATCCATTCATCTATTGATGGACTCTTAGGTTGCTTCCACATCTTGGCTATTGTAAATAATGCTGCAGTAAACATAGGGGTGCACATATCTTCAAATTAGAGGTTTTTTCCCCTTTGAGTAAATTTGGATTGTATGGTATTTCTACTTTTAAGTTTTTGAAGAACTTTCATACTGTTTTCCACAGTGACTGCACCAGTTTACTTTGCTAGCAACGGTGTATAAGAGTCCCTTTTTCTCCATGTCCTCACCAACTTTTGTTATTTCCTCTCTTTTTGATACAAGCCATTTTGACTGGTGTAACATGATAATCTCATTGTGGTTTTAGTTTGCATTTCCCTAATGATTAGTCATGTTGAGCATCTTTTCATGTGTCTGTTGGCCATCTGTATGTCTTCCTTGGAAAAATGTCTGTTTAGGTCCTCTGCCCATTTTTTAAAGTGTTGAGTTGCATAAGTTCTTTTTTTCTTTTTCTTTTGACAGTTGTATAAATTCTTACATTTTGGCTATTAACCACTTATATATCATTTGCAAATATCTTCTCCCGTTCAGTAGGTTGCCTTTTCATTTTGTTGATGGTTTCCTTCACTGTGCAAAAGCTTTTTATTTTAGTATAGTCCCAGTAGTATTTTTTTGCTGTTGTTTCCCTCGCTTCAGGAGACATATCTAGAAAGACGTTGCTAAAGCCAATATCAGACAGATTACTGCCTATGTTTTCTTTTAGGGGCTTTATGGTTTTAGGTCTCATATTTAGGTCTTTAATCCATCTTGAGTTTATTTTTGTGTATGGTATAAGAAGTGGTGCAGTTTAGTTTTTTTGCATGTAGCTGTCCAATTTTCCCAGCACTATTTGTTGAAGACTGTCTTTTCCCCATTGAATATTCTTATGCTTTTTAAAAAAAATTTGTTTATTTAGTTGAGAGAGAGAGAGGGAAAGCATGAGCAGGGGGAGGGGCAGAAGGAGAAGCAGGCTCCCTGCTGAGCAGGGAGCTGGATGTAGGGCTTGATCCCAGGACCCTGAGATCACAACCTGAGCTGAAGGAAGACCTTTAACCAACTGAGCCACCCAAGTGCCCTCTTTTATCATAGATTAATTGACTATATAAGTGTGGGCTTATTTCTGGACTCTCTATTTTATTGATCTATGTGTCTATTTCTACTTTTAAAGGGTAGTTTTGCTGGATATAGAATTTTTGAGGGGCATCTGGGTGGCTTAGTTTGTTGAGCATCTGGCTCTTGGTTTCTGCTCATGTCATGATCTCAGGGTTGTGAGATCAAGCCTCATGTCAGGCTCTGCACTCAGTATGGACTGTTGGAGATTCCTCTTCCTCTGCTTCTCTCTCTCAAATATATAATTTTTTTTTTTGCTTGTCATTCTTTTTTTTTTTAAAGATTTTATTTATTCAGAGAGAAAGAGGGTGAGCAAGAGAGAGAACATGAGCAGGGGGAAGGGCAGAGAAAGAGGGAGAAGCAGACTCCCTGCTGAGCAACTCTGGAAATCAGATTCTTCTATCCCCTAGGATGTGTTGTTGCTGTTTGTTTAGTGACTTCCCTGGACGAGTTCTGTAAAGTGTGTGTTCTTTGTCATGTGTGGTAGGTCTCTATTTGGTGAGCTAAGTCTGCTAATGATTAGAAAGAGCTTAACTACCTTGAACCTGTAAGTCTCTCTCTGAGTGTCAAGGGGCTGTGTGTGTGTGTGTGCTCGTGTGTGTGAGCACACGCGTGTGCATGAATGGATGTATGGTATTGGGGCACACCTTCAGTGCTCTGGCACTTTATAAGTCTCTCTTTTTTTTTTTTTTAAAGAGTTTTTATTTATTTGACAGAGGTAGAGACAGCCAGCGAGAGAGGGAACACAAGCAGGGGGAGTGGGAGAGGAAGAAGCAGGCTTCCAGCGGAGGAGCCTGATGTGGGGCTCGATCCCAGAATGCCGGGATCACGCCCTGAGCCGAAGGCAGACGCTTAACGACTGAGCCACCCAGGTGCCCCTATACGTCTGTCTTAATCTTAACTTCCAACTTGCACAGAGCCTCAATGTCAGCCAGACATGAGAGATTAGGCTTTTCTCAGATCTTGCTTGGGCATTCACAGAACCCTGTACATGCACATGGCATTCTAGATCCCCACTAATGTGTTAGGGCTTTTCAAAGCTCCACCATGGACATCTCATTCCCCCGAGTTTTAGTTTATTGGCATCCCTCTTGTTTGCCTCAACTGCTATAGGCAACTGCGATGTTAAACACTTGCTGCTATTTACAAAAATTGACCAGTGGTTAGGGTTTCTCACTGAGCTAGCTCTGAGTCAGGTCAAATGAAGAGAGACCCTGTGAATGGGACTTTTTGAGGAGCTCCAAACCTGTTCTGCCCTTTCGAGCAGTTGTCAGGCTCTTGGTTTTCATAGCTACAAGGGTTGTGAAGGTGGTAATTTTCAAGGTTGCCACGGAGTTGGGAAAAGGGTTCTTGGAGTGAGGCAAATTAAAAATGCCATAAAGCATGCTGTTCTTACTGAAAGTCAGTCATTTTCTTGATTTGATATCCCTTGAGTTGTTGGAAGCCTTTCATTTCCAGAGTTCTGAAAAAGCTGATTTTGACCATTTTTGCTAGTGTTCTCTTTGCTTTTATGGAGGAGTGGATTTTTAGAGGTTCTTACTCCACTCTTCTAGAAGAGCTTCTGGGTGTTCTCTTCTTGAAAACAAAACCTTTTTCTGCTCTTTTCCTACTATGCCTAACCTAGTCTGGTTAGAATAATTTTGTATCTTGTAATTTTCTGTGTTAGATGTATTTAATCACTTACCTGATTAATTTCTTTTTTTTCCTACACTCAATTTTTTCTTCCATTGTTTATTTAATTTTTTTATTTTTTATTTTTTAAATTAACATGTAAATGTATTGTTTCAGGGGTACAGATCTGTGATTCTTCAGTCTTAAACAATACACAGTGCTCACGACAACACATACCCTCCCCAATGTCCATCACCCAGTCACCCCATCCCTCACACCGCCCCTCCACTCCAGCAACCCTCAGTTTGTTTCCTGAGATTAAGAGTTTCTTATGGTTTGTCTCCCTCTCTGGTTTCATCTTGCTTCATTTTTCCTCTCTCTATCATCCTCTGCCCTGTTTCTCAAATTCCACATATCAGTGAGGTCATATGATAGTTGTCTTTCTCTGATTGACTTATTTCGCTTAGCATAATACCCTCTAGTTCCATCCACGTCGTTGCAAATGGCAAGATTTCAATTTTTTGATGGCTGCATAATATTCCATTGTATATATGTACCACATCTTCTTTGTCCATTAATCTGTCAATGGACAGCTGGGCTATTTCCATAGTTTGGCTATTGTGGACATTGCTGCTATAAACATTAGGGTGCAGTTGCCCCTTCGGATCACTCTGTTTGTATCTTTGGGGTAAATACCCAGTAGTGCAATTGCTGGGCCATGGGGTAGCTCTATTTTCAACTTTTTGAAGAACCTCCATACTGCTTTCCAGAGTGGCTGCACCAACTTGCAATCCCACCAGCAGTGTAGGAGGGTTCCCCCTCTCTGCATCCTCACCAACAGCTTTCATTTCCTGATTTGTTAATTTTAGCCATTCTGACTGGTGTGAGGTGGTATCTCATTGTGGTTTTGATTTGTATTTCCCTGATGCCAAGTGTTGTTGAGCACTCTTTCATGTGTCTCTTGGCCATTTGGATGTCTTCTTTGCCGAAATGTCTGTTCACATCTTCTGCCCATTTCTTGATTGGATTATTTGTTCCTTGGGTGTTGAGTTTAATACGTTCTTTATAGATTTTGAATACTAGCCCTTTATCTGATATGTCATTTGCAAATATCTTCTCCCATTCTGTTGATTGTCTTTTGGTTTTGTTCACTGTTTCCTTTGCTGTGCAAAAGCTTTTTATCTTGATGAAGTCCCAATAGTTCATTTTTGTCCTAGCTTCCCTTGACTTTGGCAATGTGTCTAGGAAAAAGTTGCTGTGGCCGAGGTCAAAAAGATTGCTGCATGTGTTCTCCTCCAGGATTTTGATGGATTTCTGTCTAACATTTAGGTCTTTCAGGTGTATGGTGTAAGGAAATGGTTCAGTTTCATTCTTCTGCATGTGTCTGTCCAATTTTCCCAGCACCATTTGTTGAAGAGACTGTCTTTTTTCCATTAGATATTCTTTCCTGCTTTGTCGAAGATTAGTTGACCATACAGTTGAGGGTCCATTTCTGGGTTCTCTGTTCTGTTCCATTTATCTATGTGTCTGTTTTTATGCCAGTACCATACTGTCTTAATGATTACAGCTTTGTAATAGAGCTTGAAGTCCAGCACTGTGATGCCACCAGCTTTGGTTTTCGTTTCTAACATTCCTTTGGCTATTCGGGGTCTTTTTTGGTTCCATACAAATTTTAGGATTTTTTGTTCCATTTCTGTGAAAAAAGTTGATGGTATTTTGGTAGGGATTGCATTAAATGTGTAGGTTGCTCTAGGTAGCATAGGCATTTTAACAGTATTTGTTCTTCCAGTCTGTGAACATGGAACGTTTTTCCATTTCTTTGTGTCTTCCTCAATTTCTTTCATGAGCATTCTATAGTTTTCTGAGTACAGATCATTTGCCTCTTTGGTTGGTTTATTCCTAGGTATCTTATGGTTTGGGGGCAATTGTAAATGGGATTGACTCCTTAATTTCTCTTTTTTCTGTCTTGTTGTTTGTGTATAGAAATGCAACTGATTTCTGTGCATTGATTTTATATCCTGCCACTTTGCTCAATTCATGTAGGAGTTCTAGCAGTTTTGGGGTGGAGTCTTTTGGATTTTCCACATAAAGTATCATAGCATCTGCAAAGAGTGAGAATTTGACTTCTTCTTTGCCAATTCGCATGTTTCTTTTTGTTGTCTGATTGCTGAGGCTAGTACTTCTAGTACTATGTTAACTGATTAATTTCATTGTACAGTTTAATAATACACCATTTAGTACTGTATAACTAAGAAGGTATCAGATTTATGTATTGAAATGTTTACTGAATTTATGACAATTTAAGAAACTTTATTTTTAAATCTTTCATAGCATTGACACTTTATCCTCTCAAAGATTTCCTTCCTGTGAAGAACTAGGAGCAGCTAAACTTACTGTACAGAGATCTGATGATTTTCTTCATGACCCTGGCCAAAAGAGGAAAGAAACAAATGGCATACTCCAGGTAAAGTGGAAATAGGATATTAAAATTGATGATGATTAGTAAAGGTAAAAATTATGAAGAAATATGGAGTTATCAGGACAGAAAGCAAGCAGAAGGATGAAGACAAAATACTAAAAAAGACATGTCAACCTAGTCTGTTCTCTTTACAAAACTTTTCCAGAAGCCCTCACTAAGTGATCTCTACTCATGGCTCCTTGGTCACTGTTAGCTCTCCAGTTTCTATTGGAGAGGAGAAAAAGGGGAAAGAGAACTATGAATGACCCTGTTTATCTGTCCAAAATGTCTGTCATGCCTACCTAGAGCCAACTTGCTCTTATATTGTTTTAGCTTTCTTTCCCAGATAATAACTTTTATTGGCCACTGGACTGCCCAGCACTTCTATGGACTTCCCAGCCCTATTTCACTTAACATTCACATTAGTACTTCTAAATGGGAAGAAACCTTAATTGCCAACTTTATTTTTTAATTTTAATTTTTAATTGAAGTATAGTTGACATACAATATTATATTAGTTTCAGGTGTACAACATAGGTTCAACAAATACACATTATGAAATGCTGACCATAATAAGTGTAGTTACCATCAGCCAAGTACTGTTTTATAGCTCTTCAATTTGACAAATTGAGTCTTTAGAACATACTGGCATAGTATATGGCCCCAACTATAGTAATAGCTCTTGTTTGCATTAAAATAATTAGTATGAACTGTACATGGTAACGTTCTTGCCTTTTTTTCTTTTAAGCCAAAAGAATCTCTGATTATGTCAAGGCTTGCTGATCTTCCACAGAATTCCATTAAGCTTCAAACAACTAATAAAAGATCCATCTTAAAAGATGCTGAGAAGATTTTGAGAGGAGTACAAAACAATAAAAAAGTCCTTGAAGAAAACTTGGAAGCTATTATTCGTGCAAAAGATGGAGCTGCCATGTATTCGTTTATCAATGCTCTGTCTACTAACAGGTAAGAGAGGATGTTGGCATCCCACGGTTATTTATGAAACTGCCAGTTGGATAGGCTTTCTTTCTTTTTTTTTTTTTAAAAGATTTTATTTGTTTATTTGACACAGAGAGAGACAGCCAATGAGAGAGGGAACACAAGCAGGGGGAGTGGGAGAGGAAGAAGCAGGCTCCCAGCAGGGGAGCCTGATGCGGGGCTCGATCCCAGAACACTGGGATCATGCCCTGAGCCGAAGGCAGACGCTTAACAACTGTGCCACCCAGGTGCCACAGGATACGCTTTCTTAATTGTTTTTCTGTATGCTTCATTTTGCTTAATGTGCTTCAGTGTTTTGAAAAGTTTATTTCCTATGACAATGTGAACTCACTATAAAGTTAGAATTTAAATATATATATGTTGCTGTTACTTTTTACGGGTTTAAATTTAAAAAAATTTTTTTTCTCTCTTTGGTATATATCTTCTGGGATCTATTCAAACATCCTTCAAGCATTTGATGAAAACTAGTAATATTGGTTTTTCCTTTTCAGATGAAGGCCGTTGGGTTACACAGTAGGTTCAAAACTAGATAAGAGTCCTGATCTAGGTCCTATTCTCAGAACATTAAATACTAATTCAAGACAATTCTTTTTCTCTCTTTTGTAGAGAGATGTCAGAGAAGATCCGGATCAGAAAGACAGTGGATGAGTGGATTAAAACTATTTCTGCAGAAATTCAGGTAGGTGTTGGAAAAAACAGAATTAAGAGAATTCTCAAGAGATAATTTCTAAGTGTCATACTTACTCTTAAAATATCCCTTATGTATAAGTCTACTTAGAATTTTTCATTTTATTTTGTTACTCTTTACTTAGTAATGGGTTTCATTCTACGTAGCAAGTGCTTCTTCTCATAATCATGGTCTTATGTGGCAAATTGTTGGACAATAACTAAAATATGAGTAATTTGAAAGAAAATTTAGCCAAAGCATTTAGAGAAGAAAAAAATATACCTAAAAAACATTTCAAGACTGCAGCTTTAGAAGCATTGGCTTGCCAAAGTAAAAACACCAAAGTTATTTAAAGGGGAAAATACCCCACAGGATTTCTAAGGTTACTAAGTTTATAGATCCAGATGGAAAAAGTACCACTTTCTCACATCCCAAAGCTCATGGTGGATCTTCAGAAATTAGCATTGCAAAAATCTAGGAGAGTTGTTATTCGAGGGTCAGTAGTTTAAAGAAATTCTTAAAATGTATACATTTGTGGGAGTAGAACTTGACAAAGTAAGCCTGGTATTTTCATCTTTGGGTGCAAAGATGAAAACCAATTTTTTCTGACTATAAGTTGTGTGTATGTGCTTCCTCACAATGGTAGCAAGACAGTGTGTCAGTTCGCTTTCCACAGCAATAAACACTAAAATGTATTTTTAAACTTTGTTGTTTAAGAATATATAGCTCTAATGTTATGAAGAAATGTTATTATCTACAATGTGATGCACCAAAAAAAAAAAAAAATTAAATAGTCAGAAGACTTGGAGATTAGTTTTGCCTCTGCAGACAACTGGCACTCTGTGTTACTCTATTACTGTGAATTCATTACAAAGTATGTTTGTTTAAATCTTCAAGCTGTTTTAATTTATAAATATTTATTACAGAGTTTTATTACAAAATTGTTTACTTTTTGAAATTTATTTTTTTAATTTAACTTTTTGAATATTTACTCTAGTCCTATGATTCAAACATTCAAAAAATGTAGGATTTATAATGAAAAATTGCCCCCCTACTCTTGTACCTCGTCAACTATTTCTTATTCACCCTGTTCCATAAGGCACTAATCTTTTTAGTTATGGTTTATTCTTCCAGGGAGTTTTTATTCATATGTAAGCCAATATAATTTATTTACAAAGCATTTAAGACTGCTAAAGTATATTTCTATAATAGCAGAAAATAAATTCTAATACTTTAGATATGAAAGCATTACTTGGATATGTTTTAAGTAATTTAAATTTTGATTATGTTAAGGATGAACTGGCAAGAAAAGATTACGAACAAAAGAGATTTGATCAAAAGAATCAAAGGACCAAGAAAGCTCAGAATATGAGTAAAGATATTAAAACTAACATGCAAGACAAAACAGTCAATAATTCAGTAATTCAAAGAAAACATTCTCAAAAACAAAAAGAGGAGCATTTTAGAAATCCACCCATGAGGAGCATGCCTACTTCAAACCTACAGAAAGAGAGAAAAGAAGTAAGAGCCTACTGTGGTTTTGTGACATGAAGGTTGCATTATAATTAATTATTTCATTTCCTTTAAGCTATAAATAATGAAGTGAATATGAAAATGTTTTAAAATATGAAGGACTATATAAATGTAAACTATCTTTAAACTATTGATATTTAGAGTTTTGGGAATTCATAATGTGGAAAGCAGTGCACAAAATACATAATTTCTTTCTTCTGAGATCTCTACACTTAGAATTATAATATTTTAGTTATAGTAGGTATATCTAGAGATCGTCTAGTCCAAAAATTAGATTCTCTAGTTTGTGCTACTCAAATTGTATTTCATCTTTGTATGTATATATGTGAATATACATATTTTTTGTTTATTTTTCTGTTTAACAAATACATCTAGTGCCTAGTGATTGTGAGGTTTGGTACTAGATGCTGTGGAGGGTATGTTTTTGGGTGCCATAATTAGGCTGTAACTTTCTTAATAACAAGCATGGATTGTTGGGCACATTAATAAAGTATCTAATTCAGTGCTGAGCACTTAGTAATTGTCAATAAACGCTACCTTATTGTAGCATTTAGACTATGATTGAAGGTGAGATCAGGAATGTAGAAAATCATTTAAAGACTTGATTTATGTTATATTACTGTGATTGAATATAATAGGTATATAAAATGTGTTTAAGCCTTACTTTTTGGTGCTGAAAATATGCTTAGTAGTATAAGAACCTTTATGTTTTTTGAGTGGATGATTTTTGCATTTATCTTTCATGTTTTTGAAAACCATAAAACATTAAAGCTACGGTTTGAAAATTATATCTAGAATTTAAGAGTCATTTAAAATAGAGGACTTTTCTGACCTGATAATTCTTATTATATTACTTAAGCTGGCAAAAGAAGGCTTTAGAAAATTGAGGTGTGTTCGATGACTATTTCTTTGGTGAGTTGAATAACTTTGTGTACCTAGGGATTTTTAAAAGCAACCACAGTGGTACAAGATGAGGATTATTTGTTACAAATTTATGGAAAACCAATTTATCAAGGCCATCGCAGCACTCTTAAAAAAGGACCATATCTCCGATTTAATTCTCCATCTCCGAAGTCTAAACCACAGAGACCAAAAGTAATAGAACGAGTTAAAGGTAAGGAACCTCATTTTTCTGTGGTAAACCTCATTTTTATGCTATCAGTGTAATATGTAATGTTTAATTTTTTCTTTTTTTATGACTCATAAATACTGTTCAAATTATATAATGCTTAGGCATGGGAAAGAATCCTTCTAAGAGTAGGAAGAAATAGACTATTTCAAGGCATAAAATGGGAATAAGTGGGGAAAAAATATAGACCAGATTCAAGGCACAAAATAGGAATAAGTGGGGGGAAAGATAGGATTAGGTGGTATCTTCACATAAAGCATGATAAAATTTGCATTTATGAGATGATATCTTGAACGATTTAAATTATAATCTAGAGAAAGTGGACATTTCCTTGAAGACATTGCTCTATCATGTTGTTTATGAAAGAATGAAGATCAGCCTTATGCTGTATATTATCATAAAAGGGCTTATGTAGTAAAGGTGAAAAAAATTTTTTGGCACTCTCGTACACCACTAAAAACTTCATTTATTACTATATGTTTTGACTCACATCTACCATTTCGCTAGTATAGTGTATTTATTTATTAAAGATTTATTTATTCTAGATGGAGAGAGAGAGCACACGTGCATGTGCCTGCGTGAGTGGGGGGGAGGGGTGGAGGGAGAGAGAGAGAGAGCAAGAAAGAGAGAGAATCCTCAAGCAGGCTCCCGGCTGAGTACAGAGCCCGCTGTGGGGCTTGATCCCACGACCGGAGATCATGATCAGAGCTGAATTCAAGAGTCAGACACTTAACCGACTGAGCCATCCAGGCGCTCCTCTCTAGTATGTGTAAATGTAACTCTTCATTAAATATGGAGTCTGTTGAATGTGGTTACATTTTGAAATTACTCTGCTTGCACTCTAGCAGCCAGTAAGCTTCAACAGTATGCAGTAACTAGTGGATACCAACTCATTTTTGTTTCTTATCCTTTCTGGAAGTTGGAGCTGTGGCATTGCTTTAGTTTCCTGTTCCTTTCATTTCTAAAAGTTAGGTAATCATATAGAGTGTCAGTTTATCTAGAAATCCTGCTGGTATTATTAAGTATATAGCTTTCAGATGATATTTGCCTTTTCCACTTTTTCTGGTGCTTTGCTATTAACTTATATTTGGGCTTTTGAAAGCCTTTGCAAAAAATAACTTGAGGCCTTAAGATACTTAAAAATCCAAAAATGATTTTAAGTGACCCTTTTAATGGTGGAAGTGACTGAGACCTGTGGAAACGTGCTTATTCTTGGCCCTTGGTGCCTGTTGTTTTCTGTTCCTGGAGAGCTTTTCCCTCAGACTTTTGCATGGCTTCCTCTCTCAGCTCTTTGGATCCCTGCTCTTAAATGTTAGCTCCTCAAAGAGGTCTACCCTGACCATCCTATCCAAAAAATGATCTCCTACACCTCTCTTATTCTCTTGCCCTGCCTTATTGTTCTTCATAGCGCTTTTCACAATCTGATGTTATATATATGTTTTTAAATTTTTTATATGCTTTTCTTTTTAAAAAATATTGAGTATAGTTGACACACAACATTATGTTAGTTTCAGGTGTACAACTTAGTGATTTGACAAGGTTTTACGTTATGCTTCATTTACCAGAAGTGTAGCAACCATCTGTCCTGTACATATTATATTCCTTATGCTCTGCCTTTTATTCCCATAAGTTATTCATTCCATTACTAGAAGACTGGATCTCTCACTCCCCTTCACCTATTTTATTCACCCCCTACCCACTTCCCCTCTGGCAACTATGTTTATTATCTGTATGTATAGGTCTGATTCTGTGGGTTTTTTTAATAAAGAAAACTTTATTGAGCATTCAAAGCAAAAATAAAAATTTTTCTATGGGATTGAGGCCTCAGTAGAATAATTGTCTATCCTTGCTATAGACATTTCCTCTTGTAACAGAAGATTAATAATTTTATATTTTATTTATTATTTTAAATTTCAAAAATATAGAAAATACAGAAAACTTTATAAGAAAATATATCCTCTGTAATCTGTCTACCAAATTTGGTAAATTTCTGGTATTTTCTTCTGTGTTTACTTGTTTGTTTTTTAAGTCAGTTTAGTTAACCTATACCGCATTATTAATTTCAGAGGTAGAGGTCAGTGATTCATCAGTCTTATATAACACTCAGTGCTCATTACATCAAGTGCCTTCCTTAACACCCATTACCCAGTTTTCCCAGCCCCCCACCCACCGCCCCTCCAGCAACCCTCGGTTTGTTTCCTAGAGTTAAGAGTGTCTTACGGTTGTCTCCCTCTCTGTTTTCATCTTATTTTATTTTCCCTTCCCTTTCCCCGTGTTCATCTGTTTTGATTCTTAAATTCCACATACAAAAAATAAATTCCACATATGAAGTTATATGGGTATTTGTCTTTCTCTGACTGACTTGATTCTGCTTTTTGTTTGCTTTTATTTTATTTATTTATTTATTTATTTTTTTTAAGATTTTATTTATTTATTTGACAGATATAGAGACAGCCAGCGAGAGAGGGAACACAAGCAGGGGGAGTGGGAGAGGAAGAAGCAGGCTCATAGTGGAGGAGCCTGATGTGGGGCTCGATCCCATAACGCCGGGATCACGCCCTGAGCCGAAGGCAGACGCTTTAACCGCTGTGCCACCCAGGCGCCCCTTTGTTTGCTTTTAGATTCCTCTTTTAAGTGGAATCATATGGTATTTCTCTTTCTCAGTCTGAGTTATTTCACTTAGAACAATACCCCGTAGGTCCATCCATGTTTTCTCAAATAGCACAATCTCCTTTTCTATGGCTGCATAATATTCCACTGCATGTATACACCACATCTTTATCCACTTGTTTATCGATGGACATTTAAGTTGCTTCCATATCTTGGCTATTCTAAATAATGCTACAGTAAACATAGGATACATATATCTTTTCAAATTAGTGTTTTCATTTTCTTTGGTAAATAATAGAATTATTGGATCATATGGTATTTCTATTTTTAATTTTTGAGGAAACTTCATACTGTTTTCCACAGTGGCTATACCAATTTACATTCCTGCTAACAGTGCATGAGGATTTCTTTTTCTCCACATTCACTTATTTCTTGTGTTTTTTATTTTAGCCATTCTAACAGGAGTAAGGTGGTAATCTCACTGTAGTTTTGACTTGCATTTCCCTGATGATGGGTGATATTAGCAACTTTTCATATGTCTATTGGCCATGTATGCCTTCTTTGGAAAAAGGTCTGATGTTATATTTTTGTTTATTGATTGTTTTCCTTACTAGACTGTAAACTCTATGAGCACAGTTGGTTTATTCAGTACTGTATTTCCTGTGTCTGGAGCAATGCCTATGAAATGCTGAAAACATATATTTTAAATGAACATTCAAGGAAAAAAATTCATTTAACTGAATGAATGAATACAAGACAACAGAATGAAAAAATATAGATGTGGTACTAAAATGTTTCTTCCTGGAATCACGAAGTCTAGATTCAGGGGCACCTGGGTGGCACAGCGGTTAAGCGTCTGCCTTCGGCTCAGGGCGTGATCCTGGCATTATGGGATCGAGCCCCACATGAGCCTGCTTCTTCCTCTCCCACTCCCCCTGCTTGTGTTCTCTCTCTCACTGGCTGTCTCTATCTCTGTCGAATAAATAAATAAAATCTTTAAAAAAAAATAATAAAAAAAAATAAAAGTCTAGATTCATAAAATTACTCCCATATTAAAAGTAAAAATGTAGTAATGTCAGGAATTTATTTACAAAATAGTTTCTTCTCCTTTATACTTTTGTTCACTTTCCTCAGGTTCCATAGAAATCAGACAAATTTCTGAGTTTTTAAGAATTCAGGATTCAGGGGTACCTGCCTGGCTCAGTTGGAAGAGCACCCGACTCTTGATCTCATGGTTGTGAGTTTGAGCCCCACATTAAGTGCAGAGATTACTAAAATAAATAAATAAATAAATGAACTTAAAAAAAAAAAAGAATTCAGGATGTAATGTAATTCTATTCATAGGAATAGAAAAAAATACAATGATACTAACTCCTGTAAGGTTTTAATAGGTGTAGAATTTGACCATCTGTACATAATTTCAAAGGATAAAGGCTAGTTATTCAGAATTATGTCATGAGTAGGGGCGCCTGGGTGGCTCAGTCATTAAGCGTCTGCCTTCTGCTCAGGGCGTGATCCCGGAGTCCTCCTCCTCTAGGAGCCTGCTTCTTCCTCCCCCTCTCCCCCTGCTTGTGTTCCCTCTCTCACTGTCTCTCTCTCTCTGTCAAATAAATAAAATCTTAAAAAAAAAAAAAAAGAATTATGTCATGAGTAAAGGTGTAATGAGAGGATGAAAAGAAATCCAATTCCAAATATGATCATTAACTTTTTGTACCCACAGGGAAAGAAGTGTAAGCAGTTAAATAAACAATACAGTCTGAATATTCTTCTCAATCTTTTATTCAACATTTTTTCCCTTATCATTAAATCATTGAATCGGTCTTGTCATAGTAGTTGTGCAAGTTGCTACATCTGTTCAGGGGTTCAGAAACCATGGCCTACAAGTCAGCTGCCTGTTCTTAGAAGTACTATTGGAACCTAGCAGCTCTCATTTTTCTGTGACTGTAGCGTGACTACTTTCATGTGTAAGTGGCAGAATTGGGATGTTGTCACTGGGACCACATGGCCCATGAGACCAATATGTTCACTCTCTGACCTTTTAAGGGAAAGTTTTTGCCAGCCCCTGGTTTATGTGTCACTTCTATTTTGAGGCCTTGTGATTACACCTTATTAGATAGAACGAGATCTTTCTGTGAAGAAGAGTTACTGTATTTCCAGCTGGATAGATGTTCAAACAAGATTTTAAAATCGCTGCCACTGGTAATTATTACAGGCACTAAAGTCAAGTCAATAAGGACACAAACTGACTTTTACGCCACAAAAGCTGTGAAAAGGGATTCCAAACCACCACATTCTGTGACTGCTGTGCTGCCGCCCGGTGATCAGCAGTACTTGTTCAGCCCAAGCAGAGAAATGCCTACCCTCTCAGGTACACTGGAAGGTCATCTGATTCCTATGGCCATTCTTTTAGGTAAGTCCCAACAAAATACACAGGGTAAATTGTCAGTTCTTACTGGCAGTGGCAGAACTTTCCAAATGACGTGATCATCTCCTTCCTTTTCCTCTGTGTGTTGTGTTTGTGGGTAGGGCCTCAGAATGTGGCTTCCTCCGTGGAGTAGTCTCTGAAATAACGGGTTCCTGCTATAGTTTCACTCACAGGAAACATTCCTTTGGTATTTTATAATATGTTGCTGTAGATGAAACAAAGTAAAAAAAGTTTAGATATGTTATAGATATGCATACTAATTAAAGAATTCAAAAATTTTAAGTGGTTTAATATCATGTCTTAGGCGAAGTACTTTGAAGTTGTTTTGTGTACTTTGGAACTAGGCTGTGCTAGGTTGTGTATTCTAAAGCAGTAGTTGGTTATTTACTTATTTGAGGTCTCTTAGACTCATTAATGTAAAAATTTAACAAATTATTTTTGCTTCCACGCTAGTTCTTCAAATCTAGTTAGCTTTTTTTTTCTTTTAGTGTCTTTGCTATTCTTTCTTAATTTTAATGAATGACTTAAATATGAATATTTTCCAACAGAAGAGGAAATTTTTCATTTTTTATTTTATGGCTTAATGGCATGTCACCTTGGTAGCTGTGTCTGCTCAAACATGCCTCCCGTTAATGTGGTAGGTAATACTTATAAAGTCCCTGCTGTGTGCCAGGTACAGATCTAAGCACTTTACATATATGAATTTATTTAATCTACCCTGTAAAACATATGGTAATGTACCAGTTTTATAGATGAAGAAACCGAGGCACAGAGGAATGAAGTAATTTGTCAAAGGCCGTGTAATTCGAGCCAAACCCAGTCAGTTTGGCTTTAGAGTCTATGCTTTTAAAGAGTGCACTGTTCTGTCCCTCATTATTTTGAAATATAGGAGATAATTGGAACTTTTGAAGTGAAAGCTAAGTTGCTGACAGCTATGATAATTACCAAATAGTGGGAGTACATGCTATTTATTGGTAGTCAATCACTAGTATTTTGTTATTGGTTTTATTTCTGTCCATTTTTGCTCTATAAGAGTTGAGAATAAAAATAACCCAGTATAACACACTACACTTTATTCTTGGCTTTGCCACTTACAGTTATGACCTTTGGCAAATTATGTTGTTTCTAAGCCTGTTTTCTCAACTGTGAAATGTGGATAATCTTAATACCTCATAGGCTTATTTTGAGGGTTAAATTAGATAGTGTATGTGAAGTGTCTGCCACATATGAGTGCCTGATAAGTGTGAGTCGCTGCTGAAAGGATAACGTGGTGAGTATGTTGACAGCAGTGTTAATAGAAGGAAAGGTGATTGCGGATGGCACTTCCTTTCCAGACGAGAGAGAATTCAGCCATAAAGATCTAAACTGTGTATTTGATTTTTCCCTTTATTTCTGAAATAGATGACTCATCTCTTCCCCAAACTTTTTAGGACAAACCCAAAGTAATAGTGATTCCATGCCACCTGCTGGAGTAATTGTGAACAAGCCACACCCTATAACAGTGACTACTTCTATTCCTCCATCATCTCGAAAAATGGAAACTGAAATAAAGAAACCTAACATCGCAGTTATAGAAATGAAGTCAGGAAAAAAGGATCCTCCTCAGCTTACTGTACAGGTATGTCAGGGTGCATGAGTAGAAAATTTTAAGGAAAAAAAAATCTTTGCCTTAACTTTAGCACTTAAAATTTATTATGTTGCTTCATGAGAACTTTGCTTTCATCATGGGTCTTCTGTTCTTTAAAACTGTGATATTAACGTGATGTCTCCATCCTTGTTCTGTATGATTTAAGCTACTTTTTCTAAACCAGTGGCTCATATCCAGGTGACATGATGATATTCCAAAGGGAACAATTGAACAGTATATTATAATTAATTTTAAAAGAAAGACTGTGACTTAAAATATATCTGTGATTTGAATGAATGGAAAGAGAACTTATATGTGAAGATTAAATATTCAAGTTGTCAATTCTTCTAAGTTAATATATAATTTAAGTCAAATTGTAATTTAAGCCCCCCACCCACACAAACCATGTGTTTAATTTTTTGTTTGTTTTCTTTAACTTAAGGATCATTTTGATATTTGAAAGAGCAAAAGGTTTTTTGGTACTGGACCTGTACAATGAAGTATTTCAGAAATAGCCTTGGTTATTTAAAAAAAGAATGTAATATGGGGCACCTGGGTGGCTCAGTCAGTTAAGCGTCCAGCTCTTAATTTCAGCTCATGTCATGATCTCAGCGTTGTGAGATTGAGCCACACATTGGGTTCTGAGCTGGGCATGGAGTCTGCTTAGGATTTTCTCTCTCCGGGGCTCCTGGGTGGCTCAGGGGGCTCCTGGGTGGCTCAGTCGTTAAGCGTCTGCCTCAGCTCAGGGCGTGATCCCAGCGTTATGGGATCGAGCTCTGCATCAGGCTCCTCCGCTGGGAGCCTGCTTCTTCCTCTCCCACTCCCCCTGCTTGTGTTCCCTCTCTCGCTGGCTGTCTCTCTCTCTGTCAAATAAATAAAATCTTAAAAAAAAAAAAAATTTCTGTCTCCCTCTGCCCCCTCCCGACTTGAGTGCTCTCTCTAAAAAAAAAAAAAAAAAAGAATGTAATGTTTAGTAGTTACTTCATGTATCAGTAGAAAATAGGAGTCTTGTAAGTGAAGTAATATATGTTGTAATTGCTTAATAATATGAAACATAGATCAGTTTTAGACTCTAACCTCCCACTGTATGGCACATGAATTCTAAATAGTCAACAGGTAAAAAGTACAGCTGTAAAATGTAAAAATAGCAGAATTAGAAGATAATTTATCAAAGCTGAAGCTAAGTCTGGATATGAGAGAAGAAAACCTACATATAATAAAAGAATAGATTTGAATCTATAAAATCTAATACTGAAGCTAATGTAAAAAATTCCTATATAAAAATGAAAACATACAATTAGAATATACGAAAGGATTAATTTTTAAATCTGAAAACTTCCATAAATTAATAAGAAAGCAGATGCAAATCCAGGAATATTCAAAGACCCTGAATAGGACCCTACAGAAGAGGAAATACAGTTTATGAGCAAGAAAATGAATAATTAAAATCTTTCAAGTTACTTAGATAATGCAAATTAAAATAATAATATACTCCATTTAAAAACTTATTGCTGAGTTAATTATGTTTTTTGATGACATAAATAGAACTCATTTGGACTGCATTTTGGCATTAATTATCAAGAATTTTAAGTATTCATGCTCTGTGACTCAGGAAGTTAACCTAATATCTGGTTATCTAGCATAATGAAATAATTCGAATTTTAGAGGAAAAAAACCCCCTATATATATGAAAAAGTTTTTTGTGGTGATATGTATAACAGCGGAAATATTAGCAATATCATAAATGTTTACCAACAGGAAAATAGTTAAATAATTAAGGCATGAATATTGTTGAAATATTATGTAGTTATTTAAAATATAATTATTAAGTTTCTATGGGAGCATGAAAGGTGCTTATAACCTGATTAAAATGAAAAATCAGAAATAAATAGTAAAAAGTGGATAGTAAAAAGAAAAGGGAGGATTCAAAATAAAGTTATCTTAATAGAATTTTATGTGTTCCCCTTTATTTTCTAAATTTTGTAGAATATGCTTTCATACCTTAAACAAATTGTTATCCATTGACTTCTCAATAAAAAGTTAAATATATGTTATTGATGTGTAGACTGACAAATATTTGAGTCAAAATGATGAACAGAAAGCTGGATGTTGTGTTTTGTTTTAGGTATTACCAAATGTGGATATTGATAGCATTTCGAATGGTAGTGCTGAAGTCGATCTCTCTCTGCCTAGTCCCAAAGAAGCTTGTCCTCCTCTGAAAACCTGGATACAGGTATTCAGAAATTTATCAGATAGTTTTGAGTAATGTTTGAATATGAAGTTTAACTAATATTATTCCATCTAAAGTCTTCCATTATATAATCTATTATAATTTAAGTTTTAAGGAAAAGATTCAGAATAAATCTAGTATTGCTGATGAACTTGAAAAAGAAAGTTTGTTTAAGATCCTTACATTTATAAACATTGTGAAAGTGATAATCCCTAGTGTAGCTTTTTGGTAATTTAAATTGTCTTATATGTGAAGAGAGGATTTCTATCTCTTTGGAGAAGAAACCTGATTTAAACAGGAATCAAATTATAGTTTTCTTGAATATGAACTTCATAGTTATGTTTGGAGTTCATGTTTTGGGATGTTACTTTGTCAATATAGTATTGACATGATGCAGAAATAGGCATTTCTCTCTAGTATTTATATGCTATTAAATAACGAAGCTCTGACTTTACTACACACTCAAATAACACTGCAGCTTTCCTCAGTTTTCATCTGTTATAAGCAAACATGGTCCTCGAGGACACAGTTTTAAGGAGAGGGAGAACACCAACAATTTTTCATGATCAGAAATAGTAAAAAAGGAGCACCTGGGTGAATCAGTCGGTTAAGCATCTGCCTTTGGCTCAGGTCATGATCTTGGGGTCCTGGGATCGAGCCCCACGTTGGGCTCCCTGCTCAGTGAGGAGCCTGTTTCTGATCAACCTGATCAATTGACTTAAGTTGCATTGCTGATGGAGTCATTAACAAAAACTTATATTTAATTTTTGATAGCTATCGAAATGAAATGTGATGGCTTGGGTACTATCTTGGATTTCATTTATTTAATGAAATCAGTTCTAAACAGGATATTAAAATAAAAAAGTAAGGCCATGTAATTACAAGCTTATGTTATGGGTGTTATGATAAATTATGTATAAATTAAGAAGATATTAAGCACAACAAAATCTTTTTGAAAATGCTTTTTTAGACCCCAGAACTTAAAAACGTAGATGAAGAAGAGGTGAAGTTTCCAGGAACGAACTTTGATGAAGTAATCGATATCATACAGGTAACAAAGCTTAGAAATCATGAGAAATTACTTTTCTAGCAATATTCTTCCATGTGATTATCTTTAAAGACTTTATTATATGTATATATAATAATATTTTTAGAGCAGTTTCAGGTTCTAAAATGAACAAAAATGAGATGAAAGTACAGAGATTTCCCATATACCTTCTTATAAGTGCAGAAAGCGGAAGCAGTGATATTTGGAAGCATCAGTTTTATTATGATAATAAATTAAGATAATAAACTTCTAGAGGGAAATGTTAATGTTTTATGCAGGAAAACTAAGTTATCTAGTTTGTTTTATGACTGCTTAAAATCAACATTGGGTTTTAAACAGACAAAATAATTGTATAATTAAGGTTTCTTCAAGGCAATTTGTATGACAAATGTGTATATTATAAATAACACGATGCCACCTAATTAGAAAGGCTCTTGATTAATAGAGATGTGTTGGTTAATTTACCGACCTGAGTTTCTGTCTACACTGGTCACTCAGTAAATGCTAAACAGATACAGGAACATGATAGGTTTGTTTTTATATTACCAGCAAGAGGAAACTCGTGATGAAATTCCAGAACACTCTGAACCAATTCTGGAGTTTAACAGAAGTGTTAAAGTTGTTTCTACAGAATACAATGGTCCACCATTTCCGCCAGTTGCTTCTACACTTCAGCCCACTACTGATGTTCTGGATAAAGTAATTCAGAGAAAAGAAACATTGGAAAATGGCTTAATTCAGTGGTGAGTTTATAGTGATGTTGGTGTGAACAGAATCATAGTAGCAGATATAAATAGAAAATACTAAGTTTTAGTTGAAAATCTTCCTTCTCTCTTTTTGTTTATTAAACTTTTCCTTTGCTACAGTTACTGGGAACTATTTGATGTAATGTGAGGGTTTAACTCGTTGTTGAAGGCATTGTTTCTTTTCTTGCATATTTGTATGTAGGCTATTATAGCAAAAGAGGCTGTTGTTAAGTAACAAAAGCTTTAAAAATGTACATGTTCTTTTTTTTTTTAATGTACATTTTCTTTAATCCAGTGATTCACTTCCAGAAATTCCTAAGGAAATAATTATGGTTCTGCTACTCAGCCACAGACTACTTAGCACATGCAGTACTTACCATAACAAGGCGTTCTGCTTGTTACTTCTATAAACTTATGAACTCTGTTTTTATCCCTGTTTTTACCTGTGAGAAACTTTAAGTTATGGAATAAACTAAACTGAATAGTAATAGTTATCAAGATTAAACTTAGAAGAATATTTAATGATGTTGAACGATATTAATAATAATTAATGATGTTGAAAAATAATAATTACAAGAACTTACTCAAAAATAAATGTGCAGGGGCACCTGGGTGGCTCAGTTGGTTAAGTGTCCAACTCTGGATTTCAGCTCAGGTCATGATCTCAGGGTCGTGAGATCGAGCCCCACTTTGGGCTCTGTGCTGGGTGTGAAGTCAGCTTAAGATTCTCTCTCCCCCTCTCCCTCTGCCCCTTTCCACCCCTGACTGCCCACCCCCGCTCGCTTGTGCACTCTCTCTCTCAAAAAAAAAACCGAAACAAACACAACAACAACAATAACAACAGAAATAAATGTGCATAGGAAGAAATTTGAAAAACATATACCAAATTGTTAGTTGTGTTTATCTCTGAATCTGGGATTACGTATGAGCCTTATCTATTTTTTTAACATATATTTTCTAATTTCTCTACAAGTAGTATCTATTACGTGTATAATAATTTTTCATCAGCCTCTTAGATGCTCTAAAGAAATGTACAGAAGTGGTCTCCGATTGTGTTCCCCTTTTCCTTCCACCTCTCCTTCCTCTTTAATTTCCTAAAAATGACCTTGGAAATAAATTGTCTTTCCTTTTTAAGAGGGAAACTACCTGTATTGCAGTCTATATATTTATTTCTTTGAAGAGAGGGCAGTTGGACTTTTTTTCTAACTCTGCTCTTGTGTGCTTTTGTGTGGGTGCTTTCAGAGCAGGGAACCCAACATTTTAGGTGCATGATATGTCAGATAATCCTAGACCTAAACTTTATTATGAATTTAAGAGGTCTGTTAAACTTTTCATTAGACTAATCAGCAAGTTTATTGAATCAAATTTAAATTTGTCTCCCAAAGGGAGATTCTGTTTCATGTGGCTTATTTCACTGGGAGTTACATTTATTTTTTCTTTCCAGAGTCAACTTTCAGAATTACTACTTCCACATGTAAATGTTTGTGTCCATGGGTAAAGTTTATTTTTAAGGGTGTTATTTCTAACACCTTATACATTCAATCAAATTTAGGAATTCTCAACTTTTATTCCCCAGGGTAGAACAAGAAATAATGTCAAGAATTATCTCTGGGCTCTTTCCAATCCAACAACAAGCCATACCCAATGTCAGCGCTTCAGTCAGTGAGGCAAGTGAACCATTGACTTCTGGCATCGGTAAGTGAAATGGAAACTTTTACTTTTTTTTGGTATTGAAAGATAAAACCTTGGGGCACTTGCATGGCTCAGTTGGTTGAGCAACTGAGCTCTTGATTTCGGCTCAGGTCATGATCTCATGAGTTGTAGGATAGAGCCCCACATTGGGCTTTGTGCTCAGTGGGGAGTCTGCTTGAGATTCTCTTTCCCTCTGCCCCTCCCTGCACACGTGTGCTCTCTCTCACAAATAAATAAATAAATCTTTAAAAAAAAAGATAAAACCTTCAAGTCATGGGTTTATATATTTTAGGGGTCAGGTATTCCTTGGCTGACAAAAGATAGGGTCTTACTTCCAATATCGTTTCCCTGTTCTCTATAGTGGAGGTAAGTTTTCTCTCACCTCCGTATTTCATACCGCATTTCATACTGCAGCATTCAGATTATTCTATCCTTCCATCCCTCCCGCCCCAAATCTATTACTTCCCATAGCATTTTGTATATATCTTTGGTATGGGAACTATCAGATTGGATTACGATTGGCTTACATATCTGTTTCACTAGACTATAAATTACTCAGGATTACGGATGTTTCTCCTTTAGCGTCTAGCCTTTGACACCTAGTAAGACTTTAGGTATCCGCTGAATGGACGATTGAGCCTCTTTACGGAACCCAATCATTCTCTTCTTTTTATCCTTCCTCCTGTTCTTCTTCTGTCTTCTTTCCTTCCTTCTTCTTCCTTTTCTTCCCCCTTCTTTCCTCTTTACCCCCTTCCTTTTTCATCAGCTTTTTTGAGGTATAGTTGACTTGCCATAACATTCACCAATTCTAAGTGTGTAGTTTGATGAGTTTTGATAAATAAACACGACTGTGTATTAGCCACACAATCATGATAGAGAAAAACACTTCCATCATTCCAAAAAGTTCATTCATGCCACTTTGTAGTCAGTTCCTCACCCCTCCCACACCTACTGGGCCATAACAGCCACTGATCTGCTTTCTAGCAGATTTTTGCCTTTACTAGAATTTTATATATATGTAGTCGTATAATATGTAGCCTTTGTGCCTGCCTTTATTTAGCATAAGGCTTTGACAATCATGTTTTATGCCTGTAGTATTATTACATTGTATGGATCTATCATTTGTTAACCCATTTACCAGTTGGTGGAAATTTGTAGTCTTTTAGTTTGGGGCTATTATAAATAAAGCTATGAGATGGATATTTCCAAGCAAATCTTTTAGACACATCTTTTAATTTCTCTTGGTCATATGGTAAATAGATGTTTCACTTTATAAGAAACTGCTCAATGTTTTTAGAGCTGCTGCTCTATTTTGTATTCCCAGCCAGCAGTGCATGAGCACTCCAGTTGCTCTACATTCTCACCAGCACTCGGTGTTGTCAGTGTTTTGATTGTAGACATTCTGTAAGCATGTAGAGATACCTCATTTATTTGCATTTTCCTAATGACTAATGATGTGCGTTTTTTTAATGTGCTTGTTTGCCACCTGTACACTTACTTTGGCAAAATGTCCTTTTAAATCTTTTGCCCATTTTTAAGTTGAGGTTTATGTCTTCCTATTACTTAGTTGTAAGAGTTCTTTATTTATTCTGGATGCAAGTCCTTTATTGGATACGTTCTGCAAATATGTTTTCCTAATTTGTATCGTGCCTTTTTGTTTTCTCAGCATTATCTTTTTTTATTTTTAAAGGTTTTATTTTATTCATTTGAGAGAGACAGAGCACAAGCAGGGCGAGAGGCAGAGGGAGAAGGAGAAGCAGACTCCCCACTGAGCTGGGAGCCTAATGTGGGGGGGACCCGGAGATGGTGACCTGAGCTGAAGGCAGACGCTTAACCATCTGAGCCACCCAGGTGCCCCCTCAGCATTATCTTTTGAAAAACAAAAGGTTGGGGCACCTGGGTGGCTCAGCCAGTTAAGCATCTGCCTTCAGCTCAGGTCATGATCCTGGGGTCCTGGGATTGAACCCTGCATTGGGCTCTCTGCTGGGTGAGGAGCCTGCTTCTCCCTCTCCCTCAGCCTCTCCCTCTGTGGCTCCCCCTGCTTGTGCTCTCTCACTCTTGGTCTCTCTCAAATAAATAAATAAAATCTTAAAAAAAAAAAAAAAGGAAAGAAAAAGAAAACCAAAAGGTTAATTTTGATGAATTTTAATTTATCAATTTTCCTTTTATAGTTTGTGGTTTTTGACATATTATTTATGAATTTTTCTAAAGATCATTAATCTTTTCTCCTATGTTTTCTTCTAGAAGATGTATAGCTTCAGACTATGCATTTAGGTTTATGGTACATCTTGAGTTAATTTTGATCCCTACTTTAGACCATACACGAAAATTTTTTTTCAGTATAAGGATATCCAATTGTTTTAGCATTATTTGTTGAAAAGGTTATCCTTTCTACCAATGAATTGCCTTGACACTATTGTTGAAAATCAGTTGACTATGTATGGATCTGTTTCTGGGCTTTCTGTTCTGTCCCTTGATCTATAAGTCTATTTTTATGTCAATACCACACATTATTGTAATTTAAAAATAAGTCTTGAAATTGGATTGTGTGAGTTCTTCGAATTTGTTCTTTTTTTAAAGATGTTATTTATTTGAGAGAGAAAGAAAGAGCATGCTCATGAGCATGACCGGGGGGAGGGGCAGACTTCCCACTAAGTGCAGAGCCCACCCTGGGGCCTGACACAGGGCTCGATGAGGGGTTCTATCTCAGGACCCTGAGATCATGACCTGAGCCAAAATCAGACACTTGCTGATGTACCTGAAACTAGAAGGAAGGAAGGTTTGTCTTCATATTTATGAAGCAGCTACTATTTCTCTAAAATCCCCCACAGTCATTGGATCTTTGTGTCTTATTTTTTATTTATTCATGTATTTATTTATTTATTTATTTTAAAGATTTATTTGAGAGAGAGAGTGCGAGAGAGAGAGCAGGAGTGGAGGGGAGGGGCAGAGGGAGAGGGAGAAACAAGCTCTCCACTGGGCAGGGAGCACATCTCTGGGCTCGATCCCGGGACCCTGGGGCCATG
Organism: Ursus americanus; assembly: GCF_024610735.1. NCBI lineage: Eukaryota > Metazoa > Chordata > Mammalia > Carnivora > Ursidae > Ursus > Ursus americanus. The sequence goes on along the minus strand of NC_142152.1, from coordinate 637,989 downwards.
ACCTGAGCCAAAGGTAGACACTCAACTGACTGAGCCACCCAGGTGCCCCTGTGTCTTTGTGTTTTGACCAAGATTTGTCGTAGGGTTTCCTATTGCCCTGTTCTTGGAAATGTGGGTTGTTTTCAGATGAGAACATTTAATGTGTATGCAAGTCCTTTTTATCACTAAATTCTGAAGTGGTAAGGAAGAGGCCATGTAAGTAAAGTTTTCAGCTGGGTGTTTTCCTCCCCTTTTTGGTTTGTTAAAGAGGGTGTTCATTATGTGAGTTATCATCTTATTCTCTTTTATAATAAGTAATTTTGTATTTTTATTCTTCCTCCTTCCCCTTTATACAAATATGTTTGTATCTCTAAAATTTTAAGAATTAAGATTTGGATTGCAGGCATGTTTCTTGCACACTTATACTGAAATTCTTTCTTTTTTTTTTTTTTAGTGGAAGGAACAAGCAGTGGTGCCCTCCAGCTTTTTGTTGATGCTGGGGTTCCTGTGAATTCAGACATGATTAGCCATTTTGTGAATGAGGCTCTTGGTGAGACCATTGCTATCATGCTGGGTGACAGAGAAGCCAAGAAGCAAGGTCCTGTGGCTACAAGTGTTTCTGGGGATGTTTCAGCAAGCAACACATACTTGCCGGTAGGAGTGACTCTCCTTTCATGACTTGGAGTCCTGGGAATTTTTGATACATTTATTAAAAAACAGTAAGATGGACAAATTTTAAATTAGGTATCATAATATCATAGTTTGTGGTGGACATCGATTTTTTGTTGCTATGATATAGTAATATTTTCCCCAGCATTTTACTTTAAAAAATTTTAAATCTATAGAAAAGTTGAAAGTATAATACAATGAATGTTTATGTACCCTTTATCTAATATTTACCAATTGATAACTTTTTGACATATTTTATCTGTCTTTGTATGTTGTATATTTAAAAATCATTTGAAAGTTGCAGATATCATGACATTTCACTTCTGAAAGCGTCAGTAGTATCTCCTAAGAACGAGGTACTTTATTACATAATCAAAATGCCATCATCATACTCCTGAAGAAATTTAACATTGAAACATTAATATTATGTTATACAGAGTCTGTATTCAAATTTCCCTGTTGTTCAACAAATATCCTTTATGGATTTTTTAAAAATTCAAAATATAGCTAATGTTCACACATTACTTTTGGTTATTATATCAACTGCTCTTTTTAATCTTTAAAAGTAAATATATTTTTAGGGACTTTTGTTGTTTGTTTCATCAGCCTTACTATGCTAAATAGTTTCTGATCTATTATAGGAGCATGGAATTATACAAAACCAAAATAGACTCTCTACTACTGCCAGCTGTTTAAAACTTTGTAGTCACTTCTGATTCTGTAGATCACGAGGACATCAGTTTATGTAGGTGAAATATTTAAACTACCTCATTTGAGGTATAAACATAAAGTTACATATTTGAATTTTATAGAGATTGGTATAATGTAATCAGCGTGATGTGATTTGGTACATGGTTTTGGTCTTTTTTAGCTCATTGGTCATGTATTCAGTGCAATGTTGTCAGGGTTATGGCTTTACGTTGGTATATTTTCTGCCTGTATACTGCATATACTGTCATGAGGGTGATTGAATGAGAAAATGTAGAAAAATCAGTTTGAATAGGCAGTATATACAATTGTTAAGAGCATGGACTTAGGAGTTGGGGAGATCTGAATTTGAACCCTCAGCTCTGTTGCTTTAGTTTGATATATATAATAGAGAAAATACATAGAGTTTAAATAACCAAGACTTTACCAAAATCTGCTTACGGAGTAGCTAGGAAGGCAAGCTCCCTTCCCCCACTGCCATATTGTTCATTATCTTCAGAATTGTCATGACTTTTCTGGGCCCTTTGATCTTCCAAATATACATTAAAATTTAGTTTTCAGGTGCCATGAAAGATTTTTTTGGGGTTTTTATGGGAATTGATCTGATTTTGATTGGTTTAATTTGGAGAGAATTGACACCTTTATGATACTGTTACCATCTTAGCCAAGATTTTGTGGAAGATATAGTGAGATGATGAATGAAAAGAGCTTAATCTAGTGTCTGGAATTTAGTACTCAATAACTAATTGTCTATCATCATTATCCATTACCAATACTAATTAGAATACCTTCAAATTCTCTCATGGTGATGGTCAGTAGCATTATATTTGAAAACAGTGCTCTAATTCTGTAGTTTGTGTAGTCAAGAGGAAAGAAAGAAAGGCTGAGAATATGCTAATTATTAAGCAGTGCCGTAGAATTTCTAATATGCTTCACGATTTTAAAATTGCGTATCAAGCGCCTGAGTGGCCCAGTTGGTTAAGCATCTGTCTTCGGCTCAGGTCATGATCCCAAGGTTCTGGGATTGAGTCCCGCATCAGGCTCCTTGCTCAGTGGGGATCCTGCTTCTCCCTCTGCCTGCCGCTCCCCTGGCTTGTGCTCGCTTGCTGTCTCTCTCTCTGACAAATAAATAAATTAAAATCTTTTAAAAAAGATTAAATAAAAGTACATATCAATTTTCAACGTAGAATCAGAGTAAAGACTAATTATCCTCCTGTGTACCCATGTTTTAGAATGAGGAGAAAAAAGACAATGTATTTGAAAATAGGTAAAAGACATGTCTAGACAGTTCATGCACACAAAAGAAATACAAATGGCCCATATACATATATAAAAAATGGTCAATATCACTGATAATAAGAAAAAAATCACTGAAACCTCATTTTTACTTATTAGATTGGTAAAATGCTAGAAGTTTGATAATGACATTGTGTAGAAAACTTTGGAGAAATGGGAGTTCTCACACCTTCTTGTGGTTAGTGTACAATAGTATAACCCTGCAGAGGGAAATTTGGCAATATGTATTTAAATTATAAATGCAATTAACCCTTTAACCAAGCAGTCCCAGTTTTAGGAAGTTATCCCACAGATAATCTATACACATATGAAATGTCTTCAGTCAAAATTACATTTGATGACTCTGGGGAAGGGAATTAGGTAGACAGGATACGGCTAGGAACGGAGACTTAATTCGCACTTTCTTTTGTAGCTTTTTAAATTGAATAATTACCTATTTAACAAATCCATTTTAAAGTGTTTACTTTTACCTTTCTCAGTATTTTCCATCTCCATATTATCTTCATTTTAGCCACCCCCCTGCTTTTTCTTATCCTTCCATTGCTTTTTACAAGCTCTGTGCTTTTGTGCTTAAAGGCTGTTCTTTGATACCTTGTCAGTTAAAATACTTCCTTTCTATTACATGGCCTACCCAGCTTGTGTTTGCATTTGATCTTCAGCTGCATATTCACTGTATTTTCCTCTCTGTATTAGAAGAGGGAGCCTTAGATTTCTTTGGGGCCTACTTCAGAGGCAGAGCTATTTCAATAGCCTGAGGCTCTCTGCAGGCTAGTCTTGAAACTAACAGCTAGAAGTTCAAGGTAGGGCTCCATTTCTTCCCCATTCATTTAAATTCTCTGTAATCTCTGAATGAGCTCATTTCATTGTTTTACATTATCTTTATTTGGGTGATATTGATATCTTATTTTATTTATTTTAGGCAAGAGTATGTACCCCAGTGGCTACCCCACAGCCAACTCCTCCTCTCTCACCTTCATCACTTCCTAAGGAGCGTGTGTTAGTAAAAACTCCAGATTCTTCTCCCTGTGGTTCAGATCATGATTTAGCTATTCCTGCGAAAGAAATATTTGCTGAGAAAGGTAGAAACCTTATTTCTGTACGTCAGTTTTCATCTAATAACTATTACCTAGGATTACATGATTTATTTTATGTTTTATAGATTAGTATCCACATACCTTTTGCTTATTAGGTTTTTTTTTTTTTTAAGATTTTATTTATTTATTCGACAGATATAGAGACAGCCAGCGAGAGAAGGAACACAAGCAGGGGGAGTGGGAGAGGAAGAAGCAGGCTCATAGCAGAGGAGCCTGATGTGGGGCTCGATCCCATAACGCCGGGATCACGCCCTGAGCCGAAGGCAGACGCCTAACCGCTGTGCCACCCAGGCGCCCCTGCTTATTAGGTTTTAGTAAATCATTTTTTCTTGTAAGGAAACTGAGAAATTGGTTGCCACTTTTTAAAGTATATGATCTAGGGGCACCTGGCTGCCTTAGTCAGGAGAGCATGCGACTCTTGATCTTAAGGTTATAAGTTCAAGCCCCACACTGGGCTTAGAGATTACTTAAAAAAATAAAGCGTCTTAAAAAAAAAAAAAACTGTTAAAAAAATGTATAGGATCTAATACACACCTAGACTACTTTTAAGTTCAGGAGCGCCTGGGTAGCTCAGTCGGTTAAACATCTGCCTTCAGCTAAGGTCATGATCCCGGAATCCTGCATCGGGCTCCCTGCTCAGCGGGGAATCTGATTCTCCCTCTGCCCCTCACCCCACTCGTGCTCTCTCTCTCTCTCAAATAAATAAATAAAATCTTTTTTTAAAAAGACTACTTTTAAGTTCATGGCAGTGTAAAAGTGATAGGTCTTTTAAAGATTATTTTTAGACTTTACTAAATTTCGGAATTTTCCCATTAATGGCCATTATTATTATTATTAATTATTGCTATTATTTGTACACCAAAATGTTAAGAAATTCCTGAAACAACATATTTCGCCTTCCTATGGAGTTGTTTACTGACTTTTATCTTTTAATTTCTTTTTAAACAAAAAATCTTTAGGAAATGATACACCTGCCATCACCCTTGTTAATACCCCAGCGGTTACCCCTGCTACTACCCCTCCTCCTGCAGCAGCTTTTTCCCCAACTTTGTCAGAGATTTCCATGGAGAAATTGAAGCTCTCCAGCCCAGAGCTTCCTAAGCCGTGGAGCGATGGAGACCTGCCACTGGAAGAAGAGAATCCTAACTCTCTTCAAGAAGAACTTCACCCGAGAGCTATGTAAATGATAATATATTCACTTTCAGTAACTGCATTTCATCTTAAGTTGGCGTAGATGATCCATTGAAAACATCAGAAATGATGAAGCTTTATAAACCACAAGCTACTTTATCCTTTAGTAGAAAGAAGTTTCATAAACTTCAAGTTTTTAAAATTTTCACCAGATTTATTTATGCCTTCAGTTCTTTTTTAAAACATTTTTTGTGAAACTGATTAAAATATATATTGTTATAATATTGTGAGTAAAATAGAAAGCTATTTCTCCCCAGAGTGAATCTTCATTTACGCTGATCAGTTAACTTTTATATTACCGTACAGATTTATTTTAGAGATGGTAGAACTTTCAAGATGGTCTATGATTAAAGTATGAAAACAATTTTGGAAAAATGAATCTTGGTAATTATAGTAGTGCAGATTATAGAAATACTTTCTAAAGGAGGCCTTTGAATCTGTTTTTTTTTAATATAAAAATTAATATAGGCCTTCAGTGACGTATTAAGTTCAAAATATGTCTTTTTCTTCTTAGTGTAATGTCTGTGGCCAAGGAAGAAGAACCTGAGAGTGTGGATTTCCCTGCTCAGCCGGCACCTCCAGAACTTCCAATTCCGTTTACACCACTTCCTACTGGCACCAAGGCCCCTTCCCCCACACAGATGCCGGGTTCCGATTCATCAGCAATGGAGAGCACCTTGAGTGTTACCGTCACTGACACTGAGACTTTAGATAGACCTATCTCTGAAGGAGAGATTTTATTCAACTGTGGTCGAAGAGTGGCTCCCAAGAGTAAGTTACCTTGTATCAATTGATTTCACTGGTTAGATTATTATAATTCCTAAGTAATACTTTCCTATGTCAAGTGTTTTTACTTAATTTTCAGGATTAAACATGGTATAATAGAAAGAATATGGACTCTGCAAGTTAACTTTTCTGTGCCTTAATTTCAGAAAGTAAAATCTTGCTCATAAATCTCACCTTCCAGAAATAATATCACTTTTAATAGTTTGGGGTATACTCTTCCAGTCTGGTGTTTTCTATACAGATGTAGATACCTAAATACGCATACTTGTGTATTTGTGTGTGTGTGTATTTTTACCTTTAAATATAGGATCATACTATATATATTGTTTGAAGCCTGAATTTTTTACCTAATAATATATTGTGGACATCTTTCTATATCAATACATATAGCTGTACCTCATTTTTTTAGTTGTGTGTAGTCTATTAAAACATGCCATAATGGTCAGCATGTAAATTGCTTTCTGTATTTCCATACTATACATAACTCTCCGGCAACCATTCTTACACACACACTTTGTGCACCTATCTGTTAAATTCATTAGAATACATGTCTAGAAGTGGAATTGCTGGATCAGAATATGCACCTTTAAAATAGTGATACGTTGCCAACATACTCTTTAGAAAGGTTAACCGGTTTTTAATTTTAATCAGTTTTTAATTACATCAGTAGTATTTAGGAGTGCCTCTTTCTCAATTTCATAGTTACCATTAATATCTATAGTTCTTTTTAATTTCCGACAAGCTAGTAGGTAAAACGAAAATCTCATCTTTGTTATAAAATGTACTTAAAAAAAAACTGATGAGATTGAGTAGCTTGTGAATTATTATTTATGAACAGTGTTTTTATTGTATTCATTTGAATGTAATGTTCTATGGCTTTATGGTCAGATTATTTACTAGGTTTATGTTCTGTTTTCTAAATTTTTACAATGTAACTTCTAGTTTTAGGAGATGAGGGACTGTATCTGATGAACCTAAATGATAGCTTATCCAGTACTCTGCATGATGCCCTTGAAATGGTAAGAAATTATTGGCTCTGTATTGAATTCTGACACAAAGAATATTTTGATGAATTTGTTGCTATTGATCAGGGTTTTTTCCTCAGATATTTGAGTTATAGGTATAAAATTTAATAAAATATCCATGAAGGAATTTAAGGCTTCTTGCACATTTCATTATCATATTTGCACATTTCATTATCATAATTGTGAGAATGAAAAGAAAATTATTAACTTCTATGGCTCCAGTAGTTGAAAAATACACAGTTAATGTAATTATATAATGAAAATCTAGCTCAGTGCAAATTGTCATATGGGTAGAGTGCCTTTATAATATTTCAAACAGGGCTTTATCTGTTTAAACCTGCTCTCTTATGATGCATTTGTTATTTTTCCCTTATCAGGATTATAATTCTTTGCGCTAAAAATAATTGAATTCATTGGCATAAGAAAAAGAAACTGAAATAGGACACAGTAGTACCAGCACTTCCTAGTTATTACCTAGCTCTATGGAAGAAAAAGTTGGCATTTAAAAACATTATTACAGGGTCTCCTGGGTGGCTCCATTGGTTAAGCTCCTGACTCTTGACTTTGGCTCAGGTCATGATCTCAGGGTCCTGGGATAGAGCCCTGTATTGGGCTCTGCACTCAGCGGGGAGTCTGCTTGAAGATGTTCTCTCTCTCTCTCTCTCTCTCTCTCTCTCTCTCTCCCCCTCTCCCTTTCTCCCCCTGTGCCCCTCCCCTCACTCTCTCTCTCTCGCTTGCTCTCTCAAATAAATAAATAAATCTCTAAGAATATATATATATATATATATATATATATATATATATTATTACAAGGGTGCCTGGGTGGCTCAGTTGGTTAAGCGGCCAACTCTTGATCTCAGCTCAGGTCTTGATCTCTGGGTCATAAGTTCAAGCCCCACATTGAGTCCATGCTAGGCATGGAACCAACTTAAAAAAAAGAAAAAAATATATATATACATACACACACATATATATGAGATTATATTTAAATTATATATAATTATTGCAATATGTGTAATATCAATTAGTATTATAATATATGTAATATCAATTATTACATATCCACATAGAAGTATCATACAGAAATGATGATAGGAATTTTCTTTTGAAATACTATGGAGGAATAGAGATCTTTACTTTTTATATATATTTTTAACCACCTAAGCAAGGGAATGTAGTTGTACTCAACTTTTATCTACATTTATCTATAGCCTTTACTAAGCATTGCTATTATTGTTGCTCTTTTTTAAAAAGTTTGATAATTTTTGACATATGTATATATCTGTAAAGCCATTACCACAATCAAGATAATGAACATATCACCATCCATCACTCCTCAGGGTTTCCTTGTGCCCTTTTTGTAATCTCTCCTCCTCATTTCTTACCAGTCTTCACATCCCCCACACGTCTGCCACAACTGCTGGCCTACTTTCTGTAGCTATAATTAGTTTGCATTTTCTAAAATAACAGAAATGGAATCACCTGGTGTATATTCTTTTTTTTCCAGGTTGCTTTAACTCAGCATAATTATTTTAAGATTCATCTGTGTTGTAGTGTGTATCATAGTTTGTTCCTTTTTATTGCTGAGTAGTAATGTGTTGTACCACAGTTTGTCTATTCACCTGGACATTTAGGGTTTTTTCCAGTTTTGGCTATCACAAATAAAGCAACTATGAAAATTTGTGTATAAGTTTTATATGGACATATGCTTTCATTTCTCTTGGGCAAATACCTAGGAGTGGAATGGATAGGTATGTGATAGGTATATGGTAAACTTTTTAAGAAAAGCTGTTTAATTTGATCTGCTAAAATTTCATGTTGGCCTTTGCATCTATGTTTTATATGAATTACATTTTACAGGAATTACAGGAATCTGCAAAGAGTTTTGGGCTTTGCTCAGGCATGTGGTTAAATTACCTAAAGACAGTTTTACCATTTTGAGTCTTGCTTTAAAGATTCGTGAGGCAACACCAGAGCAGTACTCACTCTAGGGCTATTTGTTTCCTACTGTGGAGGCAAGACCCTTCTAGGCACTCTAGCCAATGCCTCATTAAACGTGGTTTTCCAGCCCACCTGGTAGGAAGAGCTATTGCTCCAGCCCGTTTACACGCCTTGGGCACTGTTGGAGCCAGTGCTTTGTCGAGCCTTATGTGGTTACCTCACATGCGTGTGCTGATCAGTATTCAGTGCTCAAAGGGGACCCTCTGCAGATCTCCAGAGTTCTCTCCCTGTGCAGCTTTCACTTTTCCAGGAGCCTGTCTTACACTCTAGCTGTCTTGACTTCCTTGGAGTTTCAGTCCCATCTTCTCAGCTCAAGGGGCCACTGAGCTCTGCCTGCCTTCTCCCTCCTATGCCGCAGCCTGGAAACTCCCACAGGCAGTGAGGTGGGGCAGTCACGGGGCTCTCCTGATTCGTTTCCATCTCTCAGGGATCACCATCTTTTGTTACCTAATGTCCCATGTCTTGAAATGCAATTTTTTCATATACTTTGTCCATGTTTTAGTAGTTTCAAGGGGTTAGGTAAATCTGAAAGTAAAGTCTGGTGGCATTATTATCTTTCCACTTGTATCATTATACATGATCATGATGAAAACAGAGAGAGTGGTGTATTTTTGAAAAGTCATGTCCTTCTGTCCCTTTATAATCATAACACTAGAAGTTCCTGTAGAGTGACCACTTACAGGGATGTAAACTGGACTGTATATTAAATTCACTGGGGGAGGTTTTAAAAAGTATGCATGCTGGGTCCATCCTCTGATACGCAGATTCAGTAGGTCCTGAGAACTGTATGGTGTCCATACAGTCGTATGGTGTGTACTGTGTAGGCAGTGAGAAGCCTAGACCTGTGTATTTTGAAAAAGTTCCCAGTGTTCTCATGTGTGTCCTTTGTTATATGTGACATCTCATTTTACAGATGAAGTTGAGTGAGGTTACAAGATTGTCCATGTCACATAGCTATTCAGTGACAGATACACAACTCTTTTCATAGATACACGATACCTTTTCTTTTCATTTTAAGCTAATAACTGTAAATTTTGAGTTCTTATTGGGGCTATCTGAATCCTAAAGCTTAAGTTACAAGGGGTTGGGTATATGTCCACGAGCCCCTTTGAAGGCTAGGTAGCATCTTTATATTATTAAGGATACTTAATATTGTTAATCGTATAAAGATGCTGAGTCTGGAAATTAATATAGCCAAGTAACAAAAACTGTTAAAAACAATTTGCTTTACTGTATACAGGGGTATAAAATAATGCATTAAGGAGATTTTTTGTAAGGTTTTAATGGAACAATTACTTCTGTAACAATAATTGTTTATTGAAAGTAATTGAGTCCATTATGAAGAGAGTGGAAGTCACTTTTATGAAATAATATGTGGGGAACGCATAAATGAGATGTCTTTATTTTCAGAGAAGCATTAAACTAACATTTGGCTTAATATGTCATTATGGCATTTATACCCATTCTTAGAACTTTATCATGGTGTTTAAGTTTATGGTAAGTTTTTTGTAAGTTTGTTTAAAGTAATAGCTAAACCAAAATGGGACTAAATGATAACATCTTTTTTTTTCTTCATTTGAAATTGAACTCTAATTTAATGTTTTTGCTAAGCCTAAATCGAATATTCTACAAGTTCATTTTTTAAAAAAAATTTATTCATTTGAGAGAGAGAGAGAGAAAGGAGAGACCAAGAGCAGGGGTGGGGGGTGGGGAGAGGGAGAAGCAGACTCCCCACTGAGCATGGAGACCGATGTCCTGGGCTCATGACCTGAGCTGAAGGCAGAGGCCTAACCGACTGCACCACCCAGGTGCCCCAGATATGCTACAAATTCATAATGAAGTCAAGTATGGTAGTACAGTCTTGAAAATCCAAGAACAACTTGAAGTCCTGTCACCAATAGGCATTTATCTCTATACAGTTGGAAGATAAAGACGTACAGTAATCTAGAGTTAATAAACTTGGTTTCATTACTAGTAAAATACTAAGTAAAACATACTACTGATGGAATTAATAATCTTGTTAATAGTTGTATTTACAAGGGAATCCAGTTTCTCTGACTCTGAGGCCCACACTGTCCTTCGTCTTTGGGGTAGGTCTTAGTTGAAGTACCAGGAAGCCTAGTCTGGGTCCTCCAAGGAGGGCTGCAGTACCTGCTCCCTAGCCAAGGACCAAAGGTCAGCCCAGAGGCAAAGGGACAATCAAAGGTCTATAGGTGCCTTAACAGATTTCTGCAGTTTTTCATTTTTCCCTGTGGTCCAGGTTTCAGCATCCCTGCAGTGCTCTGCCCCCATCACCACACTGTGGTGTTGCTTTGGGTGCTGCATAAATATGAGGCAGGAAACTGTGTGAGCCACAAACTTGATGGCCCTCCACAAAACATTTATGAATCATTATAGCTCAGTCACTTGGGAGAGAGGGTCCAGTTTTCACGTGTATTATAATAAATGTCCAGTTTCATTGTAACCAAATTATTTTATACTATTGTTTCTATTTGAGGCAAACTAAAGAGTTGTTAGTGTAGTCAAATGGAAATGAGAACTAGATGAAAATAAGAGTCCACCTTCTTTCCATAAAGCACTAATATGACCATTTTCATGATGGCCAGTATGCTTCATTAATCATAAATCAAGAAAAATGCAAGTGTTTCATAGAACTTTTTGTTATGTTAATTGTCTTTATATTTCATTCAGGAAGATGATCCTCCCAGCGAAGGACAAGTGATTAGGATGCCCCATAAAAAAATTCATGCAGATGCAATTCTTTCTCTTCTTGCTAAACAAAACCAGGACTCCTTGGTTTCACAGCAAGCAGTCTATTATTCAGAGGTACTTATTAACCTTAATGATTTTTGTTTTCTTTTGGTTTGGTCTAAATACAGGAAAAATAACAAAAATATTCCTACTTTTAGTGAAAGCATGCTAATTCTTCAACTTATTCAGGGGTCAACCTTATAGTAATTTTAACCTGAAATCAGAGTGCTAGAGTTTTACAGCTGAAAGGAATTTAGGCCATCTGTTCAGTCTTCTTGTTCTACAGCTGAAAAAACTGAAGCCCTTTTAAATGATTTGTGAGGCTCTCCCTTCCTTCCTTCCTTCCTTCCTTCCTTCCTTCCTTCCCTCCCTCCCTCCCTCCCTCCCTCCCTCCCTCCCTCCTTCCCTCCCTACCTCCCTTCTTTCTTCCTCCCTTCTTTCTTCCTTCCTTTCTTTCTTTCTTTCTTTCTTTCTTTCTTTCTTTCTTTTTCTTTTCTTTTCTTTTCTTTTCTTTTCTTTTCTTTTCTTTTCTTTTCTTTTCTTTTCTTTTCTTTCCTTTCCTTTCCTTTTCTTTTCTTTTCTTTGTCTTTCTCCATTACTGAATACTACATGCCAGACAGAGTCTTAGAAAAGGTAAAAAGATGAAGGAGACAGGACGCTACCCTTAGGAAGCTTACAGTTCTGTAGGGAAAAAAGGGCTTAACAATTACTCTGTAGTTGATAACTGATCAAAATATTTAGAAAGTGTTGGATATTATCTCAGTGTGAATAGCACTTTAAATAAAAAGAAAAGTCTGGAGAAGTCGGTGGAACTAGATGATCATAAGGAACCTTTTAAGCCATGGAAAGGATTAGGCACTGTCGAGGCTATTAAGCTATTTTGGGCGAGGAGGTCACAAGGTAAGATACTTAGGAAGGAATATGGAGGTTTTATAATCCAGTCCAGGTGTTTGGAGGGGAAGGCGAAGGAATGAATCCTGATCCGGTTTCACCTGCAACTTTTCATCCCAGATGAAAGCTCCCTAATGTTACTCTTACTCTGGGGCGCCAGTGTCTGCAGTCTGGGTTGTTGCCAAGATCAATGATACTTATGAGTATGAGAGCACTTGGTGAGTAGGCAAGCTAAAGCTTCAGTAGAGTCATAGAGTATTAAGGTGTTAAATAGCTCAGCAATACAAGTACCCTAGAAAGTTGATTCACAGTAGAGAAGGTACGATTTATTGCACAACATTTTATATGGTAGTGGCAGACTAATAGAGATACTGAGAAACATTCTTAATGAATTTCTAGGGAAAGTGTATCTGCTGTGGTTCTAAACTTTGCCTAAGAGTCTCCAAAGGTTTTATATTAATTGCAAAACAATCCTTTTCTATTTAGATGTTGTTGAGGTAATTGATGTTCCTAAAGAAAAGTCAGATTAGGGACTTAGAGGAGATAGAAATACACAGGAATTTGGGAAAATGTAGAAAATCTTGAGTGTTGAGCTAAGAAGTTAGATTTTACTTTATAGTCAACAGAGCCATCGAAGATGTTTCAGCAGTGATTTCTTCATATATTCTAGAAAAACACTTGGTTGAAGTTAAACCCCATTTATATGAGAAACAGGAAAGCTTTCAGATATTGGAGTTTTTATTCAGTTCTTGATTAGTAAACTCATAGTTAGAATATTTCGAAGTCACAAAATGTGATAGTGATCAGAAAATAGAAGTCGTAATTTTTTTTAGTTTTTAAATTTATTTTATAGATTTGATAAAGAAATGAATTTGTACTTGTATACTTTCTGAGGGGGGAAGAATTTTATTAAATATGATGAAAGTAGTCTTCTTCAACTTAGGTACTTATAAAAAATGTAATTATTTGGGTGGGGGTAATGTTTATGTCACTTAACTGTAAGGTTCACCCTAACAGGCACTTTTCATTAATGAAGAATAAAAGATAAGTTTTCTATTATTTTAATTTGAAGCTGTGTGAACAATATGTAATGTGTGCCATTATTTAGTTTAAATCATAAAATTTTTCTTATGTGTTTTGCTATCTTATTTGGATTTTGAAAAGCAGATAATGGTTATTTAACTTCATAATAAAGGAGATATTAGCAACAAGGCCTATTGCTAGATGCCTGATTGAACTAACTTTTTAAGCCTGGCTTTCAGTAGTGTGTTTGTGTGTGTGTGTGTGTATGTGTGTGTGTGTGTGTGTGTGTGTGTGTGTGTGTGTGTGTGATAATAAGCACTTTCTAAAATACCTTTCAAGCAGTCAAGTGCATTGGTTCATGGTATTTGATAAATTTTTCCTGTTTTGACTTGATTTTAATATAGTGTTTTTAACAATTGTTTCTACCTTTTATAGGACTTGGAAAACAGTGCAGGTGAACTTAGTGAAGGACAAAGACCCAGGCTGACAGCAGCAGCAGAGAACATCTTACTGGGACATTCTGTCTCTATGCAGCCACCTGCCACTAATGCAGAGGCTTTGGATCAAAAATGTGGTCCTAAGCCATTATCTCAGCAATTTGACACAGTTACAGGTATACACCAAAATATTGCTTCTTGACGTATCATTTATTAGACTGTACTTGAATCCCATCACACTTTCTTTGTACTGTTTCCATGCTGAATGCTATATTCTGTTTTTTGTTATAATTACAGTAGTGATCCTAATCTGAATTAAGAAAATAGCTATTTTTAGGTGGGGGCAAAATTTCTTTATTAAAAAGGGTCTTCATTATTGAAAAGTTTAGTAATGACTTTTTGTGGTCTATATACCAATATTTTCCCAAATGTGATTCAGGTATCAGTGTGAGTATGTGAGCCACTGGGTGGTGCATGGAATAATTTTGGTAATATGCATACATATACTTAAAATTTTTTAATAGTGATATATTTATTTTACTGTATACTAGAAAAATATAATTTAGAACACCAAACTATGACAGAACATCTCTTATTTAGGACAAGGTTAAATTAGATAATATTGTAGAAATTCACTCTTTACATTGTATAAATTTCTGACACAGTGCTCAGTGCACTCATGACTATTTTGGAACCTCATTAGCCAGACTTTCTGCTATAACACTTTGGAAATAAGAATAGAAGAGAGAATATCGATCACTAGCATATACAGTTGATTCTCATTATCTGTGCTAGTTATATTCAATGGAGTCACCAGGAACACTGAATTAGTATATACTGACCCATTGCTCCTTGGGGAAAATACAGGCCTGGATTCCTGCAAGCCTCTGATCATAACATCTCTGTCAGCTGATCAATATATATCCTGTGTTATGTGTGTTTCTATTTAAAGAAATTTATTGTAATATATATTGTTGGTGCATTAACATTGAGCTCAGTGTCCACAACACTGTAGCTCAGGCCTGAACAAAGCTTATGGAATCCATGTATTTTCTCCCTGAGGCCCGGCATTCCTTTGTGCACTTAGGATACCAGATAGACTTCAGCACTATGCGTGGGGGCCACTTGAAACCACAGATCACCAACAAAAAGCACAAAAATGTGAACAGACAGTAAATAAACAGCAAAAAGGACCTTTGTTTACAGTATAAGAGCTGAAATAAGAAAACAGAGCATCACCTTGGTTCAGCCTCAGCTGGTAAAGTGTATGTAAGGTGATGCAGAAGTTTTTTTACTGGTCTACATGTGTCTGTGAATGACCACAAAATCCCTGCTACTGTTGATTTTGGGGTTAGAAATAAATTTTATTGAGTAGGTGAATTTGCAGCCAATTAAAGAGGAGCAAATATATTCTCATTTGCTGATTTTTCCATGCCCATTGCTGTATTATCTTAAGTGAAAAGAACTTCTGGAGGTATGCAGATTTTCCAAAAATCAGAAAAGGAAGTGCATGAAATTAGAAAAACATTGGTATAGAGTATTTAAAATCTCCATTTTATATTGAGTGAGCACCTTATGTCATTCAGAACTGAGAGAAATTCACGACTACATTTTCCAGGAGAATTAATGTAAAGATTGGAGTTATTTCTCATTTTGTGCACATAGTGAGAGCATTAAATGTTTTGCATTCTTTTAAATGAGTGGGATTTTAAAATGGCATAAAATGTGACTTTTTCAAGTTTTTAAATTCCAGTTAACATATAATGTAATATTAGTTTCAGGTGTACAATATAGTGATTCAGCACTTTCATACATCACCAGGATGCTCATCACAAGTGTTCTCCTTAATCCCCATCACCTGTTTCACCCGCCCCCCTACCCCCAACTTCACCTTCCTTCTGGTAGCTATCAGTTTGTTCTCTGCAGTTAAGAATCTGTTTCTTGGTTTGCTCCTTTTCCCTCCCTTTGCTCGTTGTTATTTGTAGCCAGCTAACTGCAGATTGCAGTTAAACAGAGTTGACACCAGGTGGCTCTCACAGATCACTTGAGAGCTGCTAGGTACTTGAGAAAAACTAGGTACTTGTTAAATTATTATGGAATAAATACATGAGGATATATCCTGTTTAGTCCCTGCTTATCCCTCTGGTAGCACCTAGCATATTATCTACCGTCAAGTGTATTTATAACAGTAGGTACGCTGTAGGTATTTGCTTAATAGGAAAAAACAGTAAATTATATGGCATAACGTTAAGATCAAGCATATAGATGAGGCAATATACCAGAATGTGGCTAAGCATTTGGGCTTTTGGAGTTTCAGATATCAATTTGAGTTCCTGCTCTGTGTCTTTGAGGCAAGTAACTTAATATCTCTGAGCCCAATAATTTTGTTGGGACTGTATTTCTATTAGATTTATACAAGTAGAATATATTAGTAAATTACAGTATTATTTGTTTTAGGAATCTATAATGGAGTAAACAAATGAATGGATCACAATAATTCTTTTCAAAACAGCAATGTTTTATGAAGCAATCTATCAATGACCTTTTGAGTTAATTCATTTGTCTGCTTCCTGTATGGTTGGGAATAGAATTTATCTGCTTAATTTACAAAAACCAAATAAGGAAATGTTCAGAATTTATTATGGGCCACCCAGAGTGTGTTTCAGTTATACTGCACTGTTAGCTGCAGTTGGAAGCTATTGAAAATGTGCATTTTGCAGATTAAAAAAGTGTTGATAGTGGTTTAGATGTTGAAGCTATAATTCTTATTTCATAAAAAAAGCCCTTCTCATTTATTTTATCTATGGGTTGTGTATCCCATTTGTTAACTGAGAATCTCTCTTTTTAAAATTAGTATGAGGAAGAATGTCTGCTTTAGAAGTTTCCAAATAATAAAAAAGTATAATTAAAAAAAAAAATCTCTGAGCCCAAGTTCCTTCATCTATCAAGTACGGATATTAGTGTCTTAATTATCTATCGCCATTTAACAAATTACCCCAGAATTTAGCAGCCGAAGACAGCAAACATTTATTATCTCACACAATTCTGAAAGTCTTGAATCTGGTTGTGGCTTAGCTAGGTAGTTCTCAGGATCTCCCATGGGGTTGCACGCAAGCTGTTTCCTGGGGCTGAGGTTATCTGAAGGCTTCTACTAGGGTTGGAGGATCTTTTTTCCAAGCTCACTCACATGGCTGCTGGCAGGAGGCCTCAGTTCCTCACTACAAGAACCTTTTTTAGAACCACTGATGGTATAGCAGCTGGCTTCCCACCAAGATAATCTGAGAGAAAGTAAGCAATCAAGATGGAAACCATGAAGTCTTTTATAACCTCATCTCAGAAGTGACACGCCATCGTTTCTGCCACATTCTATCAATAACACAGAGCAATCCTGGAATAATATAGTATGGGACTACAGAAAGGTGTGAATACCAGGAGACAGGATTCAGGGAGCCATCTTGGAGGCTGGTTACCACAAACGGTGTCCACCCTTTAAGTTTATTAGGAATGGTGAATGACAATGCATATTAAGTAGTCAGCACAGTGGTTAGCATGTGGTAAGTGGTGTTCTCTTTAATAATACTTGGAGTATGTAAAAATACCTTCTTACATGTATTCAGTAGAAACAGAAACTATCTGCAGTTGCCTAAAAGGACTATGCCCTTAGAGAACTGATTTGTTCCTCTTGTTTTAAGTATTTTGTTATATAATAGTTACTATAGAAGAATGAATACCATGTGTCGTATTTCTGCTGGTGGCTAATCTCATGCCTTTTATATATATATATATTTTTTTTTTTATTAGAGAGAGAGAGAGGTGGGGAGGGGCAGAGGGAGAGAGAGAATCTTAAGCAGGCTTCATTCCCAGTACAGAGCCCGACTCAGGGCTCGATCCCACAACCCTGACCTGATCATGACCTGAGCCAAAATCAAGAGTTGGATGCTTAACCAACCGAGCCAACCAGGTGCTCCTATATTGATTTTTAAAATACCTTTACCTATGGAGGGTCATTAATTCTTACCCCGCATCTCTCCAGCTCTGTTCATTTTCAGAAAGTATCCTATTTGCAACCTTTTTTCCCTTACCACTCTTCCTAATCCTGAGGCTCTCAGTTTGGGTTGAGTAACAAAAAGATACAAAATTAGTTTTGAAGAATTGCCTTAAGAACCCTAATATCTAAACTGGTATTTTTGAATGAATTGTGAGAACTCTGGAATATGCTACCAGTTATAGCCCTCATTTATTCAGAAAACTTATATTGAATACCTACTTGTACCATATTACATCAGTATGGTGTTAAGCACTTGAGATACAGAGGTGATAGGCAATCTGCCCTCAAGGAGGTTTACAAAGTCTTACTGTAGAAGAAATACAAGAAAGATTATATAGTACCATGTGATTAGTACAACAACACAGACCACTCTGGGGGTGCAGGGGAGGACTCTACCCACACATGCAGGCTCAGAGAAGGTTTTCCACAAGTCGATATGAAATTGAATCTTAATGTGGAGTATAATAAGCATGTTCCAGGTGGTTCATTTACTTATTCAGAAAATAAGCTGTTCCAAATAGAAAATAATGCCGATCTTATTTTATATTTATGCCCATGGAAAATTCAGTCTTGAATTTCTATCAATTCTGATGTTTTGTGTTATTGACAGATCCATTAAGGATTATAAGTAAACTACTGAGATGATGATCTTTGTCTTTTATTTAGCATGATCATCTAAGGTACAGTGTGATAAAGAGACTGGAAAGGATTAAGACTGGAGGCAAGGAGCCTGACTGGACAGCTGTTACAGTAAAGCTGGTGAAAACATTATTCAACAGTGAGGAATTGTAAAAAGGGAGATTTGAGAGACAAGAAGGAGAATGGACAAGACTTAGTTCAAATATGAGAGGAGCAAAAGAAGGAAAATCTGTCCATGTGGTTGGATAGACGGAATTTCCATTCACTAAGAGAGAGGGAATATTGAGAAAGGATAGAATTAGGAGGAAATAAGAATGAATGGGGTTTTAAGCATGTGGAATTTGAGGCACCTTTGGGTTTCATACAAATGGAAAAATATATTAGATGTGACAAACCCAAAGCTGCTGCTGGCACTGGCAATTTTGGGTGGACTTAGTCTTCTCTGAAAGTCTAAGTTTCTTTTTTTTTTTTTTTTTTTAAGATTTTTATTTATTTATTCAACAGAGATAGAGACAGCCAGCGAGAGAGGGAACACAAGCAGGGGGAGTGGGAGAGGAAGAAGCAGGCTCATAGCGGAGGAGCCTGATGTGGGGCTCGATCCCATAACGCCGGGATCACACCCTGAGCCGAAGGCAGACGCTTAACGACTGCGCCACCCAGGCGCCCCATAAAAGTCTAAGTTTCTTAATCTAAGGTTGCTTTTTCATTGCAGTAAGATTCTAGAAGAATAAAATCAGGGATTTTAAGTTATGATAAATTTTACGTGAATGATATAATAGTTACAAAGAGCTAAGTTACATTGTACAGACAAGACACCCACATTCAATGAGCATACTTTTTAGAGGTGACACCGTTGTGTTGTTGAGCAAATTTAGCATTGTTATGATGGCTGTCATGGAATTCTTTCCTGACCCTTTATCCCTGGGTTAGATACCTGTCATATGTGCTCTCTGTATAGTCCTGTACTGTTGCCTGCCTAATGTGGCTTTTGTCACACCGATCTGTAATCTCACTTGAGGGTAGGGACTTTATCTTGTTTACTGTCCTATCCCTGTCATCTAGCAGAGTCTCTAGCACCCAGGACATAGTCAGTAAATATATGTTAAAAGGTAGGGTGTTCTATGAGTTGAAAGCTATTACACACTTTGAATGCTTTGGGGAGATATTTGATTATATATTTGTACATTTAGGTCTTTTATCAAAATTTACCTTGTGTCTTTTTAATGAATTTTTTCTTTATACGATACATAACCATATAAATTTTATATAAAACAAAATGTGATTGTATCATACATTAAAGTATAGACTATTTTTTGGGAGTGCCTTTCATCCATTCCGCAGCCTCACATTTTCTCCTATTCCATATTTTGCCTTTCCCCCGCTAACTCATGTTAAGATTCTGGCACGTAATCTTCCTGTTTTTGTCCATAGACACACTCACGTGTATAATATACATGATAGATACATATGATGTGTGTGTGTGCTGTTATTTTACAAGTTGAGATCATATCATGCCCACTTGCCTGCATTTGTTTTTACACAGTAAATCCTATGGAAATTATTCACAAGTCTCTGATTGCCTATGAGTTTCTATGTCTTTTCATGTTTGTTGGACATTCGGATTTGCTTTTTTGTCAATTACCTACTTAAGTTCTTTCCCCATCTGTTAGGTTCTAAATTTTTCTTACAACTTTGTAAGAACTATTTCTATATTTTAGATGTTTTCTATCATCTGTATTGCAAATATCTTTTTCCAAACTTATACTGAATTCGTTGACGTTATTTATGGTCTTTCTTTGTCATATAGCTAACATAATTTTTTATATAGTTATTTCTTTTATGCTTTATGTGTTTTATGGCTTGATTAGGTTTCTCCTAACACAAGTTTATACCTGTAGTCTCCTAGATTGTCTTGCAAAGTTTTCATTATTTAGTAATTTGTATTTAAGTCTGTCTGGAATTTACTTTGGAAATGGTGTAAGGTAGAAGTCTAATATGATTTTCTTCCACATAAATAGCTAGTTGGGCCGGTATCAACTAATATATAAACTGTTTTCCTTTCTACTGAATTAAAATATCAACCAGTTTGTATAGTATTCTCCTAGATGTAGGAATATTTTTCTGGATTCTTTATTATAACTATTCTGGATTCTTTATAATCTAAAACATATTAGACTATTGTGTCTTTATGGCACATTCTGTTATCTGATAGGGCAGGTTTCCACTTCAAAAATTTTTTCATACTTTTGTTCGCAGGTCTCAGGCATTTATTCCATATAAACTCTAAAACTTTTTTTTTTCTGGTAAAAATCACCCTAATTGGAATTGTACTAAGTTATGTATTAATATTGGAAGAATTAATATTTTATGGTATATCTTACTATTCAGATCTTGTTTTGTTCTCATCAATAAGATGTAATAATTTTCATCATATGGATTATATGCTTTTCTTAATAATCTTATTTTTAATTATTTTAAAGTTTTGGTCACTATAGTAAAGGATCATTTTTCCATTTTTAGGTGCATACTGGTATAATATAGAGAAAAACCAGTGATTTTTGTATATTTATCTAGTATTCAGTCACATCACTGAATTCTCTTCTTAATTCTAATAGAGTTCTTTTTCCTCACTAGAGTCTTTCGTTTTTCTAGATATATAACCATATTTCAGCACAGAGTTTTTAATATCTTCTCTTTTAACATTATATGTGCTAATTCTTTTATCATAATTCATTTGCCAGTCTTAGGAAAATCTTAGAAAAGTGACATGAATAGAATAAGACATATCAGAATATAAGGAAGCCAATATATAAGGCCTGGAACAATAGTTAATCTGAAAGATGGATATTATTACCATTACTAAATTAATCATATCATGCTAGATAATTAAATGACAATAAAATAAGTGATAATTGTGAGAAATTGCTTTGTATAGATTGAATCTGGAAAGGTAAAAATTAAAGCTCAAGGTATATATTTTGCTTTATGTAAAACTCACCTAAAAATGGAGATTAACATAAAAGATCAGAGGGTAATTTATTTGCTATACCTAAGAAATTGTCAATACACTGACATTTTTTTTTTAGAGAGGGAGAGTTCGGGCCGGGGGGGGGGGGAGGATCAGAGAGAGACTCTTAAGCAGGCTCCACACCCAGCATGGAGCCCAACACAGGGCTCCATCTCACAACCCTGAGATTATGACTTGAGTTGAGATCAAAAGGCATATGCTTAACCAACTCAGCCACCCAGGCACCCGCTACACTGACTTCTCTTTTAATACACTGACTTTAAATGGAAAATATTTATGATGTCTTTAAAATATTATTTCATTTAAAACAATTTGTGTATAATGCTTCAGATATAGATCTATTTCTGTTGACTACAATGAGATATACTATACTGTGCTAAAAATTTAAAAGGTGGCCATTAATTAGCAAAAACAGAATTTTCTTAGAAATACTTCAGCAAGAATGTCAAATAAAGAACAATGACTGGGAGTTGGAAAATGAGGATTTTAATTCCTCTTACTAGCTCTCTGCTTTTTTGGATAGTCCGTTAACTTCTCTGAGCCTTAGCTTTGTCAGTAAATGATAGTTATAAAACTATCAGACCTGCCTACCTTACAGAATGATTGTAATATTCAAATTAAATGATAATGTATGTGAAAGTGCTTGGAGTATAAGGTGCAATATAAATGTACCATGATATTATTAGATAAATTGATAGCTCTGCTCCTATTGCCTTCTTTTTATTGATTTGATTGAGATGCCATTTGGATGAGGAAAAGAACTTGATCATTTGAAGAAAAATGTCTACAGAACAGAGTTAAGCAATATTAACATTTTCTAGCTAGGAAATTACCCTTGCTTTCATACTACATTTTAGAAAGAAAGTATTCTAGTCTACTGATAGAAAAGGTAAGCTGGAATGTTAGGAGTTGATGTGAGGGGTGGGGTTGGGTGTAGACTGCATGAGCAACTTGTTGATTGGAACCTTAGAATAGTCCATAGACTTGTCTGAACATAGGTACTTTTTGCATTCTCTGCAAGCTTTGATTTTAATTGCAATGAAGACTTGGTACCAGATTATTTTGGTTAAAGTACACTACTACTACTTATTCAGCAATGAGAAATATTGGTAATTTGAGTCAATTACTTGTTCTTTTTCTAAGATAAATGAAACAATTAATTTTAACTTTTTGTTTATATATTTGATAACAGGTGGTGGTTATGAAGATTCATGTGCTAGTCATGGTCCAATGAGTTTGGGAGAATTGGAGTTGCAGCCAAATTCTAACCCTGCCCTTCCCACAACACTTCTGACAGCACAAGAAAATGATGTTAAATTATCAGGAGCTGCTGAAGATATTCATCAGGTACCCAATTAATAACCCTTGTACTTTACTTAAAATGAGAATGGTAACAATATTGTCTTAGTATGGTATAATGTCAGGAGCATAGTCTTTGGAGTCATGCTTCCTTTATTTACTAATTCACGCCTGGATGCAAATCTTAGCTCTTAGGATTCTAGCTGTGACCTTGAATACATAGCCTTTTTCTTTCTTTCTCTCTTTTTTTTTTTTTTTAAGATTTTATTGATTTGTCAGAGAGAGAGAGAGAGCACAAGCAGGGGGAGTGGCAGGCAGAGGAAGAAGCAGGCTTCCTGCTGAGCAAGGAGCCGAAGGTGGGACTCGATCCCACCACTCTGGGATCATGACCTGAGCTGAAGGCAGATGCTTAACCGACTGAGTCACCCAGGCGTCCCACATAGCCTTTTTCTAAGCCTCAGTTTCCTCATCTATATGTTAAAGATTAAAAGTAATATATATAAAGTGCCTGTCACCTATTAGGTAGCTATTATCATTTATACTTTGTATCCCCATGCAATATCGAACTCAGTAATTTGCTGTAGTAGGTACTCAAGAATTATTTATTGTATTAAAATTTGCAAAAGTTGTTAACATGAAAGCGTAAGAAATTTCGTATTGAGTTAGGCCAATGGCCCGTATAATCTTAAGTACTGAAAAAATAGATTAATTACTCTTCAACATGTAAAGAAATGTTCACGTTATTAAAAACAGTTTTGGGGGCGCCTGGGTGGCACAGCGGTTAAGCGTCTGCCTTCGGCTCAGGGCGTGATCCCGGCGTTATGGGATTGAGCCCCACATCAGGCTCCTCTGCTATGAGCCTGCTTCTTCCTCTCCCACTCCCCCTGCTTGTGTTCCCTCTCTCTCTGGCTGTCTCTATCTCTGTCAAATAAATAAATAAAATCTTAAAAAAAAAAAACAGTTTTGTATCTGTGTAATAGCAATGCATTTCTCACTGTAGATTAGTTTATTCACTAAGTATTTATTGCATGGTGTTGTATAGCATTGCATGGTATTGGTATTACTGGTTGCAACCTCAGGAGTTTCCTGGGTGAAATTTGAAACTGGCTTCCTATGCATGGAGAGCATCCTATGCATGGAAAGCAAGGAGAGACCAAATAAAGACGCAGACCACTTCAGATTGGTAGGTGGCAGGTTCAGTAAGTAAGGGAACTTACTTATGAGGCTTGTCTTGGGCAGCTGTAAGACAAGTAGATCTCTGCACCCACCCACCAGAATCTGAAAAGTTTATATGGAGCCTTAATTTGGTTCAGTCAGGTGTTCAGTCCAGATGGTCTCATAACGCCTTACTCTCTCAAGGCTATGTCCTTGAAACAACTGCTAGTATGGAAATGGTAGGTAGGATGTATATTCCAAAGACAGGCAAGGAGTAAGGAGCCTCTGATTGCCTGGGTTCAGCTTGTGGGTCAACTGGTCATTGATAAGAATCCAGAGATAGCTTTTTAAATTCTTGTCAAAGTGTATCTGCTAGCTGTTTTCAGGAACTCATTCATAATTAGGCCCAAAAGCAAGAAAAGGAAGAAAGAAAATGGCTTCACAATTCATGATGTGTGATTGTGAAAGGATGTGTGACTACTGTCAGTTTCAAATTCGGTTAGGTTATAAGTAAGGAAGAGAGACAATGGGGCTTATGGTGGAATATACATTTCTTGAATGGTGAAGGAGGGTAACAATACCTACTTATGCTTGTGAGAATTAAATGATGTTACTATATATAAAAGATCTTTGAAAATTGCAGTGCATTATGCAGATTTTCATTTTATGTAAAAGTGGTTATATGGTAGAGCTTATAAGCAAATTAAGTTTTTATCCTGTCTAAATCCGTCATGTGTATATATATATCTAGAATAGTCTGATTTTTAAGGAGCTCTGAATTCTCTAGTAAAAATAGAAATGATTTGAATATTTGAAATCTGTGTATATTATCCAAAAATTTTTAAAGATTTTATTTCCAATATCTTTTTGTTCGTGATATGTACTCTGTCACCCATTTAGCAATTAGAAAGCTTGCATAATATTCAAATTTTATATAAGAAACATCTAAATAATTTTATTGCTCAAAAATTTTTAACTTTTAAAAACAATATTATGACTTCATGTCTTAAATTCTTTAGTACCAACAAAAGCATGACCAAGATATTAAGCAAGTTGAACATAAGCCAGCACAAAGTCGTTTAATACATGTAAGAAATAAATCTGATACTTCACTGTCACAGCAACAAGGTAAAATTCATTTTCTTGTAATATAATAATTTGATACTTGTCCTGATATTGAATAAGTGTATAATGAGAATTATTTATTTTTATAGACATCTCATTCTTGTCTGTAGGTTTTTTGTTTTCTCTTGGTCCATTGGGATAAAGAATCTGGTATCATATTTGACTGTATGTGTATTCTTTTTACCAATAAACACTATTTCTAATGGATTTTTAAAACTCTTAGGTAGTGTTTTTCCTTTAATCTTACCCTTTGGTTCTTATACAATTGAACGCTTTTTTATCTATATATATAGTCCTACGTCTGTGTCATAGTTGTCTATTTTAAATTACAATATGATAAAGGCAGGGGCTATGGCTGTAAAGGTGCTTTGTAAAGGCTAGTTAGTGTTGTGGGTGATGTTGACCAATAACTACAATGAAAGAAAATGAAGGAGTCTCACGTTAAATGCTATTAATATGAATGACCTTTTTGGTACTGCTCTAAGTTGTATGGTTGAACTTCATCTCTAAAATCAGCATCACAGCAGTCTGATGTTGCCTTTATGTTTCTGAAAGACTGTTGGCTTTGTGCTTTATTTACTTTCTTGCTTCTTCGTCATTTAAATTTAGTCTAACCTAAATTCGGAAATTTGGCAGTAGAAATTAAGATATCTTCTGTTTTAAAACTTTATTTCCACAATCTAGGAAGAAGTATTAGGAATATTTTGAGCTGTAGAATGTGTTTCTTTGCTTTTATGATTGTGTTTTTGTCTCATTTATTGAATGCCAATATAATTGCAAATGTAACTCAGCAGTTAGTGTTATAGGGAAGACTTAAATCAGGAAGTACTCAACGTAATTATTGAAATTATGCTATATAGGTTTTAGGTTTTTACTTTTCTGTTTTCTGTTCCTCTCTTGCTCCAACTTCTCAGAACTTTGACTTCCTGACCACCTTTCAACCTCACCATGGTACAGTAGTGTTAATATTGTATTTTAGAATCCCATGAAAACTTGCCTGTAAAACTCCTAGAGTATTTAAAACTTAATTGTGACAGTATATAGATATGAGCAAACGAATGCTTCTAAGATAGTATCAGGACTGACTTGATGTCTTCTACTGAGTACTGTTACCATTCGTGGTCAAATACTATACATTTAAGTTAGGTTTTTTAAAATTATAATTTCTTAAAATTATTAATATATTTTGTCTCCTTGGGAGATATTGTATGTAATAAAATGATCTTTTTTTTCTCAATTGATAGGAAAATTTGTTTGGTAAGATTTTAAAGTTTCTCTCTAGGAAAGTGACATTGTTTTCTGTGTCACATTTATGAACGCCTGACCACAAGATGGCAATAGTTAAATTCTTATGGACTAATAACAAACTCATTAAGTACAATGCCATTAAATAATGTCTAATTCACATTTAATAAGTCAATAAAAATCATGAGGAGAATAAAAGAAACCAAGATGTTAGCCTTTAAAGGAGGTTTTATTTAGAAAGAATTTAGAACAGTTGGACTTAATATATGTAATTTTTTTTCATTTAATTTTATATGTAATACAGAAGTTAGGAGAGCAGACCTGTATCAGCTTTGACTGAGACGAATAAATACCCAGTGAGCTATAAATAGAACATTTTAAAATGGAAGCCAAGTGTTTCACTCTATAATTGATACATATCTCCATACTGAGTATCTTTTGAATGAATATGATTGCCTTGGCAAATTTGGTCAGTTATGACTTTTTTCCCATAAATTTTGTGGGCTTTATTTTTTTTCTCTGATGAAACTCTAAGACATTGCCAAATGTTTCAGAGAATAGGAGAGTCAGAGTGCCAAAATCATCCCCTAGGGCTCTCAGGACTTTGGGTGACCTTGAAGGAATTCAATCCTCTCTCTCATACAGAGGCCTTGAAGATAATGAAGGAAATTCGCCTTATCACAAGGGCATCAAAACCATGTCTTTTCTGACAGGTAAATGCTTTTAAGAATACTTGAACCCCAAATTATGACTGTTTCAGGGGCAAGTATCATGTATTTCACTTTGAAATATGTAGCAGTTTAATATGTGTATATAAAGAATCAAGAAGCTTACTAGCAGTAGCAGCTCTTTCAAAGATCATTAAAAACTGACCAAAGATTTGGTAGAACATGGGTTCTAGCACTGTGCTTCTAAGAAATCTGTAACATCCTTGTTTTTTCTCCCCCTTCGATTGTGACTTTCAGCTTTTGATATAAAAGAGAGAAATTACATTGATCTGACAGATGACTGACTATCTTTGAAATATAAGAGTGAAACTTTTTCATTTGGTATTGAATTCATTTGGTATATTTTCAGCCACATAATACCACTTATCTGATTCTATGTCCTGATTAATGGTTTTATAGTGAAAGCAACCATTTAAGTGATTTTAATGAGTCATTTAATTTTTTTTCCTTTTTACTATGTAAGTTAACTTTTACTGCATCTTTTACTGTGCAAGTTAACTTTCCTCCATTTAATGAGAGACTAGTTTTAAATCCACTTATTTGTTACAAACCCAGGAACGATTTAATTCTTTAATGTATTAAAATAGTTCACTTTATTTTTTTATTTTTTACATTCTGTCAGTATCTTTTTATTTTCTATCGGTATAGTTGACACACAGTGTTACATTAGTTTTCTGGGTACAACATAGTGATTTAACAAGTTTATACATTATGCTGTGCTCATCACAAGGGTAGCTACTATCTGTCAACATTACAGTATCACTGACTATATTCCTTATGTTGTGCTTTTTATTCCTGTGACTTATTCACTCCATAACTGGAAGCCTGTATCTTCTACTTCCCTTAATCTGTTTTGCCTATAGCCCCCCAACCCTTCCTCTGGCAACCATCCCATTTATTCTCTGTATTTATAGGTCTGATTCTGTTTTTGTTTGTTTCTTAATTTGCTTTATTTTTTAGATTACATGTAAGAGTGAAATCTTACTTGTCTTTCTTAGTCTGACTTACTTCACTTAGCACATAATACCTTCTGTGGCCATCCATGTTGTTTCAGATAGCACAATCTTATCCCTTTTTATGACTGTGTATTCCTGTTGGGTGTGTATCTGTGTGTGTGCACCTGCGTATCATATCTTTCTTATCCATTTATCTATCGAGGGACACTTAAGTTGCTTCTACGTCTCGGCTATTGTAAATAATGCTGCAATAAACATAGAGGTGTATGTATCTTTTTGAATTAGTATTTTTATTTTCTTTGGGTAAAGTACCCAGTAGTAGAATTGTTGGATCATACAGTATTTTTGTTTTTAATTTTTTGAGGACCTCTGTATTTTCCATAGTGGCTATACCAATATACATTCCCACCAACAGTGTACAAGGGTCCCTTTTTCTCCACATCCTTGCCAACACTTGTTATTTCTTGTCTTTTTAATTTTAGTCATTCTGACAGATGTGAAGTCATATCTCACTGTGGTTTTGATTTGCATTTCCCTGACGATTAGTGATGTTGAGCATCTTTTCATGTCTCTGTAGAGCACTTGTATGTCTTTTTTTGAAAAATGTCTATTTAGGTCCTCTGCTCATTTTTTATTTTTTTTTTATTTTTTTTATTTTTTTTTTTTTTAAAGATTTTATTTATTTATTTGACAGAGATAGAGACAGCCAGCGAGAGAGGGAACACAAGCAGGGGGAGTGGGAGAGGAAGAAGCAGGCTCATAGCGGAGGAGCCTGATGTGGGGCTCGATCCCATAACGCCGGGATCACGCCCTGAGCCGGAGGCAGACGCTTAACCGCTATGCTACCCAGGCGCCCCATCTGCTCATTTTTTAATCTGATTGTTTCTTATGTTGAATTATAGAAGTTCTCTATATATTTTAGATATTAACCCCTTAATTGGATATGACATTTGCAAATACCTTCTCCCATTTAGTAGGTCACCTTTTTGTTTTGTTGGTAGTTTCCTTCACTGTGTAAAACTTTTTATTTTGATGTGGTCCCAATAATTTACTTTTGCTTTTGTTTCTCTTACCTTAGGAAACATGTCTAGAGAAATGTTGCTATGGCTGATGTCAGAGAAATTACTGCCTGTGTTCTAGGATTTTTATGGTTTCAGCCTCACACTTAGGTCTTTAACCCATTTTGAATTAATTTTGAGTACAGCATTAGAAAGTGGGCCAGTTTCGTTCTTTTACATGTAGCTATTAAGTTTTCCCAACACAAAATAGTTCACTTTAAAAAAATATTTTCTTCCTGGGGCACCTGGATGGCTCAGTTAGTTAAGCATCTGCCTTCAGTGCAGGTCATAATCTCGGGATCCTAGGATCGAGCCCACATCACGCTCCCTGCTTAGCAGGGAGTCTTCTTCTCCCTCTTCCTCTGCTCCTTCCTCCTGCTCGTGTACTCTGTCTTTCTCTCTCTCTCTTTTTCTCAAATAAATAATCTTAAAAAATATTTTCTTCTTTAGTTTTTTTCTTAAAATTTTAAGACCATCCTAATAAATAATAATTAGAAAGTCAAACATGCTTTACATACTCTAATCAAAGGGGAAAATTAGATGTATGTTTTGTGCTTAAATGTTAAGCAGATTAGTTGTCAATTTGCTTGAAAATCACAGCATTCTTGGGGCACCTGGGTGGTGCGGTTGGTTAAGCATCTAACTCTTGGTTTTGGCTCAGGTCGTGATCTCAGGGTCATGAGATTGAGCCCCAAGTTGTACTCTGCGCAGTCTGCTTAAGACTCTCTCTCCTTCTGCCCTTCCCCACCATGTACTCTTTCTCTAAAATAAAGAGAGTTTATCGGAGGACTTAAAACGTGTACTGCACAGTATTCCCTGTTATTATCAGCATTGACAAGGGAAGAATGTGCCTTAACAGAGTTCTGCCCCAAACCTTGCCAATGGCTGCTGTGAGGCTCCCTGTGGGTCCTCGGTCTTCCTTGTGGTTGTGCAGTTAATGGGGCTTCCACTCTTGTAGAGACAGGCTCCTTTGCATTTTGTGCAAAGAAGAGGAAAGAATCTAATATCTTAGTATTTAACAATCTTTATTTTCTGATTAAAATATAAAAAAAGGGGGGAAGGGAGCAAAGAGGCATTAGAAAATATACTGTGCTGATACAGAGACTTTAAACTCTAGTCAGAGTTAAGACTCATATTAAAGGTCAACTGATAGTTCAAAGGAAAAAAGAAAATCACAGCATTCTTCAGGTTTTATATTTGTAGGTTATATATATTGATCAGTAAATATGTATCAAAGTGCTAAAAATAATAAATGTAATTATAATAATTTATCAGAAGCAGGTTACATTTTTGTGGGAAATATACTTAAAGTATCACAGATATTTTTGACATTATGTCCTGAGTTTAATCCTGCCATTTTAGCACCCTTTATATCTCACATACAGTGATGATGATTTAAACATGTAAGAATTAGGAAAGTCAAAGCTTATGTATATTTAGAAGCTATTTCTGTCCACATGTGCTAATAAAATCATTTTTGTTCTTTAGTAAAGTGGTAAGTTTTTCTCTTTGTATTTGAAATATAGCTAAATTAAGATAGCTATCAAAATTACAATTGATCTCAGTTATTTCAAAATCACAATTAAAAGTTTGAGTTCATTTTTTTCTCTTCAGGTATGACAGTGATATCAAAATCATGTGTGTGTGGATCTCTGTTAGGGAGGGGTTGGGACACAGACATTTGCCAAAATCCACAAATCCAAATGTGTAATAAGCATTGTCTGAGTAAATGTGTCTTCTACAAATTCATGCTATTATTGATTAATAAAACAGATTTCACTTTAAAATGTTGCTGAATTGGGGAGTTATGTTTCTATTTCGGATGAGGGAAGTAGAAAGAGTGTCACTTCCACCCCAACTATCATAAAATGTCAGATAAACTACAAACTCCAACATTTCTTGAACCTATCAAAGAACTTGTGATGCAGAGTAGCTAAGTAGCATAAAGTCCAAGAAATACAGACTCCTCCAAAGAGATGGGACACAAGCACTATCTCACTGTGCCAGAGCATAGTCACAGGAAGACACACCAGGCACCGTGCAAGTGGATACCATGTATCTGGCCAGATTTTTTTAATGGGTTGCTAAAGGGCAAGTGTAGAACCATCATAGCTACAGGTGCAAGGGGCGTTCACTCTCACTCATGGTCTCTTCTCTACAGGCCTCCAGAAAAAGAGAGTTTGGGAGGCAGCGTAGAAGACTAGAGAGATTATTCTTCACTGGTACAGGCCTGGAAGAAGAGAGTGACTATGACTTACAGAAAGACCAGATGCCCCATTTGGACCCTTTTCCTGTAAGAACAAAATTCTTAAGTCACTGTGAGAGTGCAGCATATCCGTCACCTCTGGAGCACAGGTGAAAACTCACTGTGGCTGCCAGAAGGGTAAAGAAAAAACCATCTACTCTTGGTGAAGAGGAAGGAAATAGTCTTGGGCCCAAAATCTTTATCAGTACCATTAAAAGTCTCTTATTGCTGGCAGAGGGCTAGGAAACTCCCCTACATAAAACTTGCTAAAGGGACAAGGCAGAATTTGGCTGCCACAGTGGGGAGAGACAGGATCACTGAGAAAGCCCCACCACAAGACCCAGTATGTGGGATCTGGCTAGGACTGAGGCTGGACCAGGACAACAGAGAACTATCTCTTCTATATCTTTCACCATGTGAGCAACAAGTAGGAGTAACAAGCAGCAGCAGTGTGTTATAGTTAAGGCACAAGAGTGTAGAGAGACACTCTCTCTCTGGAGCAGATGCACAGTGAAGGCTGAAAGGTGAAGGTGGAACAGGAACATTAAGAAAAACAGTCTGGCATCATAGGCCCATGCTAAACACAAAGTGACACTACAGCATTTTGAAGCTGGTGGTAAACCAAAGTTAACAGCAGCAACACAACTCAAAGCCAACTTAACTCCTGACTTGATTTACTCAACTTCTCATACTAATAGCCTAACTGAAGAAAACGTGTTCCCATTTCCATTTTAAATACTACATACCTCAGTCTCTTGTCTTAAACAAAATGTCTGGCATTCAGTCAAAAGCACAAGCATAAAAACAGCAAGAAAAGGAGTGTCTGGCTGGCCCAGGCAGAGGAGTGTGTGACTCTTGATCTCAGAGTTGTGAGTTTGAGCCCCATGTTGGGTGTGGAGATTACTTAAATAAATAAAAATTAAAAAAAAAAAAGTAAGAATATAATTCACTCTTAAGAGACAAAGCAGTCAATACAATAAGACTCATAGAAGACTCAGATGTTGGAACTTAAAATTAACCATAATCAATGTGTTAAAGGCCCTAGTAGAAAAGATTAAAAAAAAAACATGTATGAACAGATGGGAATTTGAGCAGAGAGATGGAAATTATAAGGTTCAAATAGAAATGTTGTAGTAAAACAGTAATAAAGATGAAGAATGAGTTAAGTAGGCTTATCAGTAGATTCAACATGGCCAAGGAATCAGTAACTTGGCAATAGTCAGTAGAAATTGAAACAGAAAAAGAAAGAAGTGTGAAAAAAATCTGAGCATTCAAGAGCAGTGTCAAATATCCAAGAACACATGTAATTGGAATACCAGTAAGAAAAGAGAAAGCAAACAGAACAGGAAGAACATTTGACAAGATAATGATCAGTAATTTTATAAGAAAAACAAAGAACATTAAACTACAAATCTAGGAATCTCAGGGGGATCTTCAAGCAAGATTAAAAGAAAAGATACTTATACACATTGTATTCAAACTGCTAAAAACCAGAGATGAAAGAAAATATTGAACGAAGCCAGAGAAAAAAGGTAGACTACTAACAGAAGAACAAATATAAGAAATACATTAACTTTTCTTATTACAAGACATGCAGTCCGGAAGACAATACAGTGACATTTTAAAGTGCTGATAGGGAAAAAACAAAACAAAACAAAACCCAGTCGACCCAGAATTCTATATCCAGCAAAAATACTTTCCAAAAATGAAGGCAAAATAAATACTTTTTTTCCGGGTAAACAAAACCTGAGAGACAGGCATGTACTAAAACAAACAAATAAACAAAAAACCTTAAAGGAAATTTTTAGAAATTAAATGGTATCAGACAGAAACTTGAATTTATACAAAGAAATGAAGAGCTTCTGAGTTGGTTAAAGTGAAGTATAAATACAAGGTTTCTTATTTTTTTGGTCACTATGAAAGATCATTAACTGTCAAATGCAAAAATATTGTTTATTTTTAGTGACTATAAAAATAAAATAATAATGATAGCATGAAAAATGAGATATAAGAATTGTATCTCACCACAAAAGTTATATGGACAGCAAATAAGCACACAGAAAGATGTTAAACATCATTAGTTACTGGGGAGATGCAAATTAAAAATTAGATGCCACCAAATAAATACCCATTAGGTTGGCTGAAATCAAAGAAACTGGTAATACCGTGCATTGATGAGACTGCAGAACAATTCTAATTCTTGTACATTGCTGGCGGGAATGCAAAATGCTACAGCCACCTTGGAAAACAGTTTGGCAGTTTCTTATAAAATTAAAAATAAATTTACCATACAACCAGCAGTCTATTTCCTAGGTATTTATGCAGGAGAACTGAAAATTTATGGTCACATGAAACCTGTACTTGAGTATTTTTTTAAAGATTTTATTTCAGAGAGAGAGAGAGAGCAAGCATGAGTAAGGGGGAAGGGGCAGAGGAAGAAGCAGGCACCCTGCTGAGAAGGGAGTCCATGCGAGGTTGGATCCCAGGATCCTGGGATCACGACCCGAGCAGAAGGTAGATGCTTAACCAACTGAGCCACCCAGGTGCCCCTGTACTTGAATATTTTTTAGCAGTTTCATTTATGATTATCAAAAA
This sequence comes from Ursus americanus, assembly GCF_024610735.1. Taxonomy (NCBI): domain Eukaryota; kingdom Metazoa; phylum Chordata; class Mammalia; order Carnivora; family Ursidae; genus Ursus; species Ursus americanus. Next base: position 604,017 of record NC_142152.1, on the reverse strand, counting down.
CTGAAATCAACCAAGATGTGCTCCAATAGGTAAATGGGTAAGCAAGGTATGATGCATCCATACAAAGGAATACCACTCAGCAATGAAAAGGAATGGAATACTGATAGACATAACTGCATGGATGAATCTCACTGCTTTATATAAAGTGAAAGAAGCCAACTTCAGAAGACCACATACTGTATTTATGTGACAAATACAGCTATACGACATTTTGGAAAAAGCAAAAGTGTTTATATGGAGAACAGATCAATGGCTTCCAAGGAGCAAGAGGAGGGTTTGACTACAAGTGGCAGGAGGAACTTTGGTCATGATGTAGATGTTCTAGATCTTGATTGTGGTGGCAGTTATGTAACCATATGTGTTTGTCAAGGGTGAATCTTACTGGGTATAAATTACACTTCAATAAAGCTAACTTAAATCTTACTGATTTTATGACACTTTTTCTCATTATGAATGTCCTTAATTGTATTAAGAGTTTGTGAATGTATTTAAAAAAGGTTTTGTTGTTGGGGTGCCTGGGTGGTTCAGTTAGTTAAGCGTCTGACTCTTGATTTCCATTGGGGTCATGATCTCGGGGTCATAGGATTGGGCCTTGGGGCCCTGCGTCAGGCTCTGTGCTCAGCATGGAGTCTGCTTAGGATTCTCTCTCTCCCTCTGCCTCTGCCCCTCCCCTGCTGATGTGTGTGCTCACACTGACTCACTCTCTCTTTCCCCCAAAATAAATAAATAAAATCTTTAAAAAAAAATTTTATTGTTAAAAAGTATTTAAATGTGACACTGAGTATATTACATATATTTACTCACATCTTTTTTTTAAAGATTTATTTATTTATTTGACAGAGTTTGCGTGCAAGTGAGTAAGTGGGGTAGATGGGGGGCAGAGAGAGAGGGAGAGAGAATCCCAAGCAGACTCCCCACAGAGCATAGAGCCCAATGTGGGGCTCTATCCCAGGACCCTGAGATCATGACCTGAGCTGAGATCAAGTCAGATGCTTAACCAACTGAGCTACTCAGCCCCCCCCCCCCCGCTTACTCATATCTTTTTTCTGTATTTAATACTTCAGGAGGAGATCGTTGACTTCAATATAGTATAAATTGGATTTCTAGGTGTTTATTTGAGGATGCATTTCATTCAAGCTAGAAGTCCAGAACATTTATGCTTTTTGTAATTGATGGCAGCTAACTAGAAACAGAAGAGAAAATATTGTGTGTGCTAATCGAAAGTGCTCAGTGGAAATACTCGTTTTAAAAATAAAATTTTAAGGGCACCTGGGTGGCTAAGTTGGTTAAGTGTCTGCTTTCAGCCCAGATCATGATCCCAGGGTCCTGGGATGGAGCTCCACGTCTTGGGGCCGTCTTGGGGCCGGGGTGGGTGGGGGGGTGGTGTGGGGGGAGGGGTGACCCTGCTCAGCAGGGGGTCTGCTTCTGCTTCTCCTTCTCCCTCTGCCCCTTGCTCCTCCTTGTGCTTTCTGTCTCTCATTCTCTCTCAAATAAATGAAATAAAAGCAAACAAATAGATTTTTAGATTTCAGAAAAGAAAGAACTGTCAGCTCAAAATTTTTTACTGGCACATCCAATGAAATGTATCACTAACCCAGTTCATTTCAATAAATACGGAGTTTTCTCCACACACTGCACTTCTAAGGTTTGATGCCTTTATACGTTTATCTTCCTTCTACCTGGAGTTTTCTTCTTTCCCCACTTTTGCATGTTTACAAACTTCTTTTTCAACATTTAGCCCCATTTTTCTGAGTCCTTACTGTACCACCAGTTGAAAATGGAGTTTAGTTAAAGTGGCTTATTCATCTTTAACTCCACCTTCACCCCCTCCCTTTTGTGCCCTGAAGACAATCATAATCTTACCATAGTTACCGTCATTTAAGTCCTGCGGGGTGCTCTATGTTTTGTCTCATTTATTCCTCACAATACCATGCCCTGCAGGTAGTTTCATTCTTGTTTTATAAAAGAAAAGGATAGGGGCATCTCAGTGGCTCAGTGGGTTAAGCATCTGCCTTTGGCTCAGGTTGTGATACCAGGATCCTGGGACTGAATCCCGCATCAGGCTCCCTGCTCAGCAGGGAGTCTGCTTCTCCCTCTCCCTCTGCCCTTACCACCGCCCCCATCCGTGATCTCTGTCTCACAGTCTTTCTCTCAAATAAATAAATAAAATCTTTTTAAAAAAATGAAAGGATAAAGTTCATGAAGGATAACTAATTTTCCCAAAGCACATGGTTTTAGAAAATGAAGATCTAGAATTCCAGCTCATATCTACCCAGTGCAAAGCTGATGCTCTTTTCCTTATTTTATGCGATTTTATTGATTAAGCATTTAATAAATAATTATCATGTGACTTAACAGCTTGTTGGCAAAAGCTGCCTTAATCATCTCTACATTGCTTACACGGATTATTCCAAATGTCAGAGAAACTGGCATATGGGATAGTTTTGTGGTTTGTTTGCTAAGGTAGGTTGTCTTGTTTGTTGTGTAAGAGACCATGTTTCCCAATATAGTGCTGTGCTTAATATGCAGTGATCAGTAAGTATTCACTGAATTGAATTTGAATATCATTTGCTATTTGCCACAAACATTTAATTCTGTTATTTAGTAAAGAGGCGGAAGGAAGAAGAAAAGAGAGTATTTCATTCCAGTTGTTTATTAATTACTGACACTTTTTAATGTAGACCGTGATGCAAATAGCCACAGTGAAATAATCTAAAGTCATTTTTACTTGCTCTTCTAAAACACTGTGTGATTTCTTTGTAGTATTAACGTTGTTTTAATTCTTTGAGGGTATATTAGTTGAGCAGTGGGTAGGGACAGCCAAGAATTTGCCCAAGGATAGGAAAAGTTAAATCAGGTTACATGTTAGTCGGTAGGCAGTCTTTTTGAATTCTAGAGGAGGGGAGAATAATATGGCATTCATTCACTTATTCTTTTTTTTTTTAATTGAGATGTAATTCATGCTGTAAAATTCTCCTTTTAAAAATGTACAATTTAGTGGTTTTTAGTATTTTTTAAAAGTTATGGGACCATGACCATTATCTAATTCCAGTCTCTCTCCTTTGTCCTAAAAAGAAACCCCATACCCATTGGCATTCCTTCTCTTTTCTCCTCTCCCCCAGTCCCAGGAAACTACCAACCTACTTTCTGTCTCTGTGGATTGACCTACTCTGTCCATTTTATATAAATGGAATCATACAATATATGGCTTTTGTGTCTGGCGTCTTTCACTTAACATGTTTTCCAGGTTCATTCATATTGTAGCAGATGTCATTACTTCACTCCTCTTTATGTCTGAATAATATTCCAGCCTATATTCATTCTTCAGTCAACCTTTTCTAGCATGCTTTTTGTGTAAAGGACTGTAGAAGATGCCTTGGATCTAGAGAGAGGAATATGACAAAGTAACTGCTCTTAGGAAATAATGAGAAGAAAGGGGCGGTTAAGAAGAATAATTTTTGAAAACACTGCATCTCAGAAATAATTTGTTAGAATGTTATTAAATACAAAATACAAGCATCTTTATGTAATCATTCTGTCAAATTGTCATTTTTTTCTCACAGTCCTGAACAAAACACGTGGCAGCAAGTGTGTTAGGTCCACCGCTGATTGTCTTTATATATATATACACACATTCCTTACATTTTATGTGAGGATGTTTGGAGGGAGGTGAGGGCATAATCTGTATGAGAAAAGACTCTCCTGGCACATTAATGCATTCTTTAAGAAGATTTATTTATTTGAGAGACAGAAAGAGAGTGGGCAGGGGCAGAGGGAGAGGGAGAGAGTCTCCCAAGCAGTTTCTATCCTGAGCTCGGAGGCCGACAGCGGGCTGGATCCCACAACCCTGAGATCACGACCTGAGCTGAATCCAAGAGTTCGATGCTTAACTGACTGCGCCACCCAGGTGCCCCATGGCACATTAATGGGTTTTTAATTTTATTTCATTTATTTATTTGACAGGGAGAGAGACAGCGAGAGAGGGAACACAAGCAGGGGGAGTGGGAGAGGGAGAAGCAGGCTCCTTGCAAGGCAGGGAGCCTGACTGGGGGCTCGATCCCAGGACCCTGGGAACACGACCTGAGCCAAAGGCAGATGCTTAACAACTGAGCCTCCCAGGCTCATATTAACGGGTTTTAACATGGATGATAGTTTCAACTTTATTCCTACAAGAAACGATTTATACCTTTGATTTAAAGAATATATATATTACATATATAGTTCTTTATATATATATATATATATATATATATATATATATATATATATATATATATATATCACCATGGAGATAAACGTGCATAACTAAGGATATTCCCTCAGAATGAGCAAAATGCACAAAGGATTGATATGGAAAATCTGTTAAATAAGACACAGAAAACTGTTCAAGGATTTCCATAACTATTTTCACTTGTTGATGCTAAAAGTAATTTCCTTTTCTATATTGAAGTATTTTAATTGTAGAAATTATTTAATTTTCTTATTGTAGAATTAATCGTACACTGTGTATGGAGACCTTCAATTTTTCTTGTGTTTGACGTTAAACACGTCTCACCAAAAGCATACACCAGCGCTGTTTTGAAGACTCGCCAACATTCCAAAAACCTCTGTAACCCTTTCATTGTTCTTAGCCAGACTTCCTGAAACCTGACTTTAAAGGTTTCATGATTTTTAATAGAAATCAAATTGATGTAAAATATAATTTAAACTAATAGATAAACTTAGTACCCTTTTTATTCAACAGCCACTAAAGAATTATTTAACCTTCCAAAATAATAATTGTAGAGGTAAGTGTAGATGATCAAAGAGGTGGGTTCCTAAGTCTTGAAAGCAGAGGGACCATCCTAGTTCAATAGAACCAAAGGTCATAATTCTGATTAGTGATAGCATCTGATCTTCTTACTCCTCATTCAGTAATATTTCCATTATACTGCACTGTCATTGTTCAAAGGAAACTAATTGCAATTATAAGTTAATGTATTACAAATGCTATTCTTCTGATCAACATAATAATCATTTAATTTTTTAGCAATTTTAGTTTTATATAAATAAAACAAAAATTGGATAGACTTTCAGCTAGAATAACAGTAGATTATTCTACTAACCCAGACCTACCCTAAATAAAAGAAGAAGCGTGGTTATTTCAATTCAGAATGAATTAGAACAGAGAAGTAATTTAGACTTTCTATACTCATAGGATGAACTACTATTCGATTGCTTCTGTGTTAGTCTCTAATACAGTTGTTTCTTGAACTTTAACAGACGTAAGAGTCTTTGGCACTACTACTTTAAAATATAAATCCCTGCCTCACCCTGAGAATCTGGTTGTTTTCCTAAGATGGGGCCTGGGAATCAGAATGTTAACTGGGACCCCTGGTGATTGATGCAGGAGGAGGAGGACCACCGTTCGTGAAATATTGCTTAATGACTCCATATGTTCTTGTGACTTCTGTAGAATTAGCAGCACGACAGCATAGTGCTTGTACTCTGGAGTCAGACTTCCTTGTGTTCAAATCCTAGCTCCACTATTCATTAGCTGGTGACCTTAACCTCTGTGTATGTATTGATACCATAAAGACATGTAATGCACTTAGAACGGGACCTGACATGTATTAGCAGCCAGGAAAATATTAGCTGTGGTTAGCATGATTGTCTCTAGGACACTTCTCCTTTTTGAATACTCATCTTGTAATCAGCTGTCCTTTAACAGCTAGGAATGGAACCTATATCGGTCCTGGGCTTTAAGGATGTTTGCGAGCAAACGCTGTGGATGGTACATGTTCTGTATAGTGTTAGGGAGATGAATTGACTTTCAACGAAAGTTTTTTACTCTTCAGTGAATATATTGAAGATATCTATAAAACCTTGGATTATTTTACAGAATTTTCCATTGATTTGCATGTTGGGCAACTAAATATAATGAAACTTACTAAACCAGGGTGATTTCCAATCTGTAATCCTATCTATTGGCGAGTGAGTGTTTTAGTAAATTCATTCCATGAGCAGTTCTCACATCTTTAAATCCAAGAGTGAAACTAATAACTCAAGAGCCCAACAATTACATGTGAACTGTGGTATCCTGATTAAAAGTAAGGCTTAAGATTAGGGGCAGTATTGAAGTATTAAAAATAATTAAATTTCTTAGGAAATCCTCCCCCCCATACATCTCTAATGGCAAAAGGCAACATAATTTGCCACCCCTAGTAAACTTTCTTTACTCTTGCAAACACATTTGTCCTTTTTATTATGCTGACATATTTTATCTTATTATGTAGAAAAGTTAATAAAGTTTCTTATCCATAATTTTGCTTTTTACTACTATTACTATTGATGTTACATAGAATAAGATTTTATTTATGTAAAATGCTCCCAAGTTTTTACCTTTGCCCTAGCTTTTTCCCCATCTCACTCCAAACAAAGGTCTGATATCATCTAGGTAGGCTTAACACAGCTAGCCTTATAAAATATCATTAAACATTTTTGAAGTGGGAAAAATCTCCCAAGACTGTTTTTTGCTACAGAAAATAACACCGATGAAGTAAATGCTGTGTATAATTCATGTATAAACATGTAACTCAGGCCTAATGGCAGCTCTTAGAAGACACATCTCACCACAGCAAACCTGTGATGGAATAAAAAGTAATGAGAGTGATAGACACTGAGGGTGAGAGGGACAAATTAAAAATAAGGAGCTTGGGAACATGGAGTCTTCAAGACAGATTTTATTGACTTTTTTTTTTTTAAGATTTTATTTATTTATGTGACAGAGATAGAGACAGCCAGCGAGAGAGGGAACACAAGCAGGGGGAGTGGGAGAGGAAGAAGCAGGCTCACAGCGGAGGAGCCTGATGTGGGGCTCGATCCCATAACGCCGGGATCACGCCCTGAGCCGAAGGCAGACGCTTAACCACTGTGCCACCCAGGCGCCCCCCAGATTTTATTGACTTTTTAACAGTATTTATGACATCTGTTTAAAAAGAAGAAATTCTAAGAGGCCTGTCTTTATTTTTTTATTTTTATTTTTTAATGATTTTTTATTATATTATGTTAGTCACCATACAGTACATCCCCGGTTTCCGATGTAAGGCTCGATGATTCATTAGTTGTGTATAACACCCAGTGCACCATGCAATACGTGCCCTCCTTACTACCCATCACCAGTCTATCCCATTCCCCCACCCCCCTCCCCTCTGAAGTCCTCAGTTTGTTTCTCATAGTCCATAGTCTCTCATGTTTCATTCCCCCTTCTGATTACCCCCCCTTTCTTTATCCCTTTCTTCCCCTACCGATCATCCTAGTTCTTATGTTCCATAGATGAGAGAAATCATATGATATTTGTCTTTCTCTGCTTGACTTATTTCACTTAGCATTATCTCCTCCAGTGCTGTCCATGTTGTAGCAAATGTTGAGAACTCATTCTTTCTGATAGCTGAGTAATATTCCATTGTATATATGGACCACAATTTCTTAATCCAGTCATCTGTTGAAGGGCATCTCGGCTCCTTCCACAATTTAGCTATTGTGGACATTGCTGCTATGAACATTGGGGTGCATATGGCCCTTCTCTTCACTACGTCTGTATCTTTGGGGTAAACACCCAGTAGTGCAATGGCTGGATCATAGGGTAGCTCAATTTTTAACATTTTAAGGGACCTCCACACTGTTTTCCAGAGTGGCTGTACCAACTTGCATTCCCACCAACAATGTAGGAGGGATCCCCTTTCTCCACATCCTCTCCAACAATTGTTGTTTCTTGCCTTGTCTATTTTTGCCATTCTAACTGGCGTAAGGTGGTATCTCAGTGTGGTTTTGATTTGAATTTCCTTGATGGCTAATGATTTTGAACATTTTTTCATGTGTCTGTTAGCCATTTGTATGTCTTCATTGGAAAAGTGTCTGTTCATATCTTCTGCCCATTTTTTGATTTGTTTATTTGTTTCTCGTGTATTGAGTTTGAGAAGTTCTTTGTAGATCTTGGATACCAGTCCTTTATCTGTAGTGTCATTTGCAAATATATTCTCCCATTCCGTGGGCTGAAGAGGCCTGTCTTTAAACACAGTTCTTATTGCCAACAGTATCTGGTCTAGGGAGAATTCAAATTACTTTCTCTTCTATTTCCTTTCCTACATAGTATCATCCCCTTTAAGGTATAGAAGAGAGAAGGAACTAGACTTACATGATGTTGTTCAGAAGCAATAGGGTACTAATTAGCTGGAACTAAGTTTTCTAAGATAGATTTTTTTTCTGCCTTTCATCCTCTCTAGCTTTTCTTTTCTCCTTGAAACTTCAATTTTTAGAAGAACCTGTATGTTTGGAATAATGAGCAGCTGTGCTCCATGAACTGTGTAGGGATAATTGTCTTATTCATTATATAGCTTAATGCTTCTTTGCTCCTTCCTCCCCTAACTAACCTGGCTGGTTTGGGTAATGGGACAAGGAAGCGGATATTGTGAAGTAGCTAGTGCATCAATTAAACAGAGCCGCTTCACTCATGTATTCTTTCTCCCACCTGTAATGGGACCTCCAATTACTCGGTCTTATTTCTCTTGGCTGACTATTCCTGGGGCCCTGTATCTTGCCTGACCTATATGGTTGACCCATTTCGGTTCTGTCTTATCACCGTCCCAGACTTCCATGTCTCTTTGATCTGTGCTAATCCCCACTCTGCATTCCTCCTACTTTTCAAGGGTGTCTGATTCTGTTCGCTGGTCACGAGGTCCTGCTGGATGATGATGCTATTTGTGCAATTACAGCCTGTTAGCAAATTGTGCTGTGGGGCTTGAACTGGACTTTTGCCATTCCCCGGTAATTCTTTTATTAATTTCATATTGACCTTAGCCCCAGATGGCACCTATTCCAGCCCTCCCTTCTTCTCAAATCCTTAATCTCACATTTATGCCTCAATTCTCTTTTGATACATGCTTTGGCTTTTCGAAGGCCGCCTCTTTCAAATGTGAACATTTATAACAACTCTAGCCCCAGCTTCTTACAGCTCTACTTTAGTCCTTTTATTTTTTATTTTTTCCTTTTGGGTTGAAGAAGGAGCTGTGCTTTTTTTTGCCTCTATAAAGGTAACTTTTCCACCGTCAGCCTTAATCCCATCTCATTCTACTCTTGACAAAGGGAGTGGGAGAAAGATACAGTCCTGAGAGAAGAAAAGAGTTTGGATAAAGGAAGGGAGGGAAAAGAAAGAAGGGAAAGGGTGTTAAATGAGATAGTGGAGAGGGAAAGGGGAGGAGAGGAAAGAACAGAAAGTTAAGGATGGCATTCAAGTGAGAAAAGGGGAGAAAGACAAATAAGAGGATAGGGAATGTGTATAGAATTAGCAGGATCACTTATATTCATCTACGGAATGAGGGATGGCTTGACAATCCTACAAGTCACTTGTAGCCATACACACTTCATAATTCTATTCTTTCTCTCATCCTCCTATTACATATACTTCCTATAAAGAACTTATCAAACTCAACACCCTATTAAGGACTCCCGCCCCACCCTCACCCCCACCTCCATGCCTTTTTCAATGTCTTAACTTAGAACTATCCCCTACCCTGCACTCTGACACAACTTCCCTGTCCCCCACAGACGTTCTTGATCCACTCTGTGTCCTTGAAGGTCCATACCATTTGCCATATACTTCACTTTTAGCCCTCATTAGTATCATACTTTGTAGGAGTATTTTCTTACAGCCTTTCTCCTTCTGTTGGAAGTAAATTTCCATGCGAATGGAAAGATTTCATTTTTTGATGGCTGCGTAGTATTCCATTGTATATATCTGTACTATATCTTCTTTATCCATTCATCTGTGGATGGACATCTGGGCTCTTTCCATAGTTTGGCTATTGTGGACATTGCTTTATAAACATTGGGGTGCAGGTGCCCTTTTGTATCACTCTCTCTGTATCTTTGGGATAAATACCCAGTAGTGCAATTGCTGGGTCATAGGGTAGCTCTATTTTCAACTTTCTGAGGAACATCCATACTGTTACCCAGAGTGGCTGCACAAGCTTACATTCCCACCAACAGTATAGGAGGGTTCCCCTTTCTCCGCATCCTTGCCAACATCTGTCATTTCCTGACTTGTTAATTTTAGCCATTCTGACTCGTGTGAGGTGGTATCTCATTGTGGTTTTGATTTGTATTTCCTTGATGCCAAGTGATGTTGAGCACTTTTCATGTGTCTGTTGGCCATTTGGATGTCGTCTTTGCAGAAATGTCTGTTCATGTCTTCTGCCCATTTCTTTTTTTTTTTTAATGATTTTTTTATTATGTTAGTCACCATACAGTACATCCCCGGTTTCCGATATAAAGTTCGATGACTCATTAGTTGCGTATAACACCCAGTGCACCATGCAATACATGCCCTCCTTACTACCCATCACCGGTCTATCCCATTCCCTCACCCCCCTCCCCTATGAGGCCCTCAGTTTGTTTCTCATAGTCCATAGTCTCTCATGTTTCATTCCCCCTTCTGATTATCTCCCCTTTCTTTATCCCTTTCTTCCCCTACCGATCATCCTATTTCTTATGTTCCATAGATGAGAGAAATCATATGATATTTGTCTTTCTCTGCTTGACTTATTTCACTTAGCATTATCTCCTCCAGTGCCGTCCATGTTGCAGCAAATGTTGAGAATTCATTCTTTCTGATAGCTGAGTAATATTCCATTGTATATATGGACCACATCTTCTTAATCCAGTCATCTGTTGAAGGGCATCTTTGCTCCTTCCACGATTTAGCTATTGTGGACAATGCTGCCATGCACATTGGGGTGCATATGGCCCTTCTCTTCACTACGTCTGTATCTTTGGGGTAAACACCCAGTAGTGCAATGTCTGGGTCATAGGGTAGCTCAATTTTTAACTTTTTAAGGGACCTCCACACTGTTTTCCAGAGTGGCTGTACCAACTTGCATTCCCACCAACAATGTAGGAGGGATCCCCTTTCTCCACATCCTCTCCAACAATTGTTTCTTGCCTTGTCTATTTTTGCCATTCTAACTGGCGTAAGGTAGTATCTCAGTGTGGTTTTGATTTGAATTTCCCTGATGGCTAATGATTTTGAACATTTTTTCATGTGTCTGTTAGCCATTTGTATGTCTTCATTGGAAAAGTGTCTGTTCATATCTTCTGCCCATTTTTTGATTTGTTTATTTGTTTCTCGTGTATTGAGTTTGAGAAGTTCTTTGTAGATCTTGGATACCAGTCTTTTATCTATAGTGTCATTTGCAAATATATTCTCCCATTCCGTGCGCTGCCTCTTAGTTTTTTTGATTGTTTCCTTGGCTGTGCAGAAGCTTTTTATCTTGATGAAGTTCCATAAGTTCATTTTTTCTTTTGTTTCTCTTGCCTTTGGATATGTGTCATGAAAAAGGTTGCTTTGGCCGATGTCATAGAGGTTGCTGCCTATGTTCTTCTCTAGAATTTTGATGGATTCCTGTCTCACATCGAGGTCTTTCATCCATTTGGAGTTTATTTTTGTGTATGGTGTGAGAGATTGGTCAAGTTTCATTCTTTTGTATGTAGCTGTCTAATTTTCCCAGCACCATTTATTGAAGAGACTGTCTTTTTTCCACCGGATGTTTTTTCCTGCTTTATCAAAGATTAGTTGCCCAAAGAGCCGAGGGTCCATTTCTGGGTTCTCTATTCTGTTCCATTGGTCTGTGTGTCTGTTTTTGTGCCAGGACCATGCTCGAAATCCGGCATTGTGATGCCCCCAGCTTTGTTTTTCCTTTTCAACAATTCCTTGGCGATTCGAGGCCTTTTCTGGTTCCATACAAATTTAAGGACTATTTGTTCCAGTTCTTTGAAAAATGTCCTCGGTATTTTGATCGGGATAGCATTGAAAGTGTAGATTGCTCTGGGTAGCATGGACATTTTAACTATGTTAATTCTTCCAGTCCATGAGCATGGAATATTTTTCCATCTTTTTATGTCTTCCTCAATGTCTTTCAAGAGTGATTTATAGTTTCTAGAATATAGGTCCTTTGCGTCTCTGGTTAAGTTAATTCCAAGGTAACGTATGGTTTTTGGTGCTATTCTTCTGCCCATTTCTTGATTGGATTATTTGTTGGTGTTAAGTTTGATAAATGCTTTATAGATTTAGGATACTAGCCCTTTATCTGATATGTCATTTGCAAATATCTTCTCCCACACTTTTGGTCGTCTTTTGGTTTTGTCGACTGTTTCCTTTGTTGTGCAAAAGCTTTTTATCTTGATGAAGTTCCAGTAGTTCATTTTTGCCTTTGTTTCCCTTGTCTTTGGAGATGTGTCCAGCAAGAAGTTATTCCAGTTGAGGTCAAAGAGGTTGCTGCCTGTGTTCTCCTCAAGGATTTTGATGGATTCCTGTCTCACATTTAGGTCTTTCATCCATTTTGAGTCTATTTTTATGTATGGTGCAAGGAAATGGTCCCGTTTCATTCTTCTGCATGTGGCTGTCCAATTTTCCCAACACCATTTGTTGAAGAGACTGTCTTCTTTCCATTGGATATTCTTTCCTGCTTTGTCAAAGATTGTTGACCCTAGAGTTGAGGGTCCATTTCTAAGTTCACTGTTCTGTCCCTTGATCTATGTGTCTGTTTTTGTGCCAGTACCATGCTGTCTTGATGATTACAGCTTTGCAGTAGAGCTTGAAGTCTGGCATTGTGATGCCACCAGCTTTGCTTTTCTTTTTCAACATTCCTCTGTCAATTCAGGGTCTTTTCTGTTTCCACATAAATTTTAGGATTATTTGTTCCAGCTCTGTGAAAAATATTGATGGCATTTTATAGGGATTGCATTTAATGTATAGATTATTCTAGGTAGCATAGGCATTTTAACAATGTTTATTTTTCCAATCCATGAGCATGGAATGTTTGTCCGTTTCTTTGTGTCTTCCTCAATTTCTTTCATAAGTGTTCTGGTAGTTTTTGGAGTACAGATCCTTTACCTCTTGTGTTAGGTTTATTCCTAGGTATCTTATGGTTTTTTGGTGCAATTGGGATCGACTCCTTAATTTCTGTTCTGTCTCATTGTTAGTGTATAGAATTGCAACTGATTTCTTTGGATTGATTTTATATCCTCCCACTTTGCTGAATTCCTGTATGAGTTCTAACAATTTTGGGCTGAAGTCTTTTGGATTTTCCACATAGAGTATCATGTCATTTGCAAAGAGTAAGAGTTTGACTTCTTTGCTGATTTGGATGCCTTTTACTTCTTTTTGTTGTCTGATTGCTAAGGGTAGGACTTCTAGTACTATGTTGAATAGCAGTGGTGTTAGTGGGCATCCCTGTCATGTTCCTGACCTTAGGGGAAAAGCTCTCAGTTTTTCCACATTGAGAATGATATTCACCGTGGGCTTTTCATATATGGCTTTTATGATATTGAGGTATGTACCCTCTATCCCTATACTGTGAAGAGTTTTAATCAAGAAAGGATGCTGTACTTTGTCAAATGCTTTTCTGCATCTATTGAGAGGATCATATGGTGGGGTCTTTTTCTGGTTTTGGGATCAAGGTAATGCTGGCCTCATAGAATGAGTTCGGAAGTTTTCCTTCCATTTCTATTTTTTGGAACAGCTTCAGAAGAAAATGGGTATTAATTCTTCTTAAATGCTTGGTAGAATTCCCCTGGGAAGCCATCTGGCCCCAGACTCTTGTTTGTTGGGAGATTTTTGATTACTGCGTCAATGTCCTTGTTGGTTATTGGTCTGTTCAGGTTTTCTATTTCTTCCTATTTCAGTCTTGGTAGTGTGTATGTCTCTAGGAATGCATCCATTTCTTCCAGATGCCTAATTTGTTGGTGTATAATTCCTCATAATATGTTCTTATAATTACTTGTATTTCTTCGGTATTGGTTGTAATCTCTCCTCTTTCATTCATGATTTTATTTATTTGGGTCCTTTTTCTTTTCTTTTTGATAAATCTGGCCAGGGGTTTATCAGTCTTATTAATTCTTTCAAAGAACCAGCTCTTAGTTTCATTGATCTGTTCTACTGTTCTTTCGGTTTCTATTTCATTGATTTCTGGTCTAATCTTTATTAATTCTCTTCTCCTGCTGGGTTTAGGCTTTATTTGCTGTTCTTTCTCCAGCTCCTTTATGTGTAAGATTAGGGTGTGTATTTAAGACCTTTCTTGTTTCTTGAGAAAGTCTTGTATTGCTATATACTTCCCTCTTAGGACTACCTTTGCTGCATCCCAAAGGTTTTGAATGGTTGTTTTTTCGTTTTCATGAATTTTTTTTTTAATTCTTCTTTAATTTCCTGGTTGACCCATTCCTTCTGTAGTGGAATGCTCATTAGCCTCCATGTATTAGAGTTCTTTCCAAATTTCCTCTTGTGATTGAGTTCCAGTTTCAAAGCATTGTGGTCCAAAAATATGCAGGGAATGATCCCTATCTTTTGGTACCAGTTGAGACCTGATTTGTGACCGAGTATGTGATCTATTCTGGAGAATGTTCCATGTGCACTTAAGAAGAACGTGTATTCTGTTGCTTTAGGATGGAATGCTCCGAATATATTTGTGAAATCCATCTGGTTCAGTATGTCATTCAAAGCCCTTGTTTCCTTGTTTATCTTCTGCTTAGAAGATCTGTCCATTGCAGTGAGTGGGGTGTTAAAGTCCCCTACTATTACTGTTTTATTATTGATGTGTTTCTTTAATTTTGTTATTACTTGGTTTATATAATTGGCTGCTCTCATGTTAGGGGCATGAATATTTACAATTGTTAGATCTTCTTGTTGGTTAGACCCTTTAAGTATGATATAGTGTCCTTCCTCATCTCTTATTATAGTCTTTCGTTTAATCTAATTTGTCGGATATAAGGATTGCCACCCCAGCTTTCTTTTGATGTCCATTAGCATGATAAATGGTTTTCCACCCCCTCACTTTAAATCTGGAGGTGTCTTTGGGTCTAAAATGAGTCTTTTGCAGACTGCATGTCTATGGGTCTTGCTTTGATACCCTGTGTCTTTTGATTGGGGCATTTAGCCCATTTACATTCAGAATAACTATTGAAAGATATGAATTTAGTGCCATTGTATTACCTGTTAAGTCACTGTTTCTGTATATTGTCTCTGTTTCTTTCTGGTCCGTGGTACTTTTGGGCTCTCTCTTAGCTTAAAGGATCCCTTTTAAAAGTTCTTGCAGGACTGGTTTAGTGATCACAAATTCTTTTAGTTTCTCTTTGTACTGGAAGCTTTTTATCTCTCCTTCTATTTTGAATGACATCCTAGCTGGATAAAGTATTCTTGACTGCATGTCTTTCTCATTTAGCACCCTGAATATATCATGCCAGTCCTTTCTGGCCTGCCAGGTCTCTGTGGATAGGTCTTCTGTCAGTCTAATGTTTCCACCCTTGTAGGTTACAGACCTCTTGTCCCAAGCTGCTTCCAGGATTTTCTCTTTGTCTCTGAGATTTGCAGGTTTCACTATTATGTGCTGGGGTATTGACCTATTTTTATTGATTTTGAGGGGGGTTCTCTGTGCCTCCTGGACTTTGATGCCTGTTCCCTTCCCCAGATAGAGAAGTTCTCTGCTACAGTTTGCTCCAATATACCTTCTGCCCCACCGCTGTCTGCCTTTCCCCTTCTTCTGGGATCCCAAATATTCTAATATTGTTTTGCTTTATGGTATTACTTATCTCTCAAATTCTCCCCTTGTTTATCTCTCTTTTTCTCAGCTTCTTTATTCTCCATCATTTTGTCTTCTATATCACTAATTCTCTCTTCTGCTAGAGGGAAATTTTAATGAGGAGAAGGATATTTGCATGGTCTTAAAGTATCTCCTCACAGATTGAAAGGGAAAACCAAAGATAGTGTGTTGATTGGGCAATCAAAATTAATATCACCATAGGGGGCAGATAAACACTGTGTGCTTCCAGATAGGATATTTGAACAGGGTACAACATTTCCTATGTAATATTCTACCCAAGAGTGCATGTAGCCATTGGGAAGAATCGCACCAACCTAAAACACAAGGGAAGAGGGTAACAATTGTGAATCTGGGTAAGTGATATATGGGTGTTCTTTATACTATTCTTGCAATTTTTCTCCAAGTTTGAAATTATTTCCAAATAAAAAGCAAAACATTTCAAAAAGGTATTGCTTCATTTCAAAAATTATGTCGATATCAATTTGCAGTTCTACTAGTATCATTTAAAAAATCATAAAGCAGGGTCATGAATAATGAAGGAAGCAAGGTGAGTGGTTTGCTACTTTAAATCATTTGGTTGGGGAAGTTTTTTCTGAAGGAGTGGCATTTGCAGAGAATGAAGGGAAGGAGGAAATCTTGCAAACATCTGGGGTGAAGTTCTTCCATCTAGAAGGAGTAGGAAGAATGAAGGTTTTGAGGTGGGAATGAGCTTGTTGTACCCAAGACCAGCAAAGAAGGCCAGTATGGTTGGAGGGGCGTGTGCCAGGGGGGCAGTGGTAGGAACTGAGAAATGAGATGTAGACAGCAGATCACGTAGAGCCCTGTATCTCTGGGAAGGAATTTGGATTTTTTTCTGAGTATGATGAGATTCCTGTGGAAGGTTTGAACAAGGGAATGGCAAATTCTAATTTACATTTTTAAAAACATCCTCCTGGCAGCTGGCCGGAAAACAGACTATAGGGAGACAATACTGGGAGCAGGGAGATCAACTGGAACACTGTTGCAGTATTCCAGATGAGAGATGATAGTGGCGTGGGCCCTGGTGGAGGTGTCACAGTGGTCAGGTTCAGGCTATATGTTGATGGTATACCTGATAGAGTTGCTAAAGAATGAGTTCACTTCAAAAATTATTAAAGTGAATTAGATGTGGCATGTAATAGAAAGCACAGGCAAGGATTAATTACTCCTAAGTTTCTGAAAGTTACTGGGTGAAGGATGGTGCCATTTACTGGAAAGACGGAAGGGGAAATCAGTCATTCTGTGTAGGGCACGTGAAGTTTGAGAAGCCTAATAGATTTTCAAGCGAAGAATCAGACAGTCTGTTATTCAAAGCTCAGGGAAGAGGATGGGACCAGGGATATAAATCTGAGAGTTGACAGTGTGGATGCTATTTTAAGCTGTGGGTATGGATGAGATCACCTTAGGACTGAGTATAGAAAGGGAAGAGAAACATCCCAGGTTTAAGATCCCGGACACTGTCAAGATTTAAGGCTAGAGAAAGGAGAGGGAGCCAGCAAAAGGGAAATTAGACCCAATAGATGATCACCCCACAGTTTAAGGAACATGCTAGTTGGCTATACATCTTATGGCTGGAAAGCACTAATCATTCTTTCTATGTTAACATCTGCCTCTGCATAACTTCTCATTGTTGGTTCTAGTTCTTCCCTGCTGGGTGTTAGAAACAGGTCTCTCAATGGGACAGTGTTTCAAATATTTGATGGCAGCAATCATAACCCAAAGTCTGCATGTTATGTTCCTTTTACTCTTCCTTATATTATATTGTTTCCAAGCTCTTTACTAGTTTGTCCATACCCCAGTCAGTATATCTTGCATAGAGTTAGGTACTCTAGGACAGAACAGAGTTGTTACCGAGTATGGTAGATCCGTTTCTCCCCAAACATAAAACAATGAAACCAACACTTGCCAAATGCTTTACAGCTTACAAAGAACTCTCATGTAGTGTAACTTTCATTTTCACAGCAAACTTGTGAGTATGTACAGATGTTTTTATTGCTGTTGTTGTTGGTTTTATTATACAGATGGGAAAACAGAGGCTCAGAGAGGTTAAGTAGTCTCACTACTCTTAGATTATCCCGATGTTTATAGAAGTTATTAAACACTATCGCTCGATACTGTGGTTTTCAGTGTTCTAATGAAACTGACCAAAGTATTTTTCAGTGACTTGATATCAAGCTAAGTTTCCTACCTTCTGTAGGTGTGCAGTTGATTTTTTAAGCATAATATTTTTCAAACTTAATATTATCTTGAGAAGTTTCTCAACTGGTCTCTCCTATATACATTTTTGCTCCCCCTCTTGTATACTATCTAGCCAGAGCAAGAGTGATCTTTTAAAACTATGAATCAGATCACATGACTCCCTGCTCAAAACACCTCTAAGACTTCTTTTTGCATCAGAATAAGGTCCAGACTGCTCACTGTGACCTAAAAGGTTCTGTGTGATTTGTCCTTTGTCTTATTCTCTGAAATCATATCAAGATCTGTTTATGAGATAAAACTTATTATATGCATTTAGTTGTTTTTTTCTTATAAAATTTATTCCAGTTCATTAGATTGATATTTAGATAGATAGATAGATAGATAGAGATGATATATATATACATATATATATATATATGTATATATATATCCCACCAAGGTAGAAATGGGCAGTTTCTGAAGAAGTATGTAAATAATTATCAGTATGCCTAATAATAGAAATGATACCAACTCTTTTTTTCATAAGTTAACCCAAAGTCTAACAAATACACTTACTGATAAATCCAAGACAAACTGCCTTTGTTAATTGTTTTGTAAGAGTTGATTCCATGTGCTGAGAAAAACTTTTAACAGACTTAACAGAATTGATTCCTTGATGAGTGACACATTTATTCTTAATTTCAATAAATAACACTTTTTAAGTTTTTCCCTTCCTACTTTTTACAGGGAAGTGTAGCTTATAATATAAGCACAGACTGATTTCTTGGATTTGATGATTAAATTTAGTCAAAACAGTCAATTATCCAGCACTGTTGCTGCACACTAATTTAGACTTTGGAAAAAAAAAAAGGGTGTCTGAGTGTGTGCGGATGTGCCGCAGAGTGCAGAGGGAACCGCTTAGGGCTGGAAATGCTTATGACTGAATCAATCCACACACCAGAGTTGTTACTCTACTTTTGATTCTCTGGGTTATTTCAGAATTACCTTGCAAGGGATGAAAGGTCTAATGCAACAGGAAAGCTGTCTCTAAGTGTTGGACCTCAGTTTTAGGGGGGAGGAGTCATGAAGATCATCTGGCCAACGCAGCAGTGCAAACTGCGAAACCTGAGCTGTGTCTCAAGTGCCACAATAATCTTCACAATTCTGCAGCTACATCTCTTCTCTTTTAAGAAACCTCATTATTATTTTTATTATGATAAATGCACAAAACAAAATAGGATTACTTAATCATAAAATATGTTCAAATGTATACATGAAAATGCTATTATTTTCAGTTTCCTTGATAAGGAATTATTGCCAAAAAGTATCCTAAAACCTAATTGTTAATCTTGGTTGTACTTGTCAACTCCAAATGGACGGGAACTTTTTAGCGTGTGAGAGTTTTTTAGTTAGGGAAAATGCTGGCACTTTTTTCCGATGAATATAATTGCCATAATACTTCCCATGTAGTGAAGTCAGAAAACATAATTTAAGTAGAAATGTAGTTCCGAGAGCCTTGTGATTCTTGCCTTTTGTGTCATTCTGCCTACATTGCAACAGATCAGACTTAGGAAGTCCTGGAAATATTATGTGGGGTGTTTTCTAATTACTGCGTCAGCATGATCGATCATTTTCTAAGTTTTCCAGTTTCTTGGAAGAGCATAGCCTATGTTCATAACACTTTATGGGAAACAGCACAAAATTAGTTTCTAGGTCCCACTATATTTCTCCAGGTGTCACAAAAGTATATGTTATATAAATGAAATATTTGACAGAAGGGCTCGTCCACCAAACTACAATTAATGAATGCAAGAATTAGAAATCAAAACTTTGTTTAGTCTGAGGAAAAACAATTCTTGAAACTGTAACCACATGGCTGTTTCTTGTTTGCATCAACTCTGGGTGACTGTTATTGTCTTCCCTGAATTCTCTGGGCAGGGATCTGACTTTGTTGAATGAGCCAATTGTTTTCCTTTGTGTTGCCCATCTAGTAAGTTCCCATCTGGTTTGTATCAGACTGTTTTCACAGCCAACAACTGCTGCCTTCTCTATATCCTGACACTTCAGGGCCCCACGCTATCAAAGCACACGGCTGCGATGGCCTTGCTGGCAGGCCTATACAGCTGTGTCTCACAGCTTGGAACTATTACCCAGAGTAATGGTAACAGAGAACTTGGACTGGCCCTTATTCCCATTGGTGTCGTGTGTACAGTGAGCAGAAGTCTACCCCCAACCCCCTCACACCCAAAACTTACTAGTCAACAGAAAATCTTTAGAGCTCTAATTTTAGGATATGGAATGGTGGTGTTCTTGTTTTCTAGTGGCTTCCTGGATTTGAAAGCTCATTTTTCATTCTTTCACTCTCTTTCAAAAGTTACCAGGCCTTGGGGAAGTAAACTGGTCCCAATGTCACATTTAATTTTTGTTTCCAAATTTAGTTAGGAATGGCTAGATATGGCAAAATCCACTATGAAAGCCACACAAATAATACAGTGTGATTGTAGTGGTAGTCACAGGGTGTAATTTGAGAGTTTTCATATTTAGGAATGATTTCCATCTGGGAAGATGGATCTTCTGTACGTGAACTATAGAAGCGCCTGGGTTCAAACTGCTTAGTAACTATTAGGGAGTTCCTTTGCCTTCCGCTTTGTTAGCCGCCAAGCGTCACTTGTGAGAATGTGATAGTGGTGACCTTCTGCAGCAGTCTGTGCTGTGGCCTTATGTAATTAAAGTTGTACGAGTTACTGTTGAAGGAGAGTGGAGTTTAAATATAGCTCTGATGTCATTGCTTCGTAACGTGAAACAGCAAAACTTTTTGGCACCAAAAAGAATTAAGTGACTTTTGTAGAATGTATTAATATTTTAGAAATGCTTTCAAGGTTAGGTAAAATGATATTAGTTTGTGATTTCAAAGAAATTGAGTGGCTGCTTGTCACAGAGCATCAAGTATCCTCTAAGTAAGAAGTCCTGTAGAGTCAAAGTAAAGCAACAACAACAACAACAACAACTCACTTTCTGCTTTTGAATAATTTCAGCTCTCTGGTATTTGAAGATTTTAAGGAAAGAAATAGAAAGGAATTTGTCTTTGTCGTTAGCAGTATGGCCTGTGACCTAGCAACTATTCACTTGATGTTAAAGGCTAGTAAAGTTAGTTATTTGGCTGTTTCAGTCATCGGAAAACAGTTCAAAACTGTAAAGGAAGCACCTTGCAATTGCTGAAACTCATCTGTTGTTTTTTTTCAATTTCAACTTTCTACGGAAGTGTAATAATATACATATAGATGAGTACACATATCATGGGTGTACAGCTGAAAGAATTTTCGCAAACTGAGCTCACTGGTCTATCCCATGGCCAGCTCGAGAAAGAGCCAGCGCCCCAAGCCCCCTTGTGCTGCCTTTGTTACAGCCTCCACCCTGCAGCCATCACCACTGCTCTGTGATTAGTTCTCTTGTTTTTGTTTTTGTTTTTACTGTAAATAAGTGAAATCATACAGAATGTATGGCTTCTTTCACGAGGCAAACCTGGTGTGATTTTTAAGATTCCTTTAGTTTTCAAACCGTTATGACATGCTTTTATAAAGAATTGTCTGAGAGGAATCTGTTTTAGTAGCTGTATCACAGGCTAGTCAACCAACAGGAAGTGCGTTGTAGATAAAGTTGTCTACTAAAACATCAACTCTCTCAGTTCTCAAACAAACTGTAATACTGGAATGTTCCTCTAGACATTCCTGCCCCGAAAAGGCAGGGACTCTTTGTCATAACACCACACAGCAATACATTCAAGTACTTAAATGGTTTGTAATGAGCTTCAGTAATTAAATGTACGTTAGTCAATTAAAGCTTGGTCTGCATTCAGGGTAGGTGGGTCATCCATTTTCTGAATTACCAATCAGCTTCTTGGCAGTTGAGTGTAAGCTTTTATCCTGCCAAGATACTATTTCTAAAATGCTATTATTGGAGAAACTTGTATACCTATTAGATATGCAGCCGAAGAGTAATTTCTTAATCTGGCCAGATTATTTATTTCAAAGGTGTTAATTTATTTTTATATATTTTTAACTACTCTAATAATGTTCCTTTTTTCCCCAGCGAACTCAAATTGGTATAAAAGATCCAGGTATTCTAAGTGTTACTAGTTTTTTATTTCTCCTTATTAACTTTTGTTTCATATTCTGAATGGAAACCATTTAAAAACTCTTATTTTGTGGGCTAAAAAAATGTATTATTAGGAGCCTTCATCTTTATATCCTTGTTTTACAGTTAACAGCCCTATAGTACTGTGCAGTTTTCTTAAATAATCCGTAGAGAATTGGTTTAAAATAATAATATAACAATTTATAGATTTTAGTATTGCTATTCTGGTGATTCTTACCAAGGATAGTATTAAAAACCAAAAGATAAACTTTGAAGCTGATACAAAAAATTTTTTAAACAAGAGGACAAACATTGTAAAGCCCAGGTTGCTATCCTTTTAAATACCACTTTTTGAGATCCTACAACATAGCCTCCTTTCATATTGGCACCATATAGCTACAAGATTTTGAATGACCATTTAAAATAAAAAGCTGAAGTATTAAAATAAGGTAAGTGTTTGGAAGAAGCATGGTGTACAAATAGTACAATCCCAGCAACCTCGTGTGCCCTCATTTAATGCTTTTTCAGCAGTATCCCTGCTTTCCCAGCCTTGGATTCCATTTCCAAATCTCAGATCACTTGTTTTGATTTTGTGATATCTTTAAACATTTAAATAAAAGATAACACTTTTGTCTTTTGTGGTAAAGGTAAAAGGATAGGTTATAGTTGTAGGTAATTTATGACTCAATAAATAAATTATAAATGAATGAATGAATGAATGAATGAATTTTTAGCCATTGTTACCCATTCCTAATTTCCATAGAAATTCATGGATCAAATGTTTGGAAATTTTTTCTTCTCATCCTTTGACTTAAATCCAGTAAGTATTGTTTCTCTTCATTTTGAGCAGTAGGATGAGGAAATACGAGTCAACAAGCTTGATAAGCAGTTTTCAAATCCTGTTGGCCAGGGTATAGGTTGTGTTTGCTGCTTTAATCCTCACCTGCAGAGTATAGTACTCACCCTTTCAGTAAACCCCCTCACCCAGCAAGTGTGATTATGAGCCAGCCACTAGTTACAGGAATAAATGACAATAGACAACTCTAATATTGAGATAGTGGCTTTTTTTTTTTTTTTTTTTACTGTTGGGAGAAATTATTACAGAAATCTAGACTCTCTCCCAGTTTTGGTAGAGTTTTGTTTATGTTTATAATAACATCAACACGTAATAGCTGCCGTCTCTGTATATTTCCTGTATGTGATATACTTCGCTAAGATCCATAATTAACCCAACTAGGTAGATGACAATATTCTCATTTTCCATTTGAGAAACATGAGGCTTGGTGAGGTTATGTACTTTGCCCAAGGATATGGAGCTAGTTCTTGACAGAGCTGGGAATCAAATGTAGCCCAACTCTGAAAGCAGAGGCTGTACTCTTAAACATTATACTGTATTTCCTTCCTTGATAATTTTTTAAAAAGTAGAACAGATAATTTCTGATTGTTCCTACAGGTCTCTGTATCTGAAGACATATCCTAGAGTAGAAGAGTCTGAAAAAGTTAGGAGGTGGGGAAAGAACTGTTTGCTATGGGCTTTAGTCCCTACTATTAATATTATTAATATGTCACATTGATTTGTCAGTGAACCTTTCTGAATCTTGACTTCCTTATTAGTAAGGAAAAGATGATCTCTGAGATCCCTTGTAGCTCTCCTTTGGTAACATGTGAGCAGTATTTTTCTCCTCAACAAAAGGTCTCCCTGTACAAAAATATTTTGAAAATTTTGCCTAACAAGAAGAATTTTTTGTAAGTTGGGAAAAGTTAGAAAATAATCACAAGCTACAAAAGAATAAAACTACCATATATTGAGTAATAAATGTATATGTAAATAACTTAGAGTTATTTACATATATTGTCTCTGTTAGTGATCATAAGAAACTATGAGGTAGAAGAGGAAATTGGAGCACAAAATGGTGACATTCCACAAAGTGGTGGTGTTTCTCCTAGGTCTCACAGCTCATTTCTGTCGGCACTGTGATTTGCATTAGGCAGTTTAGCTTCCAAGTCTGTGCTCTTAACTGTGAGCTTCCAGATGATTCTAAAGGAGTGTCTGGTTGTCAGTTACTTGCAACTTTTTTTTAATCTTACATACTACAGTGTAGAATGGAATAGAAAAAAGTGGGTGTTTTTTCCAGAAAAGGACCTGTAAAAGATCACAGAGTAGTATATCCGTTTGATATAAAGGTTCAGAAACATTGGTCAGCTGGATATTTCTTGAGCAAGCATACATAAAGAACTGAATTAGGCATCTTAGGGAAAATAAGGAAGGATGGTGGAGGGAAACCTTTTGTTTTTAGATTTTATTTTTGAGTAATCTCTACACCCAACATGGGGCTCGAACTCACAACCCTGAGATTAAGAGTCATATGTTCTACCAACTAAGCTAGCCGGGTGCCCCCATTTTCTTGTCCTTTGTGAAAATCCAGCATTGCAGTAAATCACTTCAGCCTATGAAAATGGCTTATCGAAGGCACATCTTAAAATAATAACAGATTTAGCACATTATTTCAATTTAGATGTTTTTACTGATAATGCAGCTTTGTTAGATATAAAGAGATGACTAAAGTATGCTTTGGAGTAATAAAATCGTTGTCATTTTTTGAGTTAAAATTCATTGTTTTAATAAAGCAGAAATAAGCCGTTGTGTTTTTTTAAAGCCATCATTTTTGAAAGTTTTAAGAAAATACCTTTATTAAGCAAAAAATCTGAATATTAGAGAAAACATGCTCCTTTTTTATTCCAAAGAAAATGCAGTGTTTAAAATTCACGTTTAGGTTGTTATGAATTTAGAAGAGTGTTTCATTATAGCAGCAGGTCCCACTGGGGGATACACCCCCTTTAGAATGTGGGCCTATCAGAATGGAAGGGGGAGCCCTTGTTAGTTTGAAAAAAACCCCAGAAGTGATTCAGACTCTCCCCTCTCCCTACTCCAACCTTCTGTTGAAAATCACTGGTTTAGAAAAGGTTTCACAGCTCCTTTCTCCGAAGCCAGCCAGGTATAATATACAGCACCTTCTAAAGAGGATAAAAAAAAGAAGGCAATAGAACAAGAAGAGGCAAAGAGAAGTTACCAAGAATAGAAGAAGAATGTGAGTTCCAGGAAGGAAACATTAACATCTAGAAGTGGTATGATGCTAAAAGGCAGAGAGCTCAATGAATTGTTAGTCTTCAAACTCTCTTATGTTTGAGGCGGAACAGGCGCATTAATTGGAAGATTTGCTCACTGCTGTCAGTCTGCTCTGGGTTAGCTTTATCTTCACAGAGGATTAAGACAGTGTCTTATTCTTTGTGGTCTTCACAACACCTCATCTAGTAATGATGGACACATGAAAAATTTTAACTGAATCCTAGCTAGACCTAAGGTAGGTTTTCTTTTTCTTTTCTTAGTTTCCACCCAGTTTTGTTTAATATGAAAGGGGATGACGTTGCTTATTTCTTACTGTAACACAGTAGATACGTTTAAATTCTGGGCTTTGAAGCAATCACTTCAGACTGGGCTGCCACTTAATTTTAATTGCTTCCCTAGCCGCCCCCGCCCCCCGTAGAAAAGGTTCTTCATTGGAAGGGGCCTCTGTGGTGGGACTGACTGATACTGTCGTGTCCACCTTTGTACTATAGGTGCTGTGTAGAACTGGAAAGGTGGCTGTAGAGAGGCAAGCGGTACCCTTTTCCTCTCTAACTCTAAGAAACTTAGAGGCAGAGTAGGAAGTGAACATAGATAGTGTCTCATATAGTAACATGATAGTAAGCACTTTGAATGCATTTAAAGGCTTTTTAAAAACAGTATCAAGGTTAGATGTTTAATTTTGGTCTATTTGCAGACTCAGTATATAATAAGTAACTTATATTTGCCTCCAAGCTTACCTTTAGAAAACTGTATTTTCTTCTAAAACTATTCTTTTTAAGCTTTTTTCTTAATTTAGATTGCATTTAATTCTTTAACATATTTCATTTTTAGGTTTCCAACAGTATAATGATAATAGCTTAACATGAGCCTTTGTCACCAGTGAGAACCCATTGCTCAGTTAAGTGAATGATGTAATGCTTCAAATTATGTTCATTTACATATCTTCTTCCACAGCCACCTGAAATTTTTGTGAAATAAGGGAAACTTGAGAGAAGCCTGATTTTTATCTTAGAGAACATCAGAAAATACCGATTCTACCATCCTTTACATTTTTTTCCAAATTGTTCTGCCCGAAGAATTTGTTTAAAACGACAGATATTGACAGTCAGTGACTGACTGCATTTCGGAGCACAGAGTAAGAGTGCACCATTAACGTGGGCACACGCCTCTGCTCCGTGGGGTGTCCTGTTGGCTGGAGAACCACATGTGCTATAAGTTTCTCTCTTCAGTTAACTTTTCTCTACTTCGTCATTCCCTAGCCAGAGAGGTTTTCCCCAGTCTGTTTCATCTTAATATTAAGATGGGCTTTGGTTTGACAGTATAGTGCTTTTTTGTGGTTCTCTGACAACTTTATTGGTTGCTTCATGTAGATGGTGTTGGGTAATATGCCCCCGTCTGACCCAGGGTGAAGGGAGATTCTACACTTCTTGTAATGATTAAATCCTTAAGTAAGGGAATCTGTGAAAACTTTTAACCTTGAAAGAAATGGTCCGTGAGTTTCTTTTATTTAACACAAATTGCAAATTATCTGATGATTCTTTGTTTCCCCCTTTCCTTAATTTTTGATGCCTAAAGATAATAATCCATTGAGTAAAGTATTTTCCTATGGGTAGTCATTAAAATTCAGCTGTTTGACTTCCTTTTTATTAAGGCCATTAGATCAGGCTTCTGTTTACTTGGTTTTATGAGAGTAACTGTGGGAGTGCATGTAGTTTGTGTTCTTTTTAGTGAATAGGAATGAATCATGGGTATTTCTAGGCTTAACTGATTTTCTCATGGAAAAAAAAATCTCAACGTAGCTTCATCAGGTGATATGGATCGAACACAAACCGAGCCCAAGCTGTAGCTCGAGTCTGTATTTATAGGTAAGATTTTTACTTTTAAAGTTGTTGAGGGGTGCCTGGCTGGCTCATCCGGTAGAGCATGCGGCTCTTGATCTCAGGGTCATGAATTCAAGCCCCACACTGGGCATGGAGCCTACTTAAAATAAAAAAAAAAAAGTTGTTGAACTTGCAACTATTCAGATTTTTCATTTTCTTGTAATTTCTCTGATAATGATCAGCACAGTAGAGATACTAATTATACTTTTTAAGTTCTTCTAAAATATCTATAAACTCACCCAAGTAATGGAACTCCATACAGTAAACTCCAGCTCTCCATAAAGCATAAGTTAGGGGACAGAAAAAAATGTTTCATTTCCTTTTGGAAAGTTTATAAAATGTTGAATTAAAAGGCTGCAGGTGTGGTATTCAGAGCAATGAGGATAGTACTCAAGATAATTCCATCTGGGGAGGTTATTTGTTGGGACAGGACAGTGTTTAAACTTTGAAGTCAGTTTTAAACAAAGTGAAGCAGCTGGAACCTGGCATAAGAAGAAACAAACCTTTCACATTAACTATTGCCTTTTAGAGGAGAAAGAATTGGAGTTGTTTTTACAGGTGCCAATACATTTATTCTTCCTATAGGAACTGCTTTATTTTTATCCTAAATTACACATTTCAAAATAAGCACTTGTCAACTCATTTTAAAAACAGAAGCAATAGTAAACTTAAAAAATGCAATAGGATTTGTAGGTCTAAAACATATTTTGGAATGAGACTATAGTAACATTTTAAATCACCCTCTTAAACATGAAAGTAAGGAAAGAAACATTTAGTAGTGACTAATCTGGAAAGCAGAGGTAAATAAAGTATTGCATACTGTACTTGACATCAAATGACTAGGCATCTTCTTCATCAAGACTTGTATTTGTCCTCAAACACTGAAGCTCTGATGTTGCAAAATCTGCAGGGCTGGGTTAAGTATGTGAGGAGAATTGACTACAGCAGGATAGTTTAGCAGCTGCTTAAACAAGGAATTAAAGCAAGAGTAGATGAGCCCAGGGTGGACAGGAAAAATGCTTCAAGAACTCAATAAAATACAGCTGAAGTACTGTAACAGTTTCACAGACAGCTGGGAAACAACTGCGTGGCTGGAACTCAGGGCTGATTTTAAAGACAGGATCTGGTCAACGAGACTCTAAGCAGGCTGTTAGCTGTGAAAAACCACAGACCCTGGAGGTGCAAGCAGATCAGTTCGGTTCAGCAGCCATTTCAAGGCCCACTGTGTGCTTACCATTGTGCTAAAACCTTGCAGAATGCAGAGGTAAATAAGACAAAGTCACTGTCCTCCTGCAGCACGTAGTTAATAGGAACAGACCCACAAGCAAATAACGATTGAGATGATAAGGTCACAGTGGCTTCCTGTGTACCTACTGTCCTGGTCAGACAGCAAAGACTCTAAGTCCCAGTCCATGCTCTTACAGAGTATCTTGGTTAGAGCAAGTGACAGACACATAAACAAATAATTACAATGCAGTTTGGTAAGTGCAAATGACCAAATCATCTTCGAGAACAAGGCATCCGCACTTGACAGGACAGGAATTCCTGTTTCACCACTGCTGCTGGAAGCACAGCTCAGAGAATGTGACTCACTTGCACGTGGGGCTGGGCTATCCTTTTAAGTCAGTGATTCTGAAGTATTTAGGGGCCGCAGATCCCTTCAGAGCACTGAAAGCTGTGACCATCTGTCTCCCTCCCGAACTGTACTCGCATGAAAATAATGTGCATACTTTTCCAGGGCATTCACAGGTCCCTGACCATTCATCCATGTGCCCTGGGTTAAGATCCTTCATGTACGTGAATTCAAGATGATTACATTTGTTTCCTTTTCGATTTCATTTTTAAATTTGTAGTTTATAAGAAACCAATCTTTTATTTCATGCCAAATCCAGGCAATTTCAAGTCATTCAGCTATCTTTTCATCCACTCATAGAAGAATGCCATAAATTCGTAAGTATCACGTGTGCCTCACGTTTTACTTAATCTGAATGAAGAGTTTGAGATAATGTACTCTTTTACGAAGCTATTGAGGAAACTTTTTCTTCTTTTCTCTGCTTGTCTCATGTTGTTTGAGGAGAGAATGCTTTGTTTGGATTCCTCTCAGTTTACAAATAACAGAGATAGAATAATGAGTTACCAAGTGTTTGAGGGTTAGAGTCACAATCTGAAACCTGCTGATGAAATGCATGATCTAAACCCAAAAAACTTTTACAAAGTTATGTGTATTTTTAGAAACATACATGCAATGTACGGGCAAAATCTAAATGGACATTAAAAATCCTATATTATTACTTGTGTTCCCTAGAATAAATTAGTTTAACTTTTCTGTTCCTTAACCTCATAAATCCAACGTCAAACGTAATATAAATCTAACATCAAATGTAAAATTTCTTTATGAATTTTAAATATCTTTGAAGCAAAAAAAAAAAAACCTGAATTTCAAACACCCAAAAAGATATTAAAATATGTCTTAGGATGTTTGAAATACATGGTCTGACTCAGTGGCATCCTGGCTTAAACATAGCCAAGTTAAATGACGTACCGCAAACCCATGGAATCAAGGAGTGGTCTCTTTTTTTAAAAAACAACTCTGAAAACAGCTGTTGAAACAATTACATCATAGAGTAATGACATGACTGTGGAAATTTAAAAAGTCAAACTTTAAAAGCATCAAACTACATTTAATATAGGCAGAAAATTTATATTTGCTTTGATGATGATTTATTAAGATATGTCTTTTTCCTTTAAAAAAAAAATTAAACTCTGTGAGGACCATAACTGGATATGAAGGTGACTCTTTTTGCCTGGTAACACTCATTTGCCAGATTTTTTAAAAATGTTCCCAGTCTAAAAAGTCCTCGTTTAAAGTTCAAAATGACTGTTCAAAATAAAGTACATGAGCACTTCAAAAAGCCTTCCCCAGATGCACATTTACAAACATCTTTAGATAAAATGGTGCGTTTTATTGGCTTAACTTGTTGACTAAAACATAATTACTTGAGTTAAAATAGCATAACTATTTGGAGGCCTTCTAGAGCTGTGGGTTTTTTTTTTCTTAGTATATTTCAGTGAAACATTCTTTCCCTCTCTAACACAGACTACCTTTTGCAGCCCATCCTGAGGGTCATTGCCTCTTGGGATAGTTCCTTTCCAGTTACCTAAAAGGAAGCGCTCATCTGTTGTGAGTGCTTTCTGTGTGCTGGCATTAGACGGAACGCTGCATTTGCATTATGCCATTAATCCTCAAAAAACCCCCCGAGGAAGGTACTCTTATCTTTATTTTAAGGATGAGGAAACTAGGGTTTGCAGAAGTTACATAACTTTCCTAAAGTCTCTTATCACTCTTATCCTTTTTACCCCTTATCTATTTTTCTTTATAGCAGTTATTGCCTCCTGACGTATTATATGTTTGTTTCCTTACTTGTCATTTGCCCTTCACTCAGCTGGAATATATGGCTGTGGGATCAGAGCCTTTGTTTTCGTTACTGCTGATATCTCCAGAGTCTGGAATAGTGCCTGGCACATAGTAGGTGCTCAGTTGATATTTGCTGAGTGGATAGATGGATGAGGCCAGCTCTGCCCAACTCCAGAAGTCTTACTTTGACAATTTGGGGGGGGGGACTGTTCCCAAGTGACTGGACAGCAGATCTCATTTGGACCCTAGACTTGACCTATCATAAAGGGACTTGAGCTCGAAATGTCATTACTGCCCCTCTCCTTACGTGCCCCTACCACTGCATATTACATGAATGGATTTTATCTTACCCACCTTTAAAAGCAATGTTTTTTTTTTATTTTGAGTGACGGAGGTACTTGCTATAGTGCAGAAAGCAGTGAGTTGTCTCAGAACTACCAGTTTTGAATTAATTAGATGAATTACACTAGTCTTTTTTTTTTTTTTTTGAAAACCGTCTGTTACCTTGTGTGACTCTTTACTCTTGGGGCTCTTCCTACTTATCTCTCTGACATTTCCCTTTGGTTTTTCTTTATTTTCTCTTCATTCACCTTTCTTTGTCCTTCCTCATATTTTTGTCATCATTTCTCTTCTCAGCCTATTTTCTCTCCCTAGGTGATCACTGTTCGCATTACTCTAATTATTGTATCTATATAGATGACTGCTGATTTTGTCTCTAAAACTGCCTGGTGGTCTCTGACAGCTGATTCCAGTTACCTGCTGGAAAAGTCCATTCATACATCTTGTAGGCTTTCACGTTCATCAGGTATATAACTGATCCCAGTATCTCCATACCTCTTCATACCCTCGTAGCCTCAGGCTTGTTTGTATTCTTATTACTGCCTAATCAGTCAGCTAACCCAGTTATTTTGAGCCATACTCAATTCTTTATAAGTTTTGAGTCTCCCCCCAGAATACCATGAATCTGTTTCCACTGGCAAGGATCATCAGTTCTTACACAGACAATTTCCATAGGTCTCTCTCCTCTCTCCTTATTTTGTACACAGCTATTGGAATTCTCTCTTCTTAAATGTATTTGGTCATCCTACTCCTCTGTTCAGAATCTCTTGTGACTCATCATCATTTACAGAACTTGACCCTGACCTTCCTTTACAGCCTTCTCTCTCACCATTCCTTCAATCCAATCAGTACTTTGATATCAGAATAGAGTTCCCTTAACATACTGACTTAGAAAAAAACAACCCAAAGATACTGACTTTACATTGACTTTATTTTGTTGTTCTTTTCCTTTATCACCTTCCATACCTTTGAAATCCTACTTCAACTGCTACTTCCATGTCATTTCAACTAAGTATTGCTATACACATCTATCTCCACTCCTAGGTTATGAGCTGCTTGAGGATGAGGACTGTTTCTTCATCTGTGAATCTCTTAGCACCATCTTAGCTCCAAACTTACAGTAGGCTTGTAGGGATGTTTAGCTAGTGAGAGTATGCTTTGGAAAAGCCCACTTTAATGTCTCTGAACCTCAGTCGCCTTGTCTGTCTCCCAGAATTACTGTCAGGATGAGGTAAGATGATGGGGAAAAGATTTTTGCAAAATTATGAATTGCTATATAAATATAAGGCGTTAACTATGAGAACTAGCATAACTTTGCAGTGATTGAATTTAATATGTTCTCTGAGACTTGTAAATTTCTTTGAAATCCAAAAAAAAAAAGTTAGAGCTCTTGTTTTACATCATTGAGTAATTTAATCAGTAATTTAGTGCACATCATAGAAAATGAAGGTACATGTAAAGCAGTTTTGTGACATGAGATAACAGAGAAAAGAAGAATATCTGGTGTCAGTGTGGTTTTTGACAGGCAACTAACTAAAGGAATGGAATTTTTCTTAATAATTAGGGGGAGGTAACATTGAACTTTTATGGGTTGAAAATTAATTTTGATCTTGGCCTTAGTTATACCCTATGTTAGTGTTGATGAAGTAAGCTCTGATCTTGGATACTTTTCTTGGTTATTTTGTGTGCACTCTGCATCATGACTTTGCAAAGTGACAGGATATTTAAGTAATGCTTACGTCCTATAAAGATCTTTTTTTAAAGCTGTTCTTACTGTGTCTTAATTTTAATTTTTATCATACCCTGACAGGGCTAAATTTCAAAAAGTCTTTTCTTATTTAAGATGTTTATTCTCAAATTATCCTAAGACTTGTTTTCTTCTTAAGATTATACTGTGGTATTATAGTTTGTGATGTTGCTATAATGTTGCCAAATCTTATTAGCTGTCCCTCTTTTATTAAGAAAATGAAATTGATACAAGTAATGAAATGAATGGTATAATATTAAGTCTTCATAAGACTTCCTAATATGAAAGGAATTTGGCTTTTACAAATATCCAATCATCTTGGACAGCTGTGATTGAGTCATCATTGAAATCTCCGAAAGTATCTACTTTTCCTGAAGTCCCTGTAAAAATGCAGTGGAGACTTCCACTTTACTACTGTGAAAACTACTTGAAAAGTATAAAGGAGTTTTAGAAAAATTACTATGGCTCTTGACTCAGAGATCTCTTAAAGATTGTTAAAGATAATTTGTTTTTAAGATGCCTATTATTCTTATGTATTTAGAGTAAAGCCATAAAAACCGAAACAGGAATTTGTGTAGTCTTAAATAATACCGAGTTGGCATTCTTCGTATTCTTAGGTGGTGTGCTTTAAACTTTCTAAAGAAGTGAATTAGGGTATAGGCAGATAGATTGCAGTTATGGTCAACTTTTTCTTTTTAACATATTAATGAATTCTTCATCCCAGACTTTGTCCTGTGTCTCCTCTGCCACAGGCTGGCTTCTTTATTGCCTCCCACTACTCTCAATCATGGAGTGGAGATTTTTTTCTGTATTTGGTTAAATGTAGCAATCATGAAGAAAAGTCTGTTTTACAGAGAAAAATACTTTCCAAAGTCAATTGTCAATGATATTTGAATGATCACTGTATTTTTTTTTCTTTTAATATTGCTTCCCTTCTATCAGTTCTGTTAACTAATAGCACAGCACTCTTAGGCACTCAGAAATGAGCATTAATGACATGATCCTGAGTTGAGTGTCCATTTTGTAGAAGTAGGAAAAAGGGCAAAGTGCCTTGGCAACCTTTGACCTCAGATGGTTTTCACATGGTTCATATCACTTTAAAAAAAAAAAATCACGGGGCGCCTGGGTGGCACAGCGGTTAAGCGTCTGCC
Source organism: Ursus americanus (assembly GCF_024610735.1). Lineage (NCBI taxonomy): Eukaryota > Metazoa > Chordata > Mammalia > Carnivora > Ursidae > Ursus > Ursus americanus. The sequence goes on along the minus strand of NC_142152.1, from coordinate 570,399 downwards.
TTCGGCTCAGGGCGTGATCCCGGCGTTATGGGATCGAGCCCCACATCGGGCTCCTCCGCTATGAGCCTGCTTCTTCCTCTCCCACTCCCCCTGCCTGTGTTCCCTCTCTCGCTGGCTGTCTCTATCTCTGTCAAATAAATAAATAAAATCTTTGAAAAAAAGAAAAAAAAAATCATGTTCTTTTTGTAACTTAATAGCAAACCCTTATTTTAGGGCTGTTCCAGTGTGTTTTTTAATCGGACTTAGCTATTTACTTGATGGTAATGGTAATGATAGTAGTGCTAGTACTGCATTAAATAGTACCATTTAGTGGTTCTGGTAACTCTGAGTTTTCAAGCACTTACTAACTGCTAAGCTCTCTTGTCAAACTCTTTACCAGTACTATTGTATCCTCATTACATTCTGCAAGGTAGGTACTAGTAACCCATTGAACATGGAAGGACTGAAATTTTGAGTGGTGAGACAATTTCCCGAGGTCGCACAGTCAGTAAGAGGGTAAGTCTGGGTTGCAGACTAGGCTCTGACCCCCACATGCCCTTACCCGGCATTTGGATTTGTACCACCCCTGCTGGCATTTGTTTATCCTCTTAGTCCATTCGGGCTACCCTAACAAAATACTGCCGACGGGGTGGCTTATAAACAACAGAAATTTTATTTCTCACAGTTCCGGAGAAATCAAATCAAACCGCCTCTTCCTGGTTCACAGCCATCGCCTTCTCACTGTGTCTTCAAATGGTGGAAGGGGCCAGCAAGCTCTCCAAGGGGCCTCCTTGATAAATCCCGTTCGTGAGGGCTCTGCTCTGACGACCTAAGCATCTCCCGAAGGCGCCACTTCCTAATACTATTACATCAGGCATTAAGATTTCAACATATGAATCTTGGGGAGGGCAACGTAAATGTTCAGATCATAACATACTTTTAAAATGTTGTGCATAGTTGTCTGGGGGTGGGAGTGGAAAGAAGAAAGGTGTATTTTATCTCCGACAAGTTCTGAGCTCCGAGCTCATTGAGAAAAGAAATGGTCTCCTATGCAATCCTTGTTTCAATTCCTCCCCCCATGTTATTCAAGGAAGTTTAAAGCATACAAATACTCAGAATATGCTTGTTTAGCTGAATGCGTTTCTCCTTTTTTGCAGGTAGTACAGCGGTACCACTCTTCCCTTCTCAGACATCGCCCACCAGGATGTCTGTGACGCTGCCCTCAGTGAACCTGGAGGACTGTTCTCAGTCTCTGAGCATTAGCACTGTCCTGGGGGACACGGAGTCCTCAGGACCAGATACCTTCTGAAAGGGAAGTAGGAGCCAGCTGAACATTTGTGCCATTGGTTTTGAAGTCATTTTTCTCAAGCATAAAACCATATCTCAAACTATTTGGGGTTTTGAGCACATTCTGAAAACCAATTTCTAATTTTTTATTATAGTAAAAAGCGTAATTTGGGTATTTAGGTAAAACTTTTAAATAAAATAATTTAATACGGATCATCGTGAGTCTGAATTATTTCTTAGAATCCTGAGGCAGCATGAAGTAGTGGAAAGGGCATGACTTGTGACATCTAAGAATGTATTCTATGGATCTAATTGTCTGTAGTTGTGAAATGATGTTGCTCAAGGCTATTGATTCCAATTTTTTTTGTAACAGCAAATAATTGGCAGCAATCCACCGCCTGTGAATAGGGACCGACTAAAAAAGTGGTGGTATATCTGTACAGTGGAGTACTATGTAGTACAAAAAAGAATTGTAAAATGTTTATGTGTCGGTGTGGAATTGCCTCAGAAATGTCGTTAAAGTGAAAAAACCATGTGCAAAATAGCTGCCATCGTTTACAGTAGCGGGAGGAATCCAGATATGTGGTGTGCACACACACACTTACATGCACGTATGTGCTTATGGACACATTAACTATCTTTGGAAGGATAAACCCGAAACTGCTAACTTGTCTCCAGGGAGGGGGACCGAGTGGCTAGGTGATAGGAGTGAAGGATGACTGGAGCCACTGTGTGTTTGAACTTCAGTTGTAACAGGAAAGAATTATGAGTGAGGTTAATTTTTTTTATACCTTACATATATGCCTTATAAACCTTTATACTTTACAAACCTGTGAAATGTGACTAGATTACCTTTCAAAGCATAAACACATAAAATTGAAAGAAAACAGAAGTGTAGCTTTGAAATTCTAGTTCCATTTTCTTCACCTCCTTGCTCTGTGATGGGGGCAGATAAGCCCCTTCTTCAGGGCTGCCTGGGCAAATGGGTTTAATACTTGTTTTGCAGGATAATGGGGATTATCAATAATGTTGGGGGTGACGCTCAGCACAATGCCTGGCACCAGATAAGAGCTCAGTAAATGGTGGGTGTCATTATCCTGAGGCATTGAAGCATCTTGCACTAGAGGGTAAGCACCGTGAGACGCAGGATAGCCTAGTATTAGCAAAAAACAAAAAATACAAACAAAAACGCCTCATCTCCGTGAACATATTTTCCTGTCACAACTGAAGTTCAAATACACAGTCACTACAGTCATCCTGGACTTTTCTCAGCATTTTCCTGGGTTGCCTGGGTTACTTTGTGGGTCTCAATCCTGGCTGCACATTAAAGCCTCTGGGAGCTTTAAAAATGCCCCTGCCTGTGTTCCCTCTCTCGCTGGCTGTCTCTGTCGAATGAATAAATAAAATCTTAAAAAAAAAAAAAAAAAAAAGAAAGAAAAGAAAAGAAACAACAAATGCCTATGTTCCATTCTCAGAGATGCTGACCTCATCAATATGGGGTAGCGTCTGGGCATTGGTATTAAAAAAGAAAAAAGACCTTCCCAGGTGGTTAAAATGTACATTTGAAGTTAAGAATTACTCAAGAGCAATGTAGAATTCTTTTAGCTTCTAGCAGGGCCCTCTGCCTGGGGAATTTAGGAAGAGTCTGAGGATTTCTTCTCACTGAAGACAGAAGCTGCAAAAACCTATGGAAATGTGTCAGGCTTCCACACACATTTTGTCTATGTCAGCTCCTCCAGCTTCTCAGATATTCCGTTGCTGAAATGCTATAGGTTTCACTTTAGAACCTGTTTTTCTTTGGTATTGCCTTTTGGACAATTCTGCTTGTAATAGTTCCCATTAAACAAGTACAAGAAAAATGCTATTCTCTGTATCATACTTGGTATTTGCTGTCCATCTATAAATCTCTAGATAGGGTGAATGCGGCTTCATTTGAAACATGACCCCTTGGTTTCTGATTTTCACAGCTGCTTCTTTCTGAGAAGGATGTTTCTTAATTTTAGCAAAGGCATTTTTTAAAGGTGTTGGTAGTTTCTCCCCAACTGTAGAAACTCACTTTTGCTAATTTTAGGGTAGAAGTATAATCTTTGATTTATTTCACTTCTCATTTACTTGAACTTTTCTGGAGGAAAAAAAAGTGTTTTGTGTCTGCTCATCAGTATTTTGTTTTATGTGATTTCTGGCCAGGGGTTTCTCCTATATATATTCCCCTGCCAACCACCTTAAATCCTTTTGGAATAAACTGTATGTGTAAAGTAAATTAAATGGCATTGTTGATGTTACAGGCTTTAAAAAATTTCATTTTATAATTTCCAACTTCTAGAATGAACTATTTAGGAAACATGCTACTAAGAGGCAGGCTCTGTCAAGATCAAGGCTGTGAATATTGCTAGGCTTACAATGCCTTAACACCAGGATAGCAGGCATTCAAAATGTTCCCTTGGTATAAATCCTAAAGTAAATTTGCTTTTTATGCACATTAATAGAATCTTTCATGAATGTTTTCATTTTCAAAAGATGATTGGGTCAGTGTATTTCTTATCCCTTGCCTATTCCTGGGCTCTTGATTTTGCTTTTGAAATGCTAAACATATATTTAGATCAGTTTTATTGCTTTTCTATTTAAAAACTCAAAACATTTTTCTGTAAAATAAATAAAATAGTTCATGGTGGATTACCACCTCTAATCCAAGAATAATTCTGTAGTTGAACCATTTTTATCTTTTAAAAAATGCCCTGATGCTATGGCATTTCCTTATAGGTGAGTAACGAACAATAGTGGATAGCCGAATCCTTAGTATTTCTGTAATGTTGCTGAGAAATCCCACTGAGGTACCCTTTTTACCATATGTCCGTATGTGTACCTGTTTAGCAAAAATTAACTGTGAAGGACATTGCGCATGCGGTGTGGTGAAGATACTTATGGGCCAGGCTGGGTAGCCATGTCAGGATATGTCATCCCGCATCCCTCCCTTTGGTCATCTGCCTCTCCTGGGGTATGAAGGGTAAACACAAGGAATTCTGTCTCTTCCTACTATAGAATCATCATTTGGTCATCAAACATCAGTTGCACAGTAGTTTTAAAGACTGTCTTAAAAATGCTTTGGAGAAAAACAGGATTATTGTCATGAGAAATCCCATCATTATAGTTTAGAAAAGTTCAGAACACCAGTTTTTATTTGACCTAGCCCATGCTCGGAGAATAGATTCCAAGTCTCAGATTGTCAAACCTTTGAGAATAATCAGCCTTTGTCTGTATTTTTTTAAGACATTTTTTTCTCCTTGTCCTGAAGTGTTTACCTAGAAACAATAGGAGATATTAGCCAGAGTACACATGCCCGCTTGTGAGGCCAATATTGTAAAATTATGTGATGGTCCATTAATTGCCAAGGGAGCAAGCAAATCAAAGCTCTTTTGCTGCATCTCTATGATATGAATGGTCTCATTTATAATTTCAGTCATAGTGAGGGATGAGTTCCTGATACATCTCTTGAATTCAGGGACACCTAACCAAGCTAAAAGCCCCTCAAGAAATCAATAGACTCCTCTAACTTCTGGGAGGTCACTCCTCTGAGACCTCTGAAGAGACCCAGATGGTGGGGACTAAACAGGATTTAAAATCTTCACTGGTAGCTAGTAAGAAATCCCAAGAACAGTCTTGGTATACACGGAAGTCCCACATAGAGAACAGGCCTGGTGCTACATAATTGATAAGATCTATACATAGAATTGAAAGCGTATGTCTTTTTCCCTGAATTATTAAGACAGTGGTGGTAACTATTTCAGTTGACATGTTGTGGCGCACTTTTCCTGAACAAGGATGTTTTTCTTTTCTATTTTTCACAAGGTGTTACCTTAGGAGTAAGTGTGTAAGTCGTAATGTAGGAGGTATTTATTTCTACTGTTGGGATAGTTGTGGGGGATTTCTCAGTAAGCTTGCTGTGTATTTTTATTTCCTTTGGCCGTTTTCTCCAAATAGTTGCATGGGTTCTGAAAGTACCATAGACACCCAGGATTATTTTAAGAGGTGATTGGGTTGATTCTGCACTTTGGATAAAATACTGGCTGTGTGTAATTCTATGTAACAACCATCTGAGTGTCTGGGTCTAGAAATATTTGCTATATGTTCTAAAGTATAGAGGACATGTTCAGATCATATCTTCGATGGGGTTGTTTGCTAGCACTAAGCAGAGGTATTCCCATGATTTGAGTGACCTTTGGAGTTCCATATGGGTAACAGTTTCAGCAAGAGATCAGTTTAGCAGAGGAGGTCATGGTCTGATCATTCTTCCAAACAAGGAAAAGGAAATGTTTCAGAAAAGGGAGGGGGCAAATGAAGGAAAGTAGAGTCCTGGAGAACACAGAAAAGGAAAGCAGTAGCCTATAGTTACACATTAACAATCTTACAATGAAGTCAGTTTGAGTGGACAGAACGAAAAGGTCTCTTAGGTTTCATTGTCTTGGGTGGAGTTGGCACTTCCAAAGTTGCCTGCTGGAGCTGAAGTTCCCAGGTAAGCTGTTGGTGCCTGAAGCCATCTGCTTTGGCAAGGTTTTTGGTTAGCCTCAACTCGCAGTCACTCATGGGAGTGGTGGAAATCCATCGATCTGACTTGGAAGTTCATTTTCATTATGACATATTAAACCCTGGGTGGACTGTTGTAACTGCAGGACCTGAAGAGCTTCCTTCTGATAACGTTCTAAAGCAGTTTTGCATCCGTATCACTGTGTTTGCCCAACAAACCGCCGCAAAACTAGGTGGCTTAAAACAACTGTGTATTTATTCACAATTCTGTGGGTGAGGATTTGGTTGAGCCCAGCTGGGACAGATTGGTCCTGCTTGTCTTGATGCTGTCCGGCCTTCCACATGCTTTTCCAGTCGGTTAGGAGCAGAGGGCCTCACTCTCGCGTCTGGTAGTTGCCAGCTGTTGGCAGGGCCACACAGGGATCTGGGCCATGTGTCTCAGCGTATAGCAGGCCAGCCTGAGCTCATTCACATGATGCTGGTGTGAGGGTTCCGAAGAGCAGCAAGAGAGGGCAAGCTCTGCTGTACCAGCAGTTTTCAAGCCTCTGTTTGTATCAGGTTGTTAATGCCTCGTTGGCCAAAGCAAATCATGTGTCCGAGCCCAGATTCAGAGGGTAGAGAAATGGACTGTCTCTCTCTCAATAGGAAAATCAGCACAGTCACATGTAAAGGAACATGTATATGGGATGGAAGAATTTGTGGCCATTTTTGTAACTTAACACACACCTGTATCTTTTCTAGCAGACCTGGCCACTATGCTAGAAGTCATATAAAGATTTGGGTGATGTCCCTTTCAAAAAAGTGACTTGAATATGTTGACGATAATATTCTAGATAAGCTTCTGACAATATTTAGCTAGGTCTGCATACAACCAAGTACAGTAACTGGTAGAGTTCTTCTCGATGACTGAGGGCATCTTGTCCTAGGGAGAAAATTTGAGTTCTGTGGAGGTGATTGTGTGGCCATTAACACTAGTGACAAAACAGCAGTGTAAGGCAGGTTAAGGATTTTGGATAGTTTAGAACTGGCATTAGCAAAGTGACTCGGTAATGGGCCAGACAGTGAGCGTTATATAGGCTTTACGGGCCACATGTGGTCTCTCTCAAATAGTCCGTGTTCCAGTTTCTTCTTTGTTTTTTTAATAAACTTTTAAAATATGCAAGAACTTTTTTTTCCCCCTCGTGGACCATATGAAAATAGTACGCAGGCCAGATTTATCCCATGGTTTGTAGTTTGCCAATCCTATATTGGGACAAGTCTTAGCTTCAATATCTCCTTTGTTCTTTCTATCATTCCTGAATGGAGAGTGAAGTTTTTGTGTTAGGAGAGAAATCCTGCAGAGTTCTTATATAACTGTTACAGTGAAATGAGTTCCTCACTCACTGGATAGGAAAGTGGGAATTCCCTGGGTTGGGAACACAAAGTCTAGCAATGTTTTCCTTCTGTCACATCAGTAGCTTTTCAAGGAATGGGTTTTATCCACCCTGAAAACGTACAGACTATCGATGATCTCTATTTATAGCCTAAAGACCAGGGTAGTTGTATAAAATCCATTTATAAATGCTCACAGGTCTTGAGAAGGAGTTTCTGTATTTTGTTTTGTCTTTTCAGGCTCACCTGGGTTATATTAGTTACAGGTAAGACATGATTTTACCAATTCCCTGGTTAAATTTTGAAAAATACATTTTGTTAGTTATTTACTATGGAACTTCATTAGATTCTTTCATTATGCAAACAGTCATGGGGGCAATTTAATTAGCATCCATGGGATGGATTGTGGTACTCCTGAGCAGCTGTCTGCAGAGTGTCAGAACCTGGCCTTATGGAGAATATGTCTTCGTAATTGCCAACATTGCTTTTCAGAAGGTTGGGTTGATTGTTATGAGCTAGTTAGACCCAGTCTAAAATGAGCCAGTTTTCTTTCCAAGTTTGGTGGGGGTAGATACCAGTTTGGTGGAACTTATAGTTGGGGTAATAAAAGCTGCTTCTTTAGCATGAGAATTAACAAGGGCATTTGTTAGTTCCTGGGGTAATAGGTTGTCTATGAGTGTCTACCTTAACAGTGCATTTTTTAATATTGAGTAGATTTTAATGAATCTTTAATATCTTTACCATTTTTGATCAGGGTAGCTTAAGAAGTAAAAAATACACTTCGTTTCCATAACATCTCGAAGTTATCAGTAATTCAAAATTCATATTTACTAATCTGTAATGTTTACCATTTCTTCTTTTGCCAGAGCGCACAATCAGTCCGAGTCATCAGTTCATCTCCTTGGGCAGATTGAGCAGTAAGCAAGGGAGAGCTAGTTGTGAGAGCTCAGTTAATTTTCATGTCTGTGTATATCCCTACGCAACTACCTCTGCATAGAGACAGAACATTTCCCAGAACCTCAGAAGATTCCTTTCTGCCCCCTTCCCAGTCAAAACACACCCCTCCACATCCAGACATAACCACCATTCTGACTTTCATCACCATCAGTTAGCTTTGCTTGTTCTTGAATATAAGTGGAATCATACAGGATATATTTTCATTTCTTATCGGCTTCTTTTGTGCAGTATAATGTCTCGGAGATTCAGGCACATTTTTGCATGTATCAATAGTTTGTTCAAAATTTTATCGCCATGTGACATTCTATCGTATAAATATTCCAAATCTATTCATTCTACTGTTGATGGACATTTGGGTTGTTGCCACTCTTTGCTATGAATAAAGCTGCTTTGAATATTATTGTATATTTATTCTGGTGGGCAGATGTACTAATTTCTTTGGGCTATATTTCTGGGTAATAGGGTAGGTATATGTTTAGCTTTAGAAGGACCTAGGCACTCTTTATGCCACAGGTACCACTAAAAGTGATGAATTTGTACTCATCTAGAAGGGGTGGTAATGGTGGGATTAAAATGTGAACGATGTCAAATTGAAGTGTGCAAAATGAACAGTAGAAGGATTTCAAAATCAATATGACCTGATCAGCTGACAGAGAAAAGCTGAGTGTTGCCTGGAAGTATCAGGGATTGTTTGACATGTGAAATGCGAAATTAGTGCAGAAGTAGACAGTAATCAGCCAAGTGCAGAAGTTTGTTTGTTTTATAGACTTATTTATCCTTTTGAGAGAGAGAGAGAGCACGTGCGAGCAGGGGGAAGGGTGGAGGCAGAGGGAGAGGGAGAGAGAGACTCTCAAGCCAGAGCTGGATGCGGGGCTCAGTTCCACACCCTGAGATCATGACCTGAGCCCAAACCCAGACTCAGACGCCCAGCTGACTGAGCCCGCCAGGCGCCCCTAGAAGTTTTGATCAGTTAGCCACTGCTGCGCCCATACGCAGGCAGGGTGGGTATGTCGTAGCTACCAAATCAAGATATTTGTTCAGATGGGTAATAAACTTCTGGTGTGGACCTCTCTGCTCAATTAACACTCCATATCGGCAGTCTTGTCTTTCCTGAGCACTGGAGAGGAAGGGGCACGGTTAGGGATATGCAAAGTATAGAGGTCTACTTTAACATTCCTTGGGAGTGCTCATGTCTTCGTAAGGACTCATGTCTTCGTAAGCTCTTGTAAGGGCGATCCTGAAAAGTCTCTCGGTTGTCTTTGAGTTGGGGCTTTGAATATAACAAAATAGTTTTTATTTTGGAAGACAGAGAATGTCTACCTATGAACAGATCATGACCAAAATTATTTCGTTTCAAATTTTGTAGTTATTGCATAATTATGTAGTTACAAATTTCCAGTTATGTAGACCAAAATGATGTCTAGCGATAACTTTTCTTTAGATACTTTATGTCCCTTTTCTGCTGGTTTTATTAAGAGATATTTGAAGTCATCCTGTGAACACCTTAGATCAGGAGAACACAGCAATTCATATCTCCCAGTTGTATAGAATGGGTCCTCATGGAAAACTCTAATCATTAAGATGATTTATTTGGACATTGAGAAAACTATGAGGGTAATTCTCTAAGTCTTCAAGTCCCATGATTTTTGCACATGAAGCAAGCAAGTACCAGTTCTCCTTAACTCCTGGTTACTAAAGAAGGCTACGTATATATCCACAGCTATCAAATATTTACTCACGGAGGGAATGGAGGACAAGATAGTATTTGTAGGAATATAATGAATCCAAGAATCTGAGGTCTCAAATAAATCAATATCATTTCCTATTAGGTTTATCTCTTAGCAATGTGAGCATGAAAGGACTGGTACAAGTGGAAGTAGCCCATGTTCTAAAACATAACAAAAGCAAAAAGGGATTAAACCAGAGATCTCTTCAGGTTTAAGTGAGTCTTGGGCAATTTAGGCAGGAGTTCATAAGGATCTATTTGAATCTTTATAGGGTCAGCATTAATAAGCATAGCCCTTAACCTTTGGATGGGGTTCTTATTCTTAAACTATGACCCTTCTAGGGTTTCAGTGGAATGCTCAAATTGTTTACCAAGCCCCTCTAAGTTGAATCCTAAACTCCTTCTTTCGAGTATCAGGCAACTGTTGACATCTCTACTCAGCTCTTTCAGGTTTCCAGCCGTTGCTTTCCACTGTGTTCCTTGGATTTTCACCCAGCACATGTGCACTTCAGGAGTCAGCCAAGGATTTCAGAGTTTGTATGCAAATATGGGGGCTTCTCCATATCTCCTCCACATCTACTCCCCTCTTATGGAATTTTCCCTGGTCTGTTTTCAGCTTTTCTGAGAGCCCTGAACTCTGACTCTGACTTTCAAGCCCAGCATGACTGCCCCCTTTGCTTGAGTGTATCCTCCATGGTCATGGGCACAGGGAAGTGGTCCTATAAATGTGGATCTCAACAAGTGTGTTTTCTTTCTTTCAAGGTATGAATGTTCTCCAGCTCCTGCCTGCTTTTGATCACTCTTCAGTGCCTTCCAATGATTGGTTTTATATTTTGTCCAGATTTTATAACTGTCACTGGCCAGAGGGTTAGTCAGTTGTAAGACACTTTAACATCACTGGAAGTTAGAATAGGAGCAGCAGTAAAGTGCTGAGGGAAAGGTAGCCACACCCTCCTCGTTGAGCCTTCTCCTTCCTTCTCTCTCCTCTGCCCTCAAGCTTTCCACCCCTGGCTGTAGTGCAGAAATGCCCTAGAACTCAGTGAGGAGAAAGGAACAGAGTAGGAGGTTGGGATGAAAGGGTGGCTCAAGAATTTGGAGAAGAAAGATGATCTCCCACTGCAGTTAAGCCTCCTCTCATCAATGATATCCTAAAATACTAAAGGAATCCTTCAAAATCTGGCTTTGGACCATTAAAAGACTAAAATGCACCGGCCCCCTCCACACTCATCCAATCAGTAGCTGGGGAAGAGCCCAGGTGATTCCGATGGTTAGCCAAGATTGGGAGCCATTACTCCGGGACAGAGACCTCAAATGTTTCTTGAAGGAACAAGTGAATGAATGCATATGCACAACTGGCCATGGTGAGATCATTCACACAAGTTAAAATTGCCTCCTGTTCCACAGGCTGGCTCTCATGTATCCCAAATTGTTGAGGACTTGTCCGAGTGCTATGGAAAGTATCAGCCGGAGTGTGTTTTGACACTGATATATGATGCCTTGCTTCATGGGAAATAGTTCAGGAACAGCCAGGAAGTCTGAAGTCCATTGAGAATGTGTTAAATGTGAGTTGTCCTGTTAGGTTTCTCAGTCTCTCAACAGCCTTGAAATTTGTTTGTCCTTGTTCCAGTTTATATGCTCCTGAAAAAGGCCTTTTATTGTCCTGCATCTGTCACTGAAAGATATCCTTAACCGAGGAAATAAACTTCACTTATCTTTAGAAGTGTTTTACTTGGATCAGGGAGCAGCTGAATACAAATGCTTTCTGATGCCTGAAAGATGACACCTAGAGGTACAGTTCTAAAGCAGCTTTGAAATCCTCCACTTTTAATAAGAATCTTTTTCCTTTGGGAGGACAATTTTTTAAGAGGTAATAATCAGGTTCTTGGCATTCACCTAAGACCCCTTTGCTATTCAGTGTGGTAAACAAAACTCTTGCTTGTAAGATGAGCATACGTCAAGGTTCGGGGACTTTAAACTTCCCAATACGAAAAGGTACGTGTGCTTCACAGTGAATCGATAGCCTCAGCCCATGACTGCTTTCGAGGACTTTGGTTTAGAACAGGGAGACCATTCTTCAAGTGCTGAAGATGGCGTTCCTTGTCCCCTAATAGGTTTCTGGAAGGTGCATCACTGTACCTTCTCTTTCACTGCATGTATTACCACGGTGACACTAACAGTGACGAGAAGCGTATGCATATGTGTTGTGACTTCTCTCCTCTGAACGTGTGCGATCAGTACACCGTAGTTTTGTTTTTAGCTGGGTCTCCTTTTTTTGCTACACATTCACATCTGGATTTTCTCTTTTAGAGTGGAACTTCCTCGAAAGCAGCGGTCATGATCGTCGGGAAGAAATGAATGTAACGTCTAGCACAAGACCATAGTCTTTCAATACACGCAAGTTTTCTGATACTTATTAATGATAATCATATGCACCAGGTTGGAACCTTGTGAAATTGTGGATTATACGAGCAGAGCTCAAACTGGCACTTCTCTGCCACCTATTTTTCCAATAGAAGGACAACTAGGTAAAAAAAGAATATCTACTTAGAAACTTTATCAACATATTTTCTTTTTCTTCTTAGAGTTTTCTGAAGTTTTCACACAGCATTATTGCTTTATTTGACTGAGTCATCCAGATAAAATGGAGAATTAATTAGGAAGAGAAGCGAAGTGAGGTTGAAATGTGTTTGGGGCAACTAAAGAATTTTAAATATGTACTTGAAACTCAAATTGCATTGATTCTTCTCACATCTATGTAAATATAAAGTTTCGTGAAAGGGTCCTTATATTCCCTGTTTTTATGGGCTTCTTCCTTAATTCCTCCCCCCCAACTTATTTTTCTCTCTTCCTTAGAATACTAAATATCCTCCTTCTCTGGAGACTAAATTAGGTGCATCTTGAATTCATTTCTTAGAACATAAGAAATCTTTCTCTTCCCCATGAGCTGTCAGTACCATTTACATGTTCAATGAAAGGCAACCCTTTTCCTGAAGGAGGAACTCCAACTTTCTTTGGGATTATCTAAACAATGTCACGTGCCCTCTTCCTTCTGTTCCGTCTTCACATGAGAAAGCATAAATCATGTAACCCAACAAATAAACACAATTGACATGTTATTTCTCTTTCTATAGAGACATTGGTTCTTTAATCTGCTATTTCTTGCGAGCAGGCCTGCTTGAGAGGACTGAAATCCTAATGTATACACAATGGTATTCTTTAAGGAAGAAGGGAAACTCTAATGGAACTGCATGTTAGAGAAATTTAATGTAACATGACTACATGAATACCTCTCGCTGTTTTGCTTTTCTCATCCCGTTTGGCTATAAAAACCAGAAAGCATTCCTGCTGGAAGGAGAAGAACAGCTAGCTGAGAGGGAAAATCTACCCGTGAAGTGTTGGTGGTGCTTGGTGCCAAGAACCTGAGACTTTCTTTCAAGCATGATGTTTCATTGTTAAGGCTTTATAAGAAGTTAGCTCTAACCTATTAAGAAAAGGGTGATTTAGCAATAGGGGGAAAGGAGCAATTTTGTTCCATTCATTCTTCTCTAGTATAAACAAGGTATGAGGCTAATGCTTTCTTGGCATAACATGAAGCTCTGAACTCACAAAAGAGGTGCAATTAAAGCTCACCTGGCCTCAGAGGTCTTCTTTCCATAAAAGTTAAACTCTAATGACTGGTGCTCAGTGACCAAAATTGGCCCAGGATATTGGCTGGTACTTTAAACTGGTACGGAGCTGTTCTGCCAAAAGCAGAGGCATGAAACCGTCGGGAGGAAGCCTAGGAGAAGAGCTGCAGGAGTAGCCTCGTTCTGTGTCTATTTCAGGGGTGAGCCCTACGCATAGGGGTCTGCTGGTGCGAATGTTGGTTTTGACGTCTGTTTGAGACAGGCCAAGAAAGTGGATCTTGTTCCCAAAGAAAATGGGTGATGCTATGATTTTACCATGTTTCCTTTGGTTTATGTGGTTCCCAACACTCAACCCGTAGGGTGCAGACAGCGTAGCAAGGCACTCTGGGACTCAGGTTTGGTCCGGCAGCTACACTGACAATGTCTAGGAGGGCTGAGTTGCTTATGTGGAAGAAAAGAATCCTTCTGTAACAAGTAGATAGAAGGAACTCTTTCAGAGTCTATGGCTAGATAATAAGTGCTATGCATGCCTCCATTCTAAAGTGAGGTGCTAGCCCACTAACAGAGCACCTGCCAAGAGGGTAGTGATAACCTGGAGCCCAACACCTACCTCATTGATATAAAAGGCTGATGTTGGATATTAGAATTCCTTAGGAGAGGACTGTTTGGGGATGGTGGCAGTTTGGTGGGTCCTGGTGCAAAAAGCTGCAAGGAGGTCACTTGGAGAACTTGTTGTGTCTGGGGAATTTGAGAAACCCATTGAACGGTTGTCTCAGGGATCTCGAGGTGAGAAGCCGTGGCATTTACCCTGAGGCAGCAGGGAAGAGAGGACAAGAACACCTGTCCTGCAATGGGAAGGTGGGAACTCACTATGCAGCCCACTGGGGTGGAGGGGAAGGTGTTTTTTCTTGGACCTGATTTGGGCAGTGTGGGAGAGAGCCATACTGAAGACTTTTTACATCCTCCAGAGGGGTTTACCTAAAGGGGTGATGACCTCCAGCAGGGGTTGGACCACTAAATTCCCTGGGGCTGCCAGCCAGAGGGAAATGCATTAGATATGTTAAGAGAGTTACAGTCTAATATTGCCTCTATGAGCTCTGAAGAACCCAGAAATGCACCACAAGAAGGGGGTTCAGCTTTAACCAATCATCCAATTTCAGGAGCATCAGCTTAAGATAGCTGTAATCTAGCCAGAGGAAACCGACCCTGGGTGAGACTGGTGTCAGTCGACTGAGATCTTTTATGCTTCTTTCCTCTTAACCTTCCCACCTTCCAACCTTTGCGGAAGGGAAGCCTAGTGTGGAGAGCAGAAGAAGGAGAAGGAAAGAAACAGAAGACTCTCCCCACTCTCCCCAGTCTTCCTGCTGCAGAGCTCTGATCTGTGAGAAGGGAGAAGTTTCAACTTTCAGTGCAGCTCAGAATTCTCAAGGTAAGACCGAGCATTTCCATTTTTGTGATTTCTTTGTGATTGTAAGTGATCAGAGGACTTTTTGTTAACTAGGAATGAGTGCATAGCTGTGGGGCCTGCCTATATGACTCATGATTTTACTTATCATCTAAGCATTAATAATAATACATTAATTAACAATGTGATCATATTAGTTACCATCAAAGAGTGGATAAACTATGATTTAAAAAAAAAAAAGTGGGGCACTTGGGTGGCTCAGTCATTAAGCGTCTGCCTTTGGCTCAGGGCATGATCCCAGGGTCCTGGGATCAAGCCCCACATCAGGCTCCCTGCTCCCTGCTCTGCTGGGAGAGCCTGCTCCTTCCTCTCCCACTCCTCCCACTGTGTTCCGTCGCTGGCTGTCTCTCTGTCAAAGAAATAAATAAAATATTTAGAAAAAAAAAAAAAGAAGCATGAGATTTTATCCAGGGGTCAAGAAACTATTAGCTTCAGACAATGGGCTTGAATGGTGCTTCAATAAGAACATAGGGGTTTTTTTCTGATTTACCGCCTACAAGTCAGTTCTGCTGGGAAATTGCTTTGTAAAAGAAGATGTTAAACACCCTTCTTCCCCCACCAGACAGAGGTGTTTTCTGCTCCTGAAGTGCATTTGGGTAAATAAACAATCAAATCAATGATTTCTGGAGCAGCTGAAAATGTCATTAGAGAATGTGGTATACAGGAAAACGAAGGGAAACTATGCAGACTATTCAAGTTTCACAGACTGTATGTCAAATGTTACTTTGTCCAGGATGCAGATATGTTTCTTAGTGGTCATCCTACCAGGGGGTAGGAGTCTAGGAGTAAAAATTAATGGGACTATTTTTATACGGTGGGAAAGACATGACGTGTAGAGCCATTGATGGTAGGCACCCTGCCACTTTATTAAAGTCTCATGGTGAACATCCACCAACACTTTCTGAGATCACTTGGAGTTTTCTTTTTTTTTTAACGATGTGTTAAATTCTAAAATAGTCAGTTGCTACCCTGTTTCTGAAGTAGGTCCCCTGAGCGCACGACAAGGTAGTGGGTTCAGAATAGCCACACTCTCCCGGCGAGGGAGCTATCTGAGGTCAGGTGGAACATCTGCGCTTGAAGAATGTAAACTGGTAAAATAAGTTGTAAATAAAGATAAGGTTGTTTGTGCAAGAGGAGGAAGGAGACTAGCAAACTCTGCAAAGCTCCTGAAAAGTGTCATTTCCCCACGCGGTCGAGGGAGGCCTTTGAAGGAAATGGTGATTAGTACAAAGGCTGCAGGCTATCTGACAATTACCATTTTATTTATGTTTTTCTTTGATTAATGTCTGCTCATCCACTTAGTTTCATGAGAGCAGGTTTATCTATCTATTTATCAGATCAGATAAATTTATCTATCTATCAGATTTAAATGCAGCCCAGGCCCACGATCACATTTGACCTCTTTTCTTGCTTTTTTCTTCATTTGGAAAGGTTATCCTTCATATGGAAAGGATATCATCTACTGTCTCTCTCATCAACAGCTCCCCTGACTTGGTCACCCACTCCCCACATTGCCTTCTCTGCCCCAGGGCATAGGGGGTGATGACAGGCATGCAGCAGCATGAACAACATTGGGAAATATTGGCCCCTTGAGCTTTGAAGGTCCGGCCTCTTGTCTCCTCAAGCACATGGAACCCGAAGGCCCCTGAGCAAATCTAGAAGTGGGAGCTCTGCTCTATGGGATGTCTTTTTCATTTTGGTTGATCAATTTGTGCTGGTAAGAGTGTATTTCAAATTGCAAAGAAATGTCTTCTTACATTGGACCACAGCTGACTGGTACGTCTGAGAAAATAAAACGCAGAAAATGAGTGCCAGCCTGTCTTTATACTGGGGCCTCTGCTCTTTCTTTTCAGCATTGCCAACTCCGCCAGGCTACTCTCCATTTAAAAACAAAAACAAGAAAACCAGACTGTGCATGCGTGCGTGTGTGTGTGTGTGTGTGTGTGTGTGTGTGTTGTAGGGGATAGTCAATAAGGAGACAGTATCGCAGGGAAGAGACAGAGCACGCACCCTCGCTCCCGTTCCTAATCTTGTGTCCGTGGGTTCTGATTCTAAAACTGCCTTCATCACTTTGATTCTTGGCATCCTTGTATTCATCAACTATCCCTCCAACAAGGGGTCGCAAACTGCTTTTAAAAAGTGAATGATTTCAGGGCACCTGGGTGGCTCAGTCAGTTAAGTGCCCAACTTTTGACTTCAGCTCAGGTCATGCTCTCAGGGTTGTGAGATCAAGCCCTGCATCATGCTCTATGCTCAGCGGGGAGTCTGCTTCTCTCTCTCTCCCTCTCCCTCTCCCTCAAACCCTCCTCCTGCTCGCTTTCTCTCGCTCTAAAAATAAATAAATAAAATCTTTTTTATTTTTTAAGATTTTATTTATTTATTTGACAGAGACAGCCAGCGAGAGAGGGAACACAAGCAGGGGGAGTGGGAGAGGAAGAAGCAGGCTCATAGCGGAGGAGCCTGATGTGGGGCTCGATCCCAGAACGCCGGGATCACACCCTGAGCCGAAGGCAGACGCTTAACGACTGAGCCACCCAGGAGCCCCTAAAATCTTTTTTTTTTAAGTGAATTATTTCTGATTTTATATTTTAGTTCTTGTGGTTGGCAACTAAACTAGAAATCCAGGGCAAGCCTTCCTCCTCAGAAGGTATAACTAGGGGACTGGCCTTTCTTCTTTTAGAGAAGGAAGGCAAAGAGACCTTTTAACAATCGTTCATCTTAAAATGCACTTTAAAAATTTCAAGTAATATGCGTGTGCACACACACACACACATGCACACACACGCACATTAATTTTACTAATGGGAAGGCAGCTTAAAAGCAAGGCAACGAGAACTTTTCATTCCTTCCAGACTGTGGTCCAAGGTGAATACATTAAGCATAGAGCTTGGGATTTACCTAATGGTTTTCAGAATCCAACTCCATACTTTGATTAATGCTGCCTCATAATACCAATGATGTGTACTGCACTAAATCATTAGAACATTCTCCCTTGGTAATATATTAAAGCCATACATTACAGGCTACTGTGGCTCAGGTGATATATCGCTTGGGGGAAAAACAACCAAAGGCCGTGTTGTGCACGCTTGGGTAGAATTAAGCCTGGTTACTTTTCCATGGAATCTGTTTGCAGCATTGAGAGTGTTCAGAGAACTTTTGGTTCTTTCCCCAACACCAAAGAAATACTCCCCAAATCTACATGATTCCTCTGCTCCAAAGGACCAAAACTCTGTTCAAATGGAAATGCATGTGAAAAATGTTGGACACAGGTTAAAAGTATGGATTTTGGAATCATCAAAATTGGTGGGTTTGAATTTCAGCTCTCTCATTTGATGGGCTATGTGGTCTTGAACAAGTAAGTCATTTAGACTTCCTGTAAAATTGGGAGTGTGTGTGTGTGTGTGTGTGTGTGTAAATCTATCTTGTAGGGTCATAGAATGAGCTGAGATCATGCATGTAAAGTGGATAGCCCAGTGCTTGGCACCTCATGAGTCAAGAAGTGGTTCCTAATTATGAATGTTCTAGCAGGGACCTCTTGACCAGCATTTCTGTGTCCAACTTGGAATCTTCCCGTAACAATTGCTGTGTTTTGAGCTGCTTTGAGTGGCTGGGTTTATATGGGAGTCGAGATTAATGATCCAGGTAATGTCAGCCCATTTGGAAATCATGTGGGAGCGTTGCAGGGCAGTGCTAAGTAGCTGGTCCAGGAGGCTCTGTCCTCCTTAGGCGGGCCTCCTCACCTGTCAAGTAATGATCAGCTTAGTTATGCTATTTGAGCACAAAACACCCTGAACTGCATGTGGCCAGGATCTCAGGGACAGAGAAAGTACTGACCATCCTAGTTCCTGTCCTTTGTTTTTTGGTGCTTGGTGCTGGAGGTGAAAGAAAAAAAATAAAACTAGAGAGAGATTGTATCACCGAGGTTAGCTAAAATAATTTCATTTCACCATTCCAGATAATATCGGCCAAACTGGTCCCAGCTGAGGCTCTGTACCGGTCTAATCTCTTCATCAGCAAAAGCTATGGTTACCTTTTAAACATTTCCCCACTTGGGTTTTATAGAAATCTACCTGTGCCTCCTGTGAACAACTTGTGGGAAGAAATAATATTTATCACATATGGAATGTAATAATAACAACACAAATAAGGAATTTTTCTACAATCTTACCAGCCTGAAACATCTACTGTTTTCATTTTTTTAGAATCCTTTCCAAGCTTTACTCTGTGCATACATAATTTTATATAATGATATTATTTCATAGATATAATAATTTAGATAATTTTATTAGATAAATAGTATATGAATATATACATGCTATATAAAAACAGAAGTCTGTAGTGCTAATAGTGAAAGTCTCCATTACCTCACTCCAACCAGTTTGTTGTTTTATCATAATTTTTTAATGAAATCATCTGCAAGTGTTGTCTGTGGCTTCTTTTTATTCACTTATATATTTTAGGGAAAACTGCATGCCAATAGGTACACCAACTGGTATAGCCTCCCATTTTTCACTTAATGTTTTTACAAATGTTTCTTCGTGTTTCCAGTTATCTTCAGAATTATCATTTTGCACAATAGGTCGTGAGTGGAATTGAGACCCCACATGGCTTATTTCTGGGACACAAAACCAGCTACCTACAAAAGGCATATTATCTCAGATGGGCAGTGCTCATCTGACCCTCAGTTGGCTGGTGAATCATAGAACAGTTCGATGGAAAGAGAGCCAGCCCATTCCCATTTTACAGACGGGCGACTGAAGCCCTTCCCTACCTCTTCCTGAGTGGAACAGGAGATGTAGGGCATCTTGCAAGTCTGAGGATGAGGACCCCATGCTAAGAAGGGGCCTGCGTCCCCAGTGACTTCCTTGAACAATTGTTTCAGCCCTGGGTTGCCTGCCTCTGAGAGGAATAACGATCTGTTTGGTTTAGTCACTACAGAAGTAGGGTTTCTACCGCTTGCAAGCAAACATACTCCTACCTGATACAGCTATGTTCACTCATTTGTTTATTCACTCACCAAACATTGAGTTTTAATCATGTGCCTGCAACGTACAGACTACGCACACAATAGTAGCAGTTCACATTTATGGAATGCTGACTGTGTACAGCACCGATGCCATGAGCTTTCCTCGTCTTCTCATTTCCTTTCACAATAACCCTCGAAAGTAGACATTATTTTCTTACCTTTACAGATGAAGGACCTGAAACTCAAGGAGATGAAGTAACCCACTCAATACCCCCTATCCGGTAAAGCGCAAAGCCTCTTGGATGCTTCACTTCAAAAAGCTGCACTCCGTTTATCTTTTAGGGAACAGGAACCCAGTGAATTTGGGGGGGGGGGGCGGAGCCAAGCAATATGATCAAATAACAATCTTTCCAACCACACTGTGAAGTATGTATGATTACTCCCATTGGCAGGGGAGATTCAGAGAGATCAAGTGACTTCAATGCAATTAATTCAGTTTGACAAACATCTACGGGGCACCAGATTCTGGAGATTTAGTTGAGGTGCTGAGGCCACAGTGCCGGCCGTAGGAGGCGAGGCCTGGCTGTGGTGAGTGCTGCAAGAGAAGCAAGACCTTTCTGGAATTAAAGCAGTTGCAGAAGTTGTGCTTTCTCCGGCTGGCATCAATTACTGACTTTCTGTCAGCAGAATATTCCAGATGGACTGGTTTCTATAAAATCCCTGAGGGAATCCCAGGGTTTAGGTTCTGGGGGAAGGGAAGGAAGGAAATTGGCCAAAGAAGATTGTTTGAAAGGGCCATTTTTCAGTCTCCCCAAATCAGGTACAAAATAATGGACTGTCACAGAACACTTTCTATTTGCTAATTGTTCAATTCTCCTGCACACAGAGAGGAGAGTGAAAGAACAGCAACCTCTGCCACGGGATTGGAATCAGATTTGTTTACCAGATCAAAGCCTGGTGGGTAATGGAAACTTCGGGGCGGGAGCGGGGTGAGGGCGGTCCTGTCTGAGGCACGAGGCATGGTGCAGCAGCGTCTACTCAGCCGAATACATTTTTCTCCACACTCGGGAGCTTGACCGGCTTGGCTTGGAAATGCCAGCTCTCTTCAGACTTGTGACAGGAGGTTCCTGGGGCTGCTGGGACTGCTCAGGGATGCGGAGAATGTTTATAGAGCGAAGCTACTGGATCCTGTTCCTTGCCTATACCGTGGACATCTCCTGTTAAGTTCCTCTAACGTGTGTAGCTAATTTTGAAGCTAGTAACATTTCCTGATGATAGCTTTCTTTTTTTTTTTCTTTTCCTTTCTTTTTTTTCTCTTTTCTTTTCTTTTTTTTAATAAACAGCAGAAATTTACTTCTTAATTCTGGAGGCTGGGAACCCAAGATCAGGGTGCCAGCACTGGCAGTGGAAGGCCCTCTCCTGGTTGCAGACTTCTCCTTGTGTCCTACTATGGCAGAAGGGGGATGATAAACTTTCTAGAGGGTTCTCTGTATATCTAATGGTTTCTAAAGAAATATGGAATGCACATCATTTTGGACTGCATGTGTGTGTCCCCCAGAATTCATATGTTGAAATCCTAACCCCAAGAGGAAGGTATTAGGAAAAGGTAGGGTCTTTGGGAGGTAATTAGGGTTAGATTACGCCATGAGAGTGGGGCCCTTATGATGGGATTAGAGCCCTCATAGAAAGAGGAGGTGACAAGAGACCTGTCTCTTGTGCTCTCTTTCTCTGTGCTCACTCCATGGAAGGCCATGTGAGGACATAACCTGGAAGAGGGCCCTCGCCCAACCCAACCGTGGTGGCATCCTGATCTTGAACTTCCGGCCTCCAGAACTGTGAGAACTGTATTTCCGTTATTTAAGACACCTTGTCTATGGCCTTGTGTTATAGCTGCCCAAACTAACTAAAACATACACGGTAATGATTTTACTGAGAGCTAAAAGAAGTACTTCAAACCATGATTAATGTAGAGTGAAAGGGAAGGAAGGATGCACCACAAATTGATATCCTCATCACCTCTGAGGAGGGAATTTAGGTGAGCAGAGGGCCAGGAAGACTTTTACTTTAAATGTATTATTTGCATTTTTCTTTACGTTGAGTCTACACTACTGTGTTACTTTTACAATTAAGATATTTTTTCTAAGAAGAAAAAAATCCTGTACATAATACATATTATAAGTGGTCCTTGCATTCAGTTTTCTCAAATTCTGAGCGTCTCATTAATCCTTCAGAAGGACAACTCAGCATAATGCCATGTCTTGAGAAGCAATGTTTTCAATGACTAGATAGTTTGGGATTAGAATTCCCTTATAACATGGACGTTGTTTGCACTGGAAGTGGACAGATAATACTTGGCAAACACTGGTTTGTGATTACTAAGTGCCCAGAGGAAGGAGCAGCGCTCGGTGCATGCCTGGTACTGCTATTAATATATCTTTCATCTTTGGCCTGCTCTGCAAATGTTAACTGGTTCACTCTCAAGGGTGATATGAATAAATTCTTCCTACACTTGTAACCTGAGACGTGAAGGGGATTTTTTTTTCACTGTAGTTTTTGTGGGGTTTGAGTTACCAGTGAGTGGAACAGTCAGGGATTGGGAGACAAGACTTCTGTTTGATCACCAGCAGGACGCCCTCTATGCTTTATGTCCAGGGTCTCTACTTCTGGGCCGTGCTTGGAATGTGGGCATCTTTGGTGAGGCCAGGAATCCCTGTGTCTAGGGGCCTTCTTAGGCCCACTGTAGATAAAGGGTTTTTACAAAACTCTCCCTTTCTACTTGAGAATTTTACTTTCTGTTAACTTTCTGTTTCCCTTGGAAACCTGACAAAAGCACTGCATCAGCTGTGTTATTACTAAGTAGAGGAACTTTGGCAAAAATGCCCCTCATGGTAAATTGTATCTAGACTGGGGGAACTGGATACTTGAGAGGAAGCCATAGCTTTGTGCTTAACAGACCAGAGACTCTTGAAACTGGCCAGGTCCCTGGAGGGGACCCTGGCAGCTATGCCTATAGAGTTGTTACAAGAGATATTGTCTCCTGTGGGGCACAGGGGTCCCAAGCCAAGGAGGATCCCTGCACGCACCTCATGTGGTCTCATTTTCTTGCTCTGGAACCCTGGGAAACCAAGAAGAGTCGTGATGGCCGTGTGGGTGATTGCATGGACTACTCGCCTGGGAAAGGAATATTGGTGCCCCCCTGCCGACAGGATTTCCTGACTTGTATATTGAAACCACGTATGGTTGACTATGATCTTGTGCGGCTGGATATTTAGGGGAGTCTAACCCATGGGTTTGTAGATCCACTCAACAGCCATTTCCTGAGGCCTCGTGCCTCCCAAGGGGCTATTAGGCAGCCAGGCGTGGGCCCCTTCTTTCTATAGAACCCACAGCCCGCTCCCCTTCCTGGTCCACTGGGAATCTCTTCTTCTGAATCTCCCCTTAAGGTCTTGTGATGTTCCCATTTTCTTTCCTACTCAATATAATCTCTTTGGCAAGTATAGTCCTTTAATAAAACTGGAAGAGCATTGCTCTCAAGCACTTTTGCTTCCTGCTCTGGAAAAGTTGCCAAGACAAGAAAGTACTAAAGTCTATCTGCTGGGAATGGTGAGTGGGTAGCTAGGTGGAGGAGGGAGACAGAAAATAAAACTCTAATTAATATATGAAAAGTCATGCTGCCATGCTTGTTAATATTAATGGTAAAAACCCTTTACATTATATAGGGCTTGGTTATTTGCAGAGGGTGTTCACAACCCGTCTCTCATTTCAGCCTGACAAGACCTCGTAAGAGAAGCAGGCCGTGGTATGGTGGCAAGCCCTAGGAAGGGAGAGGGAAGCCCTGCTTTATAACATTTTGCCTACTTCCGCGGTGTAAAAGCTGCCACAACAGCCAATTTTAAACCACCAATGACTGAGGCACTCTGAATTTCTCAGTATTTAACAGTTGGCTTGGGATAGTCGATACAAGCTGGCTCCAGCACACTACCGGGGGCAGGACATGTATAATCATCCCAATTTAAAGGCAATCAAAGCAAAGCTCAGAAATTTAGTCCAAGGTCACAGAGCTAGTAGGAGGCAAAGCTAGCAACTTGAACTCATGTCTACTATTGCCTGCCTTTTTCTTGCTGAATTAAGTCTATCCTTCACGCAATCCGTTCACCACCAATAAGAAATGCCTACAACCCCTGTAAGTGTCTGCTTCATCATCAGTCTTACTTTTCTCCTCTCTCCGCTTTAAGGAAAGATTCTCTCAAAGTGTAGAAACCTGCCCCTCCACACTCTCCTGGGACCACGCTCCACCCATCAATGCCCTCCTCTGCTTGCGCCTTTGAAGCTCCTCCCTCCTTCTCCCTCATCTATAACTCCCTCTGCAATTTCTCTAATCCAAAACCAATCCCCTGCCTCTGACTTGCTCGCCATCTACTTCTGGTCACCATGCTTGACAAAGTCCAACATTTATTTCAGGACTTTCCACTCCTGCCTCAGGTCACTGTAATTTGATCTGTACCCACAAAGGCCCTGATCTGCCCTGTCAAAGGTCATCTGTGTTGTCCTCATGGCCAACCCCAGATTTGATCTCAGTGCTCCTCAAACTTTTCTTTTGCACTTGATAGGCTAATGATTTTCTTCTTCTTTTTAAAAAGATTCTATGTATTTATTTGAGTGAGAGAGAGGGAGAGCCAGCATGAGTGGAGGGAGAGGCAGAGGAACAAGGAGACTCCCCGCTGAGTGGGGAGCTCAGTTGCGGGGACTCCATCCCAGGACCCTGAGATCATGGCCTGAGCTAAAGTCAGACACTTAACCGACTGAGCCACCCAGGTGCCCCGTGATTTCCTTCTTGAAATGCATTTTTCACTTGGTTTTCCTGTTTGGTCAGGTTCCATGGATTCTCATCACATCATTCTGAGTGATTCTTCTAGGAAAGGGACCCTCACACGTGTCCAGACAGAGCCTGGAGCTTATGCTTATTTGTTCAGTCACTGACTCTGGCACCCTCTTTCTTCCACTTCTCTCTACTCTTTACATCAAACCCGACACTTGGCAGAACTGAACTGGCTGCCTTCAAAACACCATCGCGTCCATTTTAATCTATCTACCCCATGCCACCTCGCAGCATGCACCAGATATTATAGGAAAGGGACATACAGAATAGCCACTGTTGGTAAGGGAGGTCCAGAACAGGTACACCTGATTGATCTGGCCCTTTGGCTTATCTCTCTTGAGACTCATGGTGCCCAACTTTACTATTCTCATACATTTCTGTTGAACCCTTTAGGTTTCTACAGGTTGACTTGCTAGAAAGATCATAGACTTCATGGTGAGAAGGATCTGGGCTTGAATTTTGACTCTGTCACTTATTAGCATTGTGGCTCTGGGCATGCCATATAACCCTTCTAAGTCTGTGTTGTCATCTGAAGAAGGTATGGTATCTCATTTGCAGGGAGATTGTGGGCTATAAGTGAGATAACATATAAAAAGGGTCTAGCATGGCTGTCACTCAGAAAATGGCAGGTCATTTTCATTGGCCTGTCCTTCTTACCAGGTTTGTGTTTGGTATCTACACACAATGATTCTAGATCCCAGCCATTCGTATTCCAACCAATTTGGATAACACCCCTCCTGACTTGATCCAGAATACTCCAATCTGGAACACCTGTCCCACAAATGGCATTTCTATCTAGACCTTGACCTTTTGCTCTGGACTTCTAACCTACTCCCAAATTGAAGACACATAAGAAAGAAATTTTTACTCCATTTTACTCTCATAACTTTGCCAATCCCCTAGGTCCTTCTTTGACTGATTTAGGAGGATTTTGATTTGGAATTTCTAAATAATTTAATGTCAAGCGAGAATACTTTCTTTTTAGGTGAGATTTAATATGTATGCAGGTGTATATGTGGCCGAGTTGATTCACTTTTCCCTTTATTGTTTATTTGCCTTTTGAGATCTGCAAAAAAAATGATCACTTCTTGGTTTGAAAAGAATTAGCTATATCTCTTTTGAGTTCCAAACCAGTGAGTTTCTGGAAGCCAATTATGTTTAGTTCAAAGAGTATTTTTGCACTGTTCTGTTTAAGAACACATTTCCCAATGCCGAGTACCGAAAAGACACTTTTACAGTAACTTCTGTTTGGGGGATGAATCACCAAATATAGAATTCCTGCCCTTAATATGATACCATCTAAAGTTTTATTTGTTTGTTTGTTATTTGTTTATGCTTATACCTACTCACTACTAGGAAAGTTGTGAAGATGCTTCAAATCTGAGAATTATAATGTATTTCTGAAAGGACTGAAGAGTTTAAAAATGTTTATTGTTATTTCAAGAATAATGTATACCCAAATTCATATAGTCCGGAATATTCAAGATAGAGCACTATTGGCAGTTGTATAAACTTCCAGATGATTTTTGTGCTTATACAAACAAATGTATGTGTGAACAAATGTATACGTGTGTATACATAACTGTGTATTAGTGTGTGTGTGCACACACATGTATTCACATACCTATTGCTCGGCAACTTGCTTTTCTCAATTACAGTGGACTATCATTTCTTTCTGTGTCAGCAAATAAAATTTTGACTTCTTTATTTCTTAATCACCTGTATAATAATGCCATTGAGCAAAGGTAAATTTTACATCCCCTCATTCATTCCTTATAACTAGAGAACTTGTGATTCTTATACAAGTTTAACTATATAGTACCTAATTACTTAAACAGACATCTCTTCCTACCTGAAAATCTGTTAATCAGTAATTCATTAGTAACTAGAAGCTACCACAAACCTCATATTCCTAGAAAGAAGGGGCTTGTTCAATTAGAAACATTTGTGTACCTAAGGAGAAACAACATGAGATGGTGGAGAAAATACTGCACTGGAAGCCAAAGTTCTTGGGATCTAATTCTGAATTTTTTCTGTTGAACAAGCCATAAATATCACTATACTTCAGCAAGTTCATTTAAGATGGAGAGATTAATATCTACCTGCTTAACTCAAAGGTTCTTCTGATGATATCCTAAGATAAAATATATACAAGCACTTGGAAAACTATCAGTTTCACTATCAAGTGTCATTTAATGATTTCAGTAATTTAATTGAACAACCGAGGATAAGTTACGAGCTTACACTAACGTAGAGATCTTTATATCCGGTCTGCGAGATTCTATGGCCACAAATTCTTCTTTACATATCCTATTGAGGGGTGATGTCTAATTCTCTTCACCTTGAACTTTGATCAGTAGAATGCAACAGAAGTAGTATTCTTTGACTTCCAAGACTAGGTCACAAGAAGCCTTGTAGCTTGTGCCTTGGTCCCCTGAAACATTTGCTTTAGGTGAATCCAACCACAACGTAAGAAGTCCAGCCACTCTGAAATCAACATACTGTGAGAAAACCTAAGGTAGCCATTAATGGAGAGGGCATAAAGAGAGAGATGCCTGTCAAGTCCCAACTATTCCAGCCTTCCCAGCCTGGGTTCAAGACATGTGAATGAGGAAGCCATACTGGATATTCCAGCCTTAGCAGACATGACATGGTGAAGAGCCATCTTGGATATTGTAACACATACACAGACAAAATACTTACTCTCAATATACAAAGAATTCTTTTTTAAAAAAATCCTTTGAGACTTTATTGAACTGCTACAGTACATCATTAGCTTTTGATGTAGTGTTCCATGATTCATTGTTTGCATATAACATCCAGTGTTCCATGCAATATGTGCCCTCCTTAATACCCATCACCGAGCTAGCCCACCCTCCCACCCCCCTCCCCTCTAAAACCCTCAGTTTGTTTCCCAGAGTACATGGTCTCTTGTGGTTCATTTCCCCTTCTGTTAACCCCCCCTTCATTATTCACTTCCTTCTCCTACCTATCTCCCTGCTATTCCTTATGTTCCACAAATGAGTGAAACCATATGATAATTGTCTTTCTCTGCTTGGCTTATTTCACTTAGCATAATCTCCTCCAGTCCCATCCATGTTGATGCAAATGTTGGGTAATCATTCTTTCTAATGGCTGAACAATATTCCATTGTATGTATGGACCACATCTTCTTTATCCATTCATCCGTTGAAGGGCATCTCAACTCCTTTCACAGTTTGGCTATTGTGGACAATGTTGCTATGAGCATTGGCGTGCATATGGCCTTTCTCTTCACTACGTCTGTACTGGTAAATACCCAGTAGTGCAATTGCTGGGTCATAGGGTAGCTCTATTTTTAACTTTTTGAGGGACCTCCACACTATTTTCCAAAGTGGCTGTACCAACTTGCAGTCCCACCAACAGTGTAAGAGGGTTCCCCTTTCTCCACATCCTCTCCAACATTTGTTGTTTCTTGCCTTGTTAATTTTTGCCATTCTAACTGGCATAAGGTGGTATTCAATGTGGTTTTGATTTGAATTTCCCTGATGGCTAATGATGTTGAACATTTTTTCATGTGTCTGTTAGCCATTTGTATGTCTTCACTGGAAAAGTGTCTGTTCATATCTTCTGCCCATTTTTTGATTTGTTTATTTGTTTCTTGGGTATTGAGTTTGAGAAGTTCTTTGTAGATCTTGGATATCAGCCTTTTATCTGTAGTGTCATTTGCAAATATCTTCTCCCAGTCCGTGGGCTGCCTCTTTGTTTTGTTGACTGTTTCCTTGGCTGTGCAGAAGCTTTTTATCTTGATCAAGTCCCAAAAATCCATTTTTTTCTTTGTTTCTCTTGCCTTTGGAGATGTGTCATGAAAGAAGTTGCTGTGGCCGATGTCGAAGAGGTTACAGCCTATGTTCTCCTCTATGATTTTGATGGATTCCTGTCTCACATCGAGGTCTTTTATCCATTTGGAGTTTATCTTTGTGTATGGTGTGAGAGAGTGGTCAAGTTTCATTCTTCTGTATATAGCTGTCCGATTTTCCCAGCACCATTTATTGAAGAGACTGTCTTTTTTCCACTGGATGTTTTTTCCTGCTTTGTCAAAGATTAGTTGACCATAGAGTCGAGGATCCATTTCTGGAGTCTGTATTCTGTTCCATTGGTCTATGTGTCTGTTTTTGTGCCAGTATCATGCTGTCTTGGTGATCACAGCTTGGCAGTATAGCTTGAAATCAAAGAATTCCTATAACTCAATAATGCAAAATCCAATTTAAAAATGGCAAAAGAATTGAATGGATAGTTCACAAAAGAAGATATAAGATATAAACTCATGGAAAAATGCTCAACATCATTAGTCATCAGGGAAATGCAAATTAACACCATAATTACATACCACTTCACAACCATTTGATTTGTTAAAATTATAAAGACTGATTACATCAATGCTGGCAAAAACATAGAACTCCCATACCGTACCGGTGGGAATGTAAAAGTGATACAATCACTTTGGCAGCTTCTTAAAAACGTTAAACAGTCACCTACTGTAGGAACCAGACATTCCAGTCCTAGGCATTTACTCGAGAAATGAGATCATATGTCCACACAAAAACTCACACATGGATGTACATAGCAACTTTATTTGTAATATCCCCAAACTGGAGAAAACCCAAATGTCCATCAACAGATGAGAGGATAAACAAACTGTGATACATCCGTACAATGGAATGCTGCTCGGCAATGGTAAGAATGAATTATAGACACACAGAGCAACGTGGTTGAATCTCAAAATAATTATGCTGAGTGAAAGAAGCCAGACAAAATGAATATATATGTTGTATAAGTTTATTTACATAAAACTCTAAAGAATGTAAACTAATCTACAGTGATGGAAAATAGGTCAGTGGTTGCTTGAAGACACAGTAGAGGGAGAGATGGATTGCCAAGGAGCTCAAGGAAAGTTTTGGGAGTGATTGAAAATTTTTAATCTTGATTTTAGTGATAGTGTATACATGTGGTAAACAAAATCTGAGGTGACCCAAATGATCTCTGCCACGTGGTGGTCACTCTTTCGTGTAATCCCCTTGCTTGAGTATGGGCAGGAACAGTGACTTACTTCCAACCAATAATATTGACAGTGACTGGGGACACCTGGGTGACTCAGTCGGTTAAGCATCTACCTTCAGCTCAGGTCATGATCCCAGGGTCCTGGGGTCGAGCCCTGTGTTGGGCTCCCCACTCAGCGGGGAGTCTGCTTCTCCCTCTCCCTATGCCCCTCCCCACTGCTCATGCTCTCGCTCACTCTCTCTCTCAAATGAATAAATTTAAAAATCTTAAAAAAAAAAGTGATTGTCACTCTTATAATGACATTATTTAAAACTCCATCTTAGCCGACTGGATTTGGAGACTTTCCTTGCCTGCTTCATGAAGTTGTCATATTGGAGAAGCCCACGTGGTGAGGAGCTGAGGATGGCCTCTGAGAACTGTGAGTGGCCTCTGGGGCCCGAGGGTGCCCTCAAGCCTTCCATCATACGTCCACAAAGAAGTAAATTCTGCCAGCAACTTCAGTGAGCTTGGAAGTGTATTCTTCAATTGAGCCACAGGATGAGAATGCAGCCCAGAAGACACCTTGACTGTGGCTTTGTGAGACCCCCAGCAGAGGCCTCTGTTAAGCTGTGTGCCTGGACTCTTGACCCACAGAAATCATAAGGTGATAAATGTGTGTTGTTTTAAGCCACTAAGTTTTGGTAAATTGTTATGCAGCAATAGAAAACTAATATAATACATATGTCACACTGATCAAGTTGAGGTCCTTAGGGGACCTCAGTCTTTTCCCTCAAGGAGTTCAACTAAATTGGATGAGGCCCACCAGTATTATGGAGGGTAATGGGCTTTACTCAGTTTGCTGATTAA
The DNA here is from genome assembly GCF_024610735.1 of Ursus americanus. Classification (NCBI taxonomy): domain Eukaryota; kingdom Metazoa; phylum Chordata; class Mammalia; order Carnivora; family Ursidae; genus Ursus; species Ursus americanus. The sequence goes on along the minus strand of NC_142152.1, from coordinate 539,736 downwards.
TGAAATAAGTCAGAGAAAGACAAATACCACATGATTTCACTCGTTTGTGGAATTTAAGAAACAAAACAAATAAGCAAAAGGAAAAAAATGAGGGAGAGAGAGAGAGAGGGAGACAAAGCAAGAAAGAGACTCTTAACTGTAGAGGTCAAACTGACGGTTACCGGAGGGGGATGGGTGAAATGGTGAAACAGGTGATGGGGATTAAGAAGCCGGCTTGTCATGATGAGCTGCGGGTGATGTATGGAACTGTTGGACCACTTTATTGTACACCTGAAACCAAGATAACACTGTGTTAACTGGGCTTGAAATGAAAAACTTAAAAAACAGTTTGCCGATTTACATGTTAATCACGTGTAAAAATTTCTTCCCAGCAACCTCTAGACTGATACTTGACGGAGTACCATGACCCAGCCAAGCGGACACATAAAATTAGCCATTCTACATGGTCTCAGATCAAGCAGATCTGGCCACTCCGTGCCTCTGTCTCTAATGGATTTAATGGATGGGAAGTTCAGTGGATTCACCAGCCCTGGAGGAACTTGCCAGGTCAGAAGGGCCAAGAGCCTTGGCTTACTGCCTTTTGCTTCTTTTCAGGCTGGGGGGCGGGAGGAATGCGGCAATACTCAGGGGTCACCTTGTTACCATGGAAAGGAGTTTTTGTGTCAGTCACAAAGCCAAGTTACTTCCGTGCTTTATTTCTTACTGACTCCTAAGACCCACGTACGCTTTCAGGGCTCCAGGCCCTGTGAGAGCCTGAGGGCCGTGCTGGGCTGCAGTCGGTCATCTTGGTTGGGGAGGAGGAGGAAGGGGCAGGCTTGAGAGCGCTTTCTCATTTTAACAGATGTTCTTGGGCAACAGAGCTAAAGGCAGACTTGAAACAGTGAAATTTTATGTTTAAGTTGAACAGTAAAAGTAGTTTGTTTCTGGGCATTTAACTGTCTCGATAGAGGAAAGGAATCCTAGTCTCACCGGGAGGGTTTCTTTTGTGAGCGCACAGCCCCCTCCCACTTCTGATCTGATGTGGTGACAGCTCATTTTGTAGACAGCACAGCTGGAGACATTCCAGGTCAGCAGAACGGAGGGGGAAGGAGGAGGCTATTTGGTGACACTCTGAAGCTAAATGGTAGCTCTGCTATGCTTTCCCCCAGATCCTCCCGCTCTGAGGTCCAGTTAGAGTGGATGGGGTGGAAACAGAAAGACATCACTGTGACGTACTTGTGATTATGGATGGCGATGTCTCCTTGCTTTCCTGCTTATGCCACATAAGTAAGTCTTATATGAATGGAGAGGGATAGTGACATGGGGTGGGAGGAGAGGAATACATTTCAGAACTGAAGAAATTATATATAAATATATAAATATAATATTATAAAAATGTGTATATCTTTAATTTGAAACTTCTTTGGTTTCCATCGCCCAGCTGCACAAGGCCACCCAATTAGTTAAGAAGAAAAGGGCTTGAGGTCATGGCTGGTTATTTCGTGTGTACTAAAATAGAGGAAATGGCTACAGTTGCTTTGCCAGGGATGTCCAACCCTGAATTAGACTAAAAAGGCATCTTATAGCATCAGACAGCTTAAAAAGATGTAATAAGGGAACTGCTCTCTTTGCACATCTGTTAAGAACATCTGGCTCTGGCATGAACCTGGTAACTTTGACAGTTAGTTGGTGGCCCACACTCTGAAAAAGAGGCAAAGCCTCAAACTGTCAGGCTGGCCTGTAGAATTTCCTGGTGGCAGAACCACCACGACCAAGGGTGAAAAGCAGCTGGGGCATGGGAGCAGCTGCCGGTGTCGCCTGCCCTGAGCTCATCCCTGACCAAGATGTAGAAGACAGGGGCTTTCGGAGACTCAGAAAGCAGTACATCTGAACTCTGTCCCAGACGCCCTTCACCACGAGCATCGTGGGGACATTCGAGAAGCTTTACCCCTTAATTACTTCTCCATCTCTTTTGTGGTAGTAAGTTATTGAAGAGATGAGTCCTGTGGCAGGTAGCATTTTCCAAAGATAGCCCCATCATCTCTCATCCCACATGCTCTTCTGCAATGTCCCTGTCAAGAGGCAGAGTCTCATTACCCTGCCCTTGAATCTAAGCTGGCCACGGCGACCCGCCTCAGCCAATTACGTGTTATGGCGGTGACGCCTGTGCCTCCTGAGGTTAGGCTGAGAAGGCCCCGTGGTTTCCACTTGGGTCTCTCTCAGAAAGCATGCGTTCTGGACATCCTCCTGAGGTGATCCCTCTCAGACCTCTGGCAGTGCTGTGGGAAACCTAGAGAAGCCACCAGCGTGTGCTAGGTGTGGGGCCATTTGTTACCCAGCAATAGATAATCAAAACACACCCACAAGAATTCTTTGGGAGGAATCTGAAGGTCATTCCCTCAACTCCCACCCCCGCCTTCCACTCCAGAATCCTTTTCTGTGTGCCTAGCACTTTATTATGCAATGGGCACTTTGTAAGAGAAGGATGGGGCTACCAACCGCCTCTTCTTTGTAGGCACTGGAAAAAGATGCCAGTTCCTCTGGGACAAAGCAGCCCTGCCCCACAGCACACAACCTCGCAGGCCCAGTGCATGGCCCCATTCAACCCCCTCCCCAAGCCAGTCAGATTTCCTGTGCAGAGTCCAAACCGCACGATTATACTCAGCGCAGTGGCCCTGGAGGAATATAAAAGTAAGTCTCCCCAAGGAGTTTGTGTTCTCACTGATGATATAAAATATGTGTGGTTTAAGATAGAAAAGTGTCAAATGCTAAATCTTGTGATAACACTGATTCAAAAGGAGTTTTGTGAAAATAAGAAAAAGAGTTGTAGGAAAAGTACAGGTATTTTATTTTATTTTATTTTATTTTTTTATTTTATTTTATTTTATATTCTTTTATTTTTAAGCACTAGACTTTTAAATAGGAGATCTAGGTAGAGGAACTAGGCTCAAGTCATGTTCTGCTAACAACTAGCATGGCCTTTCTTGGTGTGTGGGAAACCAATGCTTGAGTTCTTTGGGCTTCATTATCCTTCACCTGGGAAATGAAGCAGCTGATCGAATTGGTGCTTCTCAAACTTTCCCACTGAGATATCCTTAAAGTAGAGCTGGGTCTGAGGGTTTCGTCTGGATCAGCCTCCAAAAGCGGGACTCAGAAATTGCATGCACATTTTATTTGTTCATATGGCTCACTTCTCACTGCCTTCAGTTTTCAAGAAAAAAAAGTCACATTAAGTAGAAAAGTGTTGGGGCGCCTGGGTGGCACAGTGGTTAAGCGTCTGCCTTCGGCTCAGGGCGTGATCCCAGCGTTGTGGGATCGAGCCCCATATCAGGCTCCTCCGCTATGAGCCTGCTTCTTCCTCTCCCACTCCCCCTGCTTGTGTTCCCTCTCTCGCTGGCTGTCTCTATCTCTGTCAAATAAATAAATAAAATCTTTAAAAAAAAAAAAAAAAGTAGAAAAGTGTTCCCCAACCATCCTATTTAAAATAGCACAGCTCCTTTTCCACTACCACTCTCTGTCTGTGGTGGATTAAAGATGGCCACAAATTCTTTAATACTCGTCCTGCTGAGAGAGAGGGTCTCTGTCCACTTAAATGTAGGCAGCTTCTGTGGTTGGTTTGAACAAGAGAATATGGCAGATGTGGTGCTGGGACAGTTTCCAGGCCCAGGCCTTAAGGGATTGGCAGCCTCTACTTCCTGCCTCTTAGAAGAATTTCTCTGGGTGTCCTAGGTTTTATTATTTGAGACCGCAAGGCTGAAGTGGCCATCTACAGGTCCTCCAGTCAACAGTTCTAGCCAAGCCCAGCCTTCTAGTCATCCCCACCATGATACCAGACACATGAACAAAGTCATCTTGGACCCTAAAGACAAGGCCATCTGCTGGTTGATGTTACTGAGTAGAAGGACTGCCCAGCTGAGATGTCTGGCCCCCAAAATTGTGAGATGCGATAGAGCAGTTCTTATTCCAAACCACTAAGTCTTGAGGTGGTTTGTTACCCAGAAATCGATAACTGGAACACCCCCCTCAACCTGCTCTATTTGCTTTACTGCCACTAGTCTTGGATTTGGCTCAGATTGGCTCGTGAGAGCTCATTATTAAATTTTCAGGAATTTTGTGAGCCATTCATTAAGGCCATCATTAAAAATTATTCAACTTACAATGAAATGACCTGTATTTTTAAAAGGTAAAGAATCCTCAAAATTCATCCTCCTGGTTATTTTATTACATTCTACTCTTCTATGCTCTTGAGGTTATTTATGTCTCTTGTATCTATCCATATGCTGAAGCTACTCTCCAATAGGGTACAATTGCACATCTCTTCCCAAATACAAAGTCAGTGACATCCCATTGGTAGCTTGAAATTGACCGTGGTGGAAGTATTCACACTACAGAAATGGGCCAATACCTTCCAGGAAGCTGGTTATTAAACATTTACCAGAAGACAACTACGATTTATCTCACGTATTAACCATCTGATACATTAGCTATTTATGGATCATTTGCTTACTGTTTTCCCCCCAGTGGAATGTAAGCCTTCCAAGAGCAAGAGCTTTGTCTTTTTTTGTTGTTCGCTCTCATATCCCCCAGACCCTAGAAGAGTGTCAGGCACAGAGGAGGTATTCAATAAATATTTTTGCATGAAGGTGTTCTGCTCTGTTACTGTATGCGGAGTGAATGTAGTTTACCATGTTCCTTTTCTCTGGAGACTGCTGGCTTCACTCCCGGCAGCTGTGTGACTGCCGTGCTGGCCACAGATACCTGGTTTAAGCTGTACCAGAGAGCATGCCTAAACTACGAATTTGGAATCAGCTGAAAAAAACCCATAACGGTAGTTGAGTGTGTGTGTAAGAGAGAAGGAGAGTTAAGAGACCAGCCAACAACTGGATGACTCGTATTTTAAAATGTGTGAACTTGCAAATATTGATGGCCATTTCTTATTCATCATGAGAACTGAAGAGCAAAGAAAGCCTTCTTTTAGGAAGAATGAAGCCATTTCTCCGAGAGAGGAAAGGAGAGGACTTCCTGATGTTAGCTCCTCCTGACGTCTCATGTATTCTTGCCTTTCAGGTCTGGCAGATTCCCTGTGTATCTTTATAAACATTCTCATTGTGTGCACTCACTTACTGAAGTTGATATCTGCTACTTGCAACCCAAAGCATCCTAAGAAATACCACCTCCACATTTGTTTTAGATACGCTTTTAAATTCCTTAGAAAAAAATAACAGAAACACTTCCTCTGGGTCTCTTTGGTAATTTTGGAAGGATGAGTCACATTTAGTCTCGAGTGTCTGAAAACGTGTACACTGGGTTTAGCTCCCAGCAATTTGTGTTCACTTCTCAGAGTCACGGTGTGTTGAAAATTAGATTAATATGATTGTGGGTTCATATAGCACCAGTGTTCTTGTTCACCAGTTCACAATCTCTACGAGGGCCACCATTATGGAAAAGACACTATGAACTGACAGGGTATGCAGTGCCACATCAGAGGAAGTTCTGTTTAACTATCTCCCTCTTATATGGTCAATTCAGGGGAGAGAGAAAGTCTAATTTAGGATAGTCTTCCTCCTTTTTTTTTTTTTTTTGCATAATGGATTTTACTTTAAATCTAGACATGTGCCAGATAAGCGTCAGGTAAGAGAGTCTCTTTTGAGGCACCGGCCTGGCTCAGTGAGTTAGGTGTCTGCCTCCGCCTCAGATCATGATCCCAGAGTCCTGGGATTGAGCTTGGAGTCTGGCTCCTTGCTCAGCAGGGAGGCTGCTCCTCCCTTGGCACCTCCCTCGTCCCCCTCCCGCAGCCCCGCCCCCCAGACCTCTCCCTCCCGTGCTCGCTCTCGCTCCCAAATAAATAAATAGATGAATGTTTAAAAAAAAATAAGATAGTCTCTTTTGCTGTGTCAAAGAAATACTTGAGAAAGGGCTTTTTCATGAGAAAAGATGATTGTGGATGTTACTTTTAATTTGCCACTTATACCCTGAAATTTTCATCACAAGTAAATGAACTGAAGATCTCTAACTACTGGTAGTTCCCCACAATCCACGTTTTATGGTTTTTCAGATTTCATTTTCCTCACAGCAGCCGCCTTCTGTGCAGGGAAAATGTTTACAGTCTGGCCTTACGCCTCATGATGGAGTCCGTTCGGTAGGCCTGACTGACGACATTTGCTGAAGAAACCGGCTTCGGGAGGCACCCTCGTGATTAGCTCGCACGGCGAGGCCGTTGGCTATCTGGGTTTCTCCTCTTTGCTCTGATGCGCTGTTTCTTTCCTTTCCTCATGAAGAAACATAACAATCCAATTCTGAATTTGTATGCGGACCGTGTTTTCTTGGTTCCACCAGCCGGCGTTTTTAGAAAAGGGGGTTTTCAAAGTAACTTTCCATTTCATCCCCATTTGGTCTAAACCAATTCATATCCAAACCGTTGCTTTGTTGTTACTGGATATTCGTTAGTTTATTTAAAATGACATTTCCTTACCTCACTGAAGTCCGGAGGAGTGCGTGGAGCTGCTCCTGGTGAGCTCGGGGAGGTTTCCCTCCACACAGGCCACCGGCCCAGCCCTTTAACTTAAAACACATTCGGCCACATCAAAGGGAGAGGGGAAGGTTTTCCCTTTACAAGGGCTGCACCTTCCAGAGTCATTCTGAAAACCTACCTCAAAGGAAGCTTTCAGCTACTCCTCACTTACTTTACTTGCTTTTTATTGTGCTGTTCACAAAGACTTCTCCCTTTTTGGTTGCCAAGAGCTCTGCTGGTTTTCCTTCAAAATCTACACAATTATTTAAAAATATTTTGAAATACTTTTAAACATACAGCCAAGTGCAGAGAGCAACACGACCAGTACCTGTGACTCACCACCTAAATATAACAAATATTTAGCATTTTGCCATACTTGCTTTAGGTCCTTTTTCTTAAAGAAATCCAGTATCGCAAATGGCAATAAAGCCCCTTTTGTGGCCTCCCCTTGCCTCTTCCCCTTCCTTCCTCATGACTGGTGTTTTAAAATGTCACTGCAAGAGTGGCGGCTTCATGCTGTTGAACCTCCAGGGCTTTCTCCCACGAGAGGTGCTGTGATTTAGGCCCATTTACATCTTCTTGATAATACGACTCGTATTCGACAGGAGCATCCAGGTACATACGCTATGCTTTGTGGAGTGACTAACTGTAGTGGGGACCGTGCTGTGCTCTCTCTCCTTGGTCCCCGGGGTGTGTGAGGGTCCTCAGGCACCTCATGTCCGTCACCACCTTCAGTGGCTTCTTTTGATTTTGAATCTCTCTTACATTGCACAGTTTCATCGGTGTTCAGTGTGTGCTTCAAACTTCCTCCAACCTATGTTCCCGATTGAAAGTATGACCTTCTTAATAAGACAGATGAAGAATGACATTAAGTTAGACAAAACTGAGAATTTCTGGTATTTCTGTGGTAAGCGAAACTCAAGAGGCACTTTACTGAACCAGCAAGGAGGACAGCCAAATGCTGAATCATCTGATTCTCTTAGAAGTGCAACCTTGCCTTAGAAGATTCCAGGGGCCGGCTCAGTTCCCTGAGTTTTGCCTTGACAGCTGGCTGTCATCCGGTCATCTCAGGAGCCAGAATGTTACACCCACCAGGCCCTGGGCTCGGACCCACCTCCTGGGCCTTTCTGACCTGTTATCAGGCTGTGGCCACAGGGGAGAGAGGGCAGCATGAGCCCAGGAAAGAGTTTATGACGACGTACATTTTTCCCTTGGAATTACAGGAAGACACTGTTTCCTGTCTCCCTCCAGCCCAGCCTGAGAGGACCTGTGTGTCCCTTTCCCCACATCCACCCTAGTCTCATCTTGAAGCCCTGCCCCCAATTCACCTCCCATACCTTGCCTACCTCTACTCTACGGGACATTGACATTGCCCAGCATGGCAGCCCTGAATTTATGTGGGTTTTAAATATTTTCTAAGAAATATGATAGACTTGGGCACCTGGGTGGCTCAGTCAGTTAAGCATCTGGGTTCAGCTTAGGTCATGATCTCAGGGTCCTGGAATTCAGTCTTGCATTGGGCTCCTTGCTCAGCAGGAAATCTGCTTCCCCCGATCATGGTCTCTCTCTCTCTCAAATAAATAAATAAAATCTAAAAAAATAATAATAATAAATATGATACACCTTAAGTTTTTTTTTTAATAAAATCAAAGAATTGGAAAAAAATGTAATTTTCCACATAGACAAATATGCTGTGGTGTTTTAGCTACGAACTGAGGTGGCATAAGGCAGCCTGTGTGCTCCCTTTCAAAAAGGGGGATCCCATTTAAGATTAATGTAGAATCTGGGAAAAAAATTGCAGACAACCTGCCACAGGGAGTAATTTACCTTTGAGGTTCCGTCTACCAAATCTCTGATGGTAAAGCTACAAAATATGCCAAGTGGGTAGGAAACAGGGAAGCTAATTCAAATGACATGTGTCCCAGGTGTCCCATATTTACCGAAGAAATCCGTTTCTCTAGGAAAGAAAGCACCGGCTTCAAGAGGCCTTTGTGCCGAGGGACAGCTTCCCCTTCACCACACAGCACGCGGCCTCCGAGGGCCGGCCCTTCCAGGGTCCCATTCGCTAGTCGTCTGGGCGAGTCCAGCCTGGGCCCACTCCGCTGGGGCCTGGCAGGGGAAATCATCACTGTAAGAGCTAACGTTTGCAGAGCGCACTGCCCAAAGCGGTTTGTATGCTTTCTTTCTCTTAATCTTCTAACGGCCATGTAGGTAGGTACTAAGATCCTTGAGGTCGCGCAGGAGTGAGCTGGAAGGGAGGCGGCGCGACCCGGAGCTGGGACCCCGTGCTGTTGCTGTGTTCCGTTCCACCCAGCTCTCGTGCAATTACCATAAAGCCACCTCAGCAACCAGACACTCCTAGTAGCTAACTGTCTAGCAAAGGCTGCATTGTCTTTGGAGCTTTAAACACAGCCCTTTTAATTGGAATTGCTTCCTAATTCGGCTTCGTATATCTTCTCTCCTCCCACACAAAGAATCCATTGTGTTGGTCTCAGGGACAAACTATACTTTCATGTAAATGTGAGGAACAAGACTCATTTGATTTCATTATATCCTCTATTGATGCGCCCGCAGCATTTTATTGTAGGTTTTTGTGACTAGAATTCCTAACAAAGGAGGGAGCGGGCTTCTAGGCCGGCAGCGCTGCCGAGACAGGATTTGCCACATTGGGCTCTAAAGGGAGCCTCACTCGCTGCTGTTGTCATTTCTGAGCTTTGAAAAGGGGCCGGGTGTTTTCAAGAGCTGCTGCTATTCTGTGACTGTAAAAGTGTTATCAAGCATGAGACGAATGCAAGATACCATCCTTGCCACGGTGCAGCGGGCGGGGAATTGACCGAGCCTGCCAGAAAAGAGGCTGAGGACATCGTATCCCAGGGGAAAATGCGCTCGCACGCCAGCACTGACAGAGCTGGTACCTAATCCTTCCTACCTGCAAGGACAGGCTCCCGGGACTACAGAATGGGGTTAATTATTCCCAACATTCTTCATTGTAATTCTAAACGAGATAATGATTGGAAATAGTACATAGTCATTGAACTGAAAATGCCTGAGGCACTCTCCTGCTGGAGAAACTAGCATTTTTTTTCCTGTGACATGTTTATTTCCTTCAGCATTGTCTTTCCCCACACTACTCCCCCTCCCCCCACACCCCCACCCAGGTTTAGGCAGTGTTTGTAATCATTGGAACCTCTACAGCTCCAAACAGAAGCAGCTAACGATGATTAAAAACTTGCGAAGCACCCTGTACTTTATTGCGTTCTTGCATTTCATCCTAACAGTAGTCTTATGAAATGGGGATTTTATTATTTTCATTTTACAGGCAAGAGATGGCAGAGAGTGGCCAAGTGCTACCCCTGAGGACACAGCTGGTACCCAAAGGTTCCAGGACCTGAACCCTTGGAATTGACTGCAAAATGTAAGACACTGTCTCCCAAGACTTTGAGCTTTGCTTTCATGAACATCCTGACTTAGAGGTGTGTCCGTATCCCACCTAGAGACCTCTGGGGTCTATAGCCCTCCTGGTGGACATAGCTTTTAAATGGCCCATCAGCCTTGTTTTTTCTAGTGTTCCAGATCAATCTGTGTTCATATTGCTGTCTTCCGCAAAGTCTGGGAGCCTTCCTCATCAGCAGAAGTTTCTATGGGCATTGCACTTGACAAAAACGAACTGAGCTTAGTTTTTGGTAACTATAAAAAGTCTTGATATACAAGAATTCATATCAACACAACAGAAGTCTTAGGTTGCCTAAGTATATACCCTACAAAAACCTGATTTGCTTTACTTTGGCTTACTGTAAAGCCCCTTCAAATACTGAGCTCCCTGATGGGTTTAAAGTGAGATTCAACTGATGGCAAAATTGATTCACAGCTTTTCAAGACCTAAAGCATAAAGAAGGGAACTTGCTTTAGGTAAACTCTTTCATATATATTCATATATTTCGTTTAACCTGGGAGCTGCAATGTTAAACATGACTAAAGTTTTCTCAAGGCTTCCACACATGAGTGGAGCCCAATTCTCTCCCCTTCTCTTCATTTCCCACTGAGCATCAGAATGATAGCAAATCAGGGATCAGACGGTGCTTTTCAATGATCGCAGGACTCCCCCACTGCTCTCTTTAACTCTTTGAAAGAGTATCTCCAGATTTTCTAGCTGATTGGAGATTTGGATGGGAGAGCAGCAGGGTCTAAATACTATTATTTTTCAAAAACATTGCAAGGGAGCCAAAATTGCTGACTAAAACACATGAACACTTTTGAAGATAATCAATAACCTTGAGATTATGTTTCTGTTTTCCCTTAGCTCTGCAAAAGAAATTGGACTTAAATAGCGAAACCAGCTATGATTATGGGTGCACTTCAGATGATCATCAAACAAGTGCTGGTGTTTATTTCAGATATGAAAAGGAATCTATTATTGCCTTTCTCACGTCTGTTTCCCTGTCAAGCAGGCGGTCCCATGCTGGGCTTCTTAGCAGCTGAGCGCTTACAGTTAGCTTTAATTATCATCTAGCTCATGATTGCCTTGGTACGCTGGGTTTCCTATTTGGCCCTCATTCCCAATTTTCTACTCCTCTCTATTAAGTTTAATTTGTGTTGCAAATTACAGAAATATGGTGACTTAAAATGGCATACATTTGTGATCTCACAGTTCCATGAGTCAGGAATCTGGGTATCGCTTAACTGCTTTCTCTGCTCAGAGTCTCACGAAGCCGAAATTAAGGTATCATCTGAGGGTATGGTCTCACCTGAGGCTGGGGGTCCTCGTCCAAGTTCATGTCATTGTTGGCAGGGTTCATTTTCTTGCTGCCATAGAATCAACACTAGTTTGCTTCCTCAAAGCCAACACCTCTGAACCATGGACTCTTCTAAAGGGCTCACCTAGTTAAGTCAGGCCCACCCAGGGTCATTGCCTTTTGATTAATTTAAAGCCAACTGATTGTAGACCTTAATTACATCTGAAAAAAAATCTCTTTGTCTTTACTATATAATATAATCATGGGATGATGTCCTATCACCTTTGACATATTCTATCAGGTAGAAGCAAGTTACAGGTCCCACTGATGCTCAGGGATGTGGGTCACGGGAGGTAATCTTACATTCCACCTACCACATCCTCCTTCTGGATAAGAACTGAAACAAGGTTGGTGAGCATCCACTAGCCACTCTCCCATGCATTCAGGACAGTATAATGTAGATTAATGCTCAAGAAAATGTCCTATGTCATCCATGTACATCATTGAATCATATCCCAAAGTCGAAGATCCCTGCTTCGAGAATTCAAGAGTTCAAGGGTTTTCCCTTATTGGGCAACTTTGACATTAATGTCACTTTAGATGTGGAGGTGAAAGATATATGTGGTCATTTTGGATGTTTAATTTTTCTTTTCCAGAGGATATCAGGTAGCAAAGAAAGCTGAGTCTACTAGCAGGAATTTTCTTCATCCTCAAATGGAAAAGCAAAGGTGTTTCAGGATGAGAAGATAGATAGGAGTCGAAGATCCAAGGGAAGTAGTCATCCTCTCCTATGTTTGGAATAAAGTGATCTCGTTCTGTTCCTTACTGTTCTCAGAGGAAAAATGCTCTAATCATGTTTACAGTAAGGCTGGGCCATGACTCTACTATTTGCGTTAAAAACATTTCTCCATAAACAGAGTAGTATTGCTTTCATTGCCTGTACCATTCTACTTTCCTATAACACTTTCTTTTCATTATAGGTCTGGGCCTGGAAATCCTGGTATTAGAGAGGCACCTGAAACATGTGGGCACACATGCACACGTGTGTATTCACACTTCTCACACTTTCTCATTACTACTCTAAGTATGACCCTAAAATGACATTAATACCAGCCATTTATTGAGCATAACCATGTAACAGCCATGTTGGATACAGTATTACTAATATATATTACTAACATATATAATTATATATAATAAAATACATATTAATATCATATTAATGATATGATATTTTATATCTATTTATCTCTATTTTATATACATACATACATATATATGTAAATTCTATATAAAAATATATATTCTATATATAAATATATAGAATATTATAAAAATTCTCTATATAAAAACATATATATAATACATATATCAATACATATATATATTATATATATATAAATTCTGTATTGCTGATGTAATACAGAAAACATTGGGCTTGCCCTATCTTTGAAATTTATAAAGTTGGTTTGAATGCCCTAATATTCTGTGGAAATCCAGTACTGTTACCAAGATTGGGGTAGATTCTTGTGGTCACTGTTAGCTCTTATTTCTTGTGCCTACTGAATTCTCATTCTTGTTGATATCTGGCCTTTTGAATCTCTTTCCTTATCTGTCCAACAGCCCCATGGACCCCAACAGGGACATGGATCCTTTCTCTGGAAAAGAACTGGCTGCATAATTTGGAGCTCCTTATCAAAAATAACTAAAAATTTCAAGAAGGCAACAAGAGAGCATTAAAGCAAGCCTGGGCCTTTCTAAGCTTGGAGCGCTACGCAGCGGCATGGTTCCATGCCCACGAAGGTGGCCTGTCTGAGAAGCTCCCCAGACACCGCTCCTACGGGACAGTCAGACGGACTACGCATTTGCTGAAGTGCCTAGAGTAACTGCAGCAGGGGTGGGTCTGGGCAGCATGGCAGCTCATAAAAGAGAACTTAAGATTAATTAGTTCCCACAAATTTCTGTTCATATCTGAAATTTAGCCCTTCTATAAATCCCTCCTTTTTTTCCCCTCTGATATCTTTCTAAATCATGGCCTATGCTCTGGGTTTGATTTTAAGGCTCTCGTCAAAGTATCTTGCTGGGCAAAAACTTGACCTACTCCTAAAAGAAATTTTTTTCCTTCCCAGGGTTGGAAATAGTAATGGTTGTATTTTAAACAGCAAATCATTGTCTCTGCTGCAAATTAATCCCTCTTGTGTAAAGTAGTACTGTCACTCTCAGTGTACCGGTATGGAGTCCTGACGCTCAAGAGAACATAGCCGATGAAATGATACCTAGCTTCAGCATTTATAATCTTTCCACTGTGCCTGCTGCTCTTTAAGTCAGGAAAGGTTTATGCGAACTTGCAAATGAGCCCCCAGTGTGCCAAGCCTCTCTCAGTGGGGTGCAGCCTGGTAGAAATCTTTCACTTTTCCGTAGAAAACTGAACCCAACAGTCTGGAGTGTTGAGGTCAGATTATCCTGTGAAGCAAGGTCAGTCAGCCAGAGGGGTATCATGGAAGAAGGTTGGGCTGTGTCTCTCTCTCCCTTATGAGCTACATGGGTTGAAGGACTATTTAAGGTCCCTTTCTTCAACTCTCTATAGAACCGAAGATCATGATTGATACGCTTATACTCTGTGTACAGTGAGAAACATCGCCTTCTCTTGGGACAGCCAGAGCCACTCCTCTAACAGGGTTTCCCCCTTTTCCACAAGGCACGAGGAACCCTCCAACACTTGGCAGACATCCTTGGAGACATTCTGTCCATTGTTGGTGTTGTCGGTGTTTTGTAGTCATCTCTTACCCTGTCCTAGGATCACCTAATTCAAAGCCAACTGAGGGGCGCCTGGGTGTCTCAGTTGTTAAGCGTCTGCCTTCGGCTCCTTCAGGGTCCTGGGATCAAGCCCCGCATTGGGCTCCCTGCTCTGCTGGGAGCCTGCTTCTTCCTCTCCCACTCCCCATGCTTGTGTTCCCTCTCTCACTGGTTGTCTCTCTCTCTGTCAAATAAACAAAATCTTAAAAAAAAAAAAAGCCAACTGAGCCATCAACCCATCTGCAGTCTGCTTTTTGCAATAACTATCAGTGTGAAAATGCCCCTTTATGAAAAGAGTGGTCATATAATTCTGGACACTTTTGATTTGTTTTTTCAAATCTGCACACTTTTTAAAAAAGATTTTATTTATTTATTTCTCAGAGAGAGAGAGAGCACAAGCAGGGGGAGCAACAGGCAGAGGGAGAAGTAGGCTCCCTGCTGAGCAAGCAGCCCAAAGGGGGACTTGATCCCAGAACCCTAGGATCAGGGCATGAGCCGAAGGGAGATGCTTAACTGACTGAGCCACCCAGACATCCTCAAATCTGGACACTATTAAGAGTGACGAGGGTACTAAAAATAACTATACATTTTTAAAAGTGTGTATTTATTGACCTATCAATTAATTTTATTAGAAAGGTTGATCTATAAAGTGTGTTCAAAAACAATCTTAAAAAATGAAATTATTTCTAACTGAATAAAAATAATATATCAGTGTATAGAAAGAACAAATTTAATTATTTTTATCTATTATCTGAACTTTAAAAATGGCATCATCAGAATAATTATTCTTGGTGAACATTAATGTGCTTGAATCAGTTTCATAATATTCTGTCTAACATGCCATTGGTATTTTTCTGAAGAATATACTTTGTTCAATATGGTCTCATAATTAAAATTTTTACATGTAATTACTCACAATCATCTTAAAGATGGCATTTTAAGTTTAATACATTTTTAGATTGTTAACACCTTTAATTGGCTTTTGTCTGAGAAAATACTCCCTATACAGATGCTGAGGCACTTGTTAAGCTCAGAGTAAATTTTACTAAATGAAATATATTTTCAATTTAATTTTTTACTTGAATTTTCTCAAATGATTCCATTTTCAAATTGAATATTTCAGCTCAAATATTTTCACAAGGACCATCTTTTTGCTCTAGAGTAACTATTTCAACAAGGAATTTTACAAGCAAAAACCCATTGAATAAAGTTTTCTCTATTTATGACTCTTTTGAAATGTTTTGCCAAGTTTAGATGTTCCAAAACTGTAGATCTTCTCAAATTTGTTTCCATTCTGGTACAGAATATAAATGTATCCTGTTAAAAACAGGAATTTTATCAAAAGATGCTTCATAGAAAATGAGATATTCCAAAGCACAATTACAGAATTTCAAATCATATCCGAGAGTCATTTTAACTCTCCTTTCTAAGATTGTTCACTTTCTCTCTTGCTTATATAATATCACATTTCAATATCTTTTCCTATGTGAGCATTGTTTTCAATAAATATGATTTCATTAAGCTTCAGAAGCTGAAATATTTGGCTTTCCATTCAATAAATACTTTGGTTAAATATTTCCAACTAATTTTGAATAAAATGCAGCCCAAATTTAGAAAACTCACTTACGAAAATGTTCAGTGTCATCGCTGGGCACAGAGGTTGACATAGCCAATAGTTCTTCAAAGGCTTAAGCATTTCTCAAACCTTATAAATATCAGAGAAGAAAAAAAGCATGCAGTGCCATGTTGGCATAATTTAGAATGTTCAATATCAGCTTTGTAGTTCAGCAAAGCTATGTATATGTAATCATATTCGTTCCATTTTGTTAATTGCAGCTTCTTTTTCAATTGGTAGAATCTAATTTGGTAGAATTGATAGAATCAATTTATTTGGATATGACTTGACTTTATATGAACACTACATGATTCTTAATACATTTCTGCTCCATTCCTGGAGAACACTTTTTTACCATGATGTTCTGCTCCACCAAAACTTAAACAGTTAACCCTTGGATAACATTGGTTTGAACTGTGTGGGTCCACTTGTATACGGATTTTCTACAATTCGGTGCTATGAATGTATTTTCTCTTGCTTATGATATTTTGAATAACATTTTCTTCTCTGTAGCTTACTTTATTATCAGAATGCAGTATATAGCACATATAATATATAAAATATGTGTTAATTGACTGATTATGTTATCAATAAGTCTTCTGGCCAACAGTAAGCAATTTGTAGTTAAGTTTTGGGGAGCGTCAAAAGTTATGCACAGGGGCGTCTGGGTGTCTCAGTCAATTAAGCCTCGCTCTTGATTTCGGCTGAGGTCATGGTCTCAGGGTCCTGAGATTGGGCCTTGCCTAGGGCTCTGTGCTTGGTGGGGAGTCTGCTGAAGATTCTCTCTCCCCCTCCATCTGTCCCTCCTCCTGCTTGCACTCACTCTCTCTCTCTCAAATAAATAAATACATCTTTGAAAAAAAGAAAACTTATGCACAGATTTTTGCATCTGGAGAGTGTCAGTGTGCCCACCCCTGCGTTGTCCAAGCGTCCATTGTAATATTATCACCACAAAAATAATTTTAACTTAATTAATGTATTTACTTCTTAAAAATATTTATTTAATTATTTGTTTGTTTATTTATTTATTTACTGGGGGAGGGCAGAGAGAATCCCAAGCAGGCTCCGTTCTCTGCTCACTGAGCATGGAGCCTGACACAGGCTGATCCTACGACCCTGAGATCACGACCCTGAGAGCATGACTTGAACTGAAACCAAGAGTTGGACGCTCAACCAACTGTGCCACCCAGGCGCTCCAATAATTTTAATTTTAGTTTCAAACTTTTATTTTTTTTTATTTTTTTATTTTTTAAAGATTTTATTTATTTATTCGACAGAGATAGAGACAGCCAGGGAGAGAAGAAACACAAGCAGGGGGAGTGGGAGAGGAAGAAGCAGGCTCCTAGCGGAGGAGCCTGATGTGGGGCTCGATCCCACAACGCCAGGATCACACCCCGAGCCGAAGGCAGACGCCCAACCGTTGTGCCACCCAGGCGCCCCTAGTTTCAAACTTTTAAATGGAATTTTCAATAGCATTCACAGTAACATCAGGTGTGGAAGAATTAATGTCTAAAAGCTTTATTTTGATTCCATGAGTTGGATGAAAAACATTGAACCAATATTACAATTAAAAATTTTCTGGGGTGGCTGGGTGGCTTGGTCGGTTAAGCATCTGCCTTGGGCTCAGGTCATGATCCCGGGGGTCCTGGGATCGAGCGCCGCATCGGTGGGGATCGGTCCTGGGATCAGCTCCCTGCTCAGCAGGGATGTCTGCCTCTCCCTCACCCTCTGCCCCTTGTCAATGGGACAACACATAACATCTCTTGTTTTACTTTTTCTAGGTACAAAAGAAAACTTGGAAGAGAAAATATATTGAAATGTGTTTAGAAGAAGAGTCATTTGATTTAAAGAGAAAGTCATGCTTCTCAGAGTGATGTGTAAATGCATCTCCTGAAGCTTTATTGGTAAACTTTCCTTCCAGCATATTCTTCTTAAAGGAACTATTAATCATTGATACTGATGATTCCTTAGCAGATTTAGTCTTCTGGCTGGCGTTTCGTCAGTGATATCACTATGATCCCCAAGAAGAATGATGAATGTGAACAAGCTTTTTGTCTGAGAAACATGTTCATCATCAACTTCCTCAGATGTTTAGTACTTAATTTTTTATTAAATACACTCTTACTGAGTTCATTGCTGTCAAAAGGATTTATTGCAGCATAAACATATGGTATCAAAATAAATAGTCGTAGACTTAAAATAAATGGTAAAACAACCATGTAACAACTTAATCTGTAGACTCTTCACATATGGTTAAAGTAGGGTGTACCCATGTCCCACGTTTCTCATTGATCCCAGCATCTCTCTGGCTCTGACATTGGCCATAGTGCAGCTGGCTGGTCTACCAAGTGGTAAGCAGGGCAACTACTTCAAAAACTTCTCTTGTCATTCCTAAGATCTGAAACAGTAGGTAGCCCTTCATTACTTTTGTCTCAGTTCTCTTTGTTATATCAATGAATGTCCACGTACAACCTTAAAAGAGAGATATTAGTTATGTATCACATGGAAAAGGTCAGGAGAAGAGAGACAGAGTATCACTGGCGGTCTTTGAGATATAACCAGGGGTTTCAGTGAGAACTCCATTCACTGCACATGCATCTTATATACTGTGAGATGCGGCCTGACAGAAGCTGGAAATAAGAAGTGTGGGGACCTCTGAAATCTACCCCAGTTTTTTTTTTCTTTTTTTAAGATTTTCTTTATTTATTTGTCAGAGAGAGAGCACAAGGAGGGGGAGTGACAGTCAGAGGGAGAAGCAGACTCTCCACTGAGCAGGGAGCCCAGTGCGGGACTCGATCCCAGGACCTTGGGATCATGACCTGAGCCGAAGGCAGACGCTTAACCGACTGAGCCACCCAGGCACCCGTACCCCAGCTTATTTTAATGAAGCCAGTTATACTTCATTAAAAAATGAAAAATCTAGAAAAAATGCTAAACCACATGGGATACTAAACAACAAGCATAAATCAGGACTGTCCCAAGCAAAACGGGACATAAAGATGTCCTACTGATAAAGAGCCTAAGTTCTGCTTACTAACATTCTAGGATCCACCCAAAAACCCTGGACACTTTTCAAAATATCTTCAATTAGTGTTTTTGCAATGTGACATGTGAGTGAATTAATTGCCAATGCCAGACAGAGCTCTTCTATTATTTTTTTTCAGGTAAAAAAAGCTAAATAAATATTCAATGATGCAGAATCTGATATAAACATTATTAGATAAAACTTTGCATATTAGAAGTGAAGATTATTAGTTTTTGTTTTTTAAAGTAAGGAAGTTAAATTTCATTGTGTTTATTTCCATGTTTTCTGAGATACTGTTGCTATTAGAAATGCCTTTTACTTAGAATAGCTAAAATAAAAATGGTGCCAATACGAAATGCTGGTGAGGATGTGCAGAAATTGGA
Organism: Ursus americanus; assembly: GCF_024610735.1. Taxonomy (NCBI): domain Eukaryota; kingdom Metazoa; phylum Chordata; class Mammalia; order Carnivora; family Ursidae; genus Ursus; species Ursus americanus. Next base: position 520,694 of record NC_142152.1, on the reverse strand, counting down.
TTTCTAATACAGCCATTCTGGAAAATAGTTTGGCAATTCCTTATCAAACTAAAAATGCATTTACCGTACAAGCCAGCAGTTGCACTCAGGCATTTATTCCAGAGAAATAAAAACTTACAGTCAAACAAAAACATGTACACAAATGTTCGTAGAAGCTTTATTTGTAATAGCTTAGATCAGAAACAAACCCACTGTCCTTCAATGGTTACACAAACAGTGATACATCCATAACATAGAATACTACTCAGCAATAGAAAGGAATGAACTATTGATACATGCAACAAGTAGGAAGGATCTCAGGGGCATTATGCCCAGTTTAAAAAGCCAGTCTCCAAAGGTCATACACTGTATGATTCTATTTCTGTAATATTCTCAAAAGGACAAAATTATGGATATGTAGAAAATATTGATGGTAGCCAGGAATTAGAGAGGCGTACTGCAACTGTAAAGTAGAATGAGGGAGTTCCTTGATGATTGTATGAATCTACATGTGGTAAAATTGCATAGGACCTTATGTACACACACACACACACACACACACACACACACACACAAATGAGTGTGGATTCCTTGATAGTACACCATAATTATGTACAATGATGATTGGGAGAATTGTATGGAAGGTACTATTTCTGCAACTTTCTGTGAGTTTATACGTATTTTCAAATACAAAGTTAAACAAACAAAAATGTATTGACTCTTTTGTAGTATATTTGGTATTATGATATCTGTTTATCTGAAGAGAGCAAGTAATGATCAAATGATTTCAAATTCCAGTTATCTTTTTTCTTTCTTCCTATCTGTATTTCCTATTTGTTTTGCAGTGAAGATGTATTACTAACATAATAAAAATATTGAGGAGCCAACCAGAAATACATCAGGGGCTGTACTTTTCAGTGCCATGCATGATGCATGACCCCAGTAGGTGCTCAATGATCATTTACTGAGTGAAAGAATGAATGTTCTAACGTGCTAGACAGAATTCAGAGCAGGCTGAAGGAGGTTCAGAGAGATGCTAGAAAGCCAACAACTAACAATAGGACAGCTTCCTCTTAAACCCCGGGGGCACGTAATTGGAATCTATCAAGAAAGGACTGATAATCTCCAAATGTGCAAGAAACCTAGGTTAGAAACTGTTTAGACCAGGCTTAAATGCCTGATAAAACCTCACTGAGTTCAGAGAGTCCAACTTGGACCCCTAATACACCTGCTTCCATGTTAGTAAGCCAAGATCAGGTCAGGTAGGACGGCGGCTTTGGATTATAAAAAGCTGATGAAGGATTATAAAAAGCTGATCGCCAGGCACCGGTGCCGTAACTTGAAAGGCCCAAGATCCTAGTCTGAAGATGGAAAATGGCACGTCTCTCAGAGCAGAGCTGTGAAAGTTTCAAGAGTGATTTGAAAGTTGCTTGGAGCAAACCATTACCTTAATCCTATAGGTCAAGTTTAGTTTATGACAAGGGAAGAATGGAGATTGGGTTCTTTGTTGGGCTTAAGTAACATAAGATTGTCCCACAGGAGTTCCATGAACCCTGTGTTCCCTAGCACTTGCCCCACCACCCATAATGACTGGGGACTCACCTTGGTGTCTTCACGGATGCCCAGATAAAAAGCTCATCCTGGATACCATACGTGGTGTGAGCGGCTCCATTATTCACGTGTCAACCGCACAGGCGCATTTCAGTGCCTGTTCCCTCTGACAGTAATTGTCATTATGTAAACAATCTAATCTGAGTGTAATTTCAACTGAACCCAAGTAATGAATCTTGAAAGTGCAGTTCCACCAACTGGCTTCTTTCCTAGGTGCGGGCCAGCAATAATGCACATCCCACTCAGTGGCCCCATGGAGTGTGTGGGTTTTCAAGGTCTTCAGAGGGGTAGGGAGTGCTTTCTTTGAAGGAGAACATACGTTTTCAGGTCAGTACCCCTTTTCTTCATGAATGTTGAGTGAAAATTGTCATAAAGCATCTAGTTGGTGGTAATGGAGAAGCAGACACTGGAACTCAAAAGCAGAATTACAGACATTTTAGTAATTATTTTTGATGGCTCTTGGGGACATTTTCTGGTTGAACAATTATTTCTTGGGAGCATGACTCTATGCCAACCTAGTTTTAACAAATGAGCCACCTAATTTCACGTCTAGTCTGTGCTCAGTATCTTTCATGGTCAGTCCCTGGGCTGACGCATATACATGGAATTTTGAGCTCCCCCCTTGCATTTTATAGTTCAGGAAAACTGAGGCCACAGCCACAGAAAGCTAGTCACTTCTGACCACAGTGCCATTTCTCCTAAGCCATGCTCTTTATCGAGGCACCACCTTTATAGGCTGCAGGACACCAGAGGACCAGAGACCAGTTGTTAGGGGTGAGGAGAAGAGGACAGTTAGAGGTGATACTACTTTGTGGCCTCCAAAGCTGTGAGGAATGATGGTTGCAAAATGTATTCATCTAATCCATTTGACAATTATTTATCGAGTACTTTCTATGTGCCAGGAGTGTTTTAGGTGCTTGGGATACAAAAATGAACAAAACAGCAAAATCCTTGCCCTCCTGGAGGCCACATTCTAGTCATAGTAAAAGGGAATACAAGCACCTACTATGTTATGCCCCCGTGCTGTTCTCAGTGCTGTACGCGGCGGCGGCGGCAGGGGGGCGGGGGGGGGGTGCTACTCCCAAATAACCGCCGGCTTCTCAGTCCCCACCCCATTACACTCTGCGCCCGGGTTTGAGAAAGAGCTGCAGTGGAAGTATGCAAAACTGGAGAACAAAGCTGTCTAGGTCAGTCCTGGGGGGTTAGAAGGGTTGAAGTATTAATTCTAGCAGAATAACCCAGTACTTTTTGTCTTATAACCCGAGAGCATTTGTTTTTGCGGGCATTCTCCGATCCTTTGAGAATAGTTGATGATGTGTTGTCTTCTGTGACAGACGGGTGAGAGTCTGGGGTGAGGGGGAGCGGGAGTGGTTGAAGGCATATTAAAAACATGCGGATGCTTTTCCTCCTCTCACAATTCCTTTTTCTCCCTCTTGCCTCGCCTGTTTCTGGCACTGCTGTGAAGCCACACACAGTGCCAGAAAGAGGCCTTGGGCTCTCAGGCTGATGGTGTGTAGAGATTTGAACATCCACTGAGGTCAAGGTCTCATGGACTTCTAGCGGCTACTATGGCAGTACTGGGGAAATTGCCTTCTAGGGGCGCCATCATTTCATTGTCTTCTGAAAATGTAGACTAAATACTACCCCTCTTCTGCCCCCAAAAAAGACTGCCCAAATGCCAGATTCAAAGAGTAGGCCTCCAGGGCAGTGCCTGTGGTGTTTTGTTTTGGAAAGTTTATGAAGTCATCTCACTAAGCCTTCCTCTGGCAACCACGCCTGTGTCCCGTCCCCCACCTCCCTCAGCCATCAGCTGGAAGTGTGGAGATCACTGGCCTAGGCCAGCCTGAGGGCAGCTGTTCTCCCTTTGAATTGTTAATTTCCTCCCTGAAGGCACATCCTAACTTTGTTAGCAGGTCTGACACTGTCTGGCTGCTTGCAGAGAGCAACTAGTACCAATTAGGTGCCAGCACTGATCTAGGCCTGGGAGGCACAGAGGGGAGAAAAGTCCTGTGCTAAACTCAAGGTGCCCACAATTTAGTGGGAAGATGGCCAGGCAAACACGTAATTACACCATGGTGTGATTTCATATTGTAATTGTCAAAGAAAGGGTATAGAGGAAGAGAGCAGAAGGAGGCCTCCTTGGCTTGGGAGAAGGAGGGAAGGCTCTCTGGGGTGGGGGTGGGGGGCAACCCGAGAGCTGACATTTGGAAGGAAAGGAAAAGCTTCTAGGTATGTATGGATCAGGTTGGAAGAAAATCATGACAGAAGGCGTGTGGCATTATGCCATATTTAAGGCACTGGGCTGTGCTCCGGAAAGAGAGAGGCACCGATGTCCTATTCCTACTTGTCTACTATCAGGGCAATCAGAAGTCTCTAGTTTAGAATTTGATCATTGCTTCCTTTGAATTTTCACCCAAACCTTGAGAACAGGTGCTTTCTCAAATTTCACGTTTCCCCCTTTCCTACCCCACCTCACCCTAGGGATAAATATAGTGCCTTTACCAATCAGCACTAAATAACGGGGACTGAACAATGAAACTGAATAATGATTGATAATGAAAGATGAAACAGGGAAATAAAAGTTGGAAGGTGGCTGGGCCAGACCATGGAGAGCCTTCAATACCTGGCTGTGGGAACTGGGCTTAGTTGGTGGCAGAGTGCCAATCTGTTGCAGACGAGGATTTCGGGGACAGGTCAGAGCTAGGGAGAAGGGTAAGCGCTGGCTGACAAGGCGAAATGCTACACTTCTCAGGGAAGAGAGAACCAGAAAAGCACAGAAGCGAGAGCTGCAGGTAGAATCTTGAGGGCGCCACCATCGGAGAGCAAACCCAGAAAAACTTGTCTTCCAAAGACCTACCTAAAGCTCGGTTTCCACATCCATACGTGGGTGTTAAGAGCACCTCGTGATCCGGCCACTGCCAGGATTCAGTGAAATAACGCAAGGAAAGTGCTTCTCTTTGTTATTATTATAAAGGAGTGATATTCTTTTTTTCTCATTGGGATAAGGTCAACTGATGTACAAATGCTAATTGTTAAAATGCATCGATGATTTGTTGCCCGGTAACTACGATATTCGAAGTGACAAACTCATTTCAGTGTTTGCCTTTTAATTAAAATGGGTATTTCAGCGTTCTAAAATTCATTTTTGGAGGAACCCCCTACTGAGCTACAGCGTCTCTGGCACAGCAGGGGGTATACTACCATTTTTAAAAAGCCAGCTAACAATTAATGTCATAATTTTATATTTATCCTGCCAATTATAACAAAGACAAACCCCAGTTTGTCCACGACTGTGCAAACAAGCAAAGACGTCTCAGCACCAAGGGGCAAGTTACTTGCAAATTTGCATATTAATTACTGTTTACTGCCTTTGCCCCTGTGGCTGATTACTTCTAACAAAGTGCATGGAATGTGCTCGCCACCCCAGGAGCAGGCACGGAGAAGGCCACAGGGCTTACTTCTAGCGGTGAAAGGACTAGAAGGAAGCAGTCCATGCCCCTGGCTCAACAGATCTTTATGTGAGTAGCCACAAAGAAGTCCAAGGTGCATTTTAATAAAGACCAACAGACAACAAAGATGGTCCGAGAGATTCTCACTCAAATAAGACCATCTTTGCTTTCACGTGTTTTGGAGCAATATTATTCTTGATATGTGCTATGCAATGTGAAAGATACTATACATTGTCTTTTGTGCTTTGAAGGGTTACTTGTACATTAGAACTAAACTGTGGTCACAGTGCCCTGGAACAGAAAATTTCCTAAAGCTCATCAATGTACTTTGTTTCCTCAGTGCTGGCACCAGCTGCCAGGAGGACGGGGTGCCCTGGGAGGAGCTACCCGTAACCCAGTCCCGTTTTCTCCTGAAGGTGTTGGATAGATTGGGACACTCTTGTGTCTAGCTTGGGAAGGGAAGTCTAGTGTGTATTGGAGAATTTTAACTTGGTTGTAATTGGAGACAAAAATCACATTAGTTGGTTTAAAGACACAACGTCTGAAAGAAACTCTTTGTGCTCGCAATTCGGAGAAAGCAAGAGCAGCCTCCTCTTGAGACAAAGTCCTGTCTGACAAAACCTTTGATGGAGGCAGGAGAAAAATCAATGGAAAAAATTTAATCTTGACATAAGCATAATACATTATGCATGATAATCTTCGGATTGCCACTTAAAGGCAATCATCTGAAAAAGCAGTGACTGGTTTACAAGGTGACTTCAGCTTCCTGTAGTCGTGTGAAAAATGTTTAGGAAGTACAGGAATGTAAAAACAGAACGACCCCTCTCTGTTTTTAATCTCTAGAAATAAGAAAATGAATACTTTCATGTATTGTATCAATAGCTGCTCCTTGGGAAATTTCACAGTAATATAATTAATAATAATAATAATAATAATAACTACTAACCATTATCAAGTGCTTGCTTTGTACCAGGTATTTAATATACATGATCTTATTTAATCCTTTCAGTGAAGAAGGGTATATTTTTTATCCCCATGAAAACAGCTGAGACTGAAGCTCAGAGAGATTAGGGAATTTGCCCCAAATCACGAAAGTAGAATGTGGCAAGGCTGGAATTTGAACCCAGGCAATCTGAGTTTATGGGCCACCATGCCATGCTGCTTCTCATTTTATGCATTTGGAAACTGGAGTTTATTTTCCTAATGCTCGAAGATTTATTGTAAAGTTGGAATTCTATTCCAGCTTTCCGAGCTCCTTAAACTCATTGTCTTTATATTCTTCTATGCTACTCCTCTATTTAAAACTGAGTGTTGGGATTTACAATATCCTAATATCTTAGAGCAGAAGTCAGTGAACTCTGGCCTATGGGCCAAATCTGCCTGCTCCCTATTTTTATAAATAAAGTTTTATTGGAACACAGCTGTGCTCACTTGTTTATGTGTTATCTGTGGCTGCCTTTGTGCTCCAACTACAAATCTGAGTGCTTGTGACAGAAACTGTAAGGTCCACAAGCCTAAGACATTTACTATTTGGCCATTTACAGAAAAAGCTTGTTGACTCCTGACTTAGAGAAAACATTTCCTTTCTTTTTCCTAGTTAACATGTGACCAGGTTTTCAGGAGCCGGAGCTTTGAGCAAGAGAGTTGGTGTAGTGATTCCTAGTCCAGCTAACTGTGCTTATTTTATTTTATTTATTTTTAAAAGATTTTTAAAATCTATTTGACAGGGAGACAGTATGCACAAGCAAGAGGAGCAGCAGGCAGAGGGAGAGGGGGAGGTAGGCTCCAAAAGGAGCCCAATGTGGGGCTCGATCCCAGGACCCTGGGGTCATGACCTGAGCCTAAGGCAGGTGCTTAACCAACTGAGCCACCCAAGCGCCCCTAATTGCTTATTTTAAACCTGAGAGGTTGTCTGGGGCTAGAAGTGGCCAGGTGGGCTTGAGGACAGAGGCTGTGGGTGGCTCATTATTGGTTATCATTACTGGTCTTTGGTACTCTCTCCTTAATTGTTTCCAGAACCCCAAGAAATAACTATCTCCCACTGTATCCCCAGAGATATAACGGCCACACGGCAGATTATTGCTGAATTAATAGTTAGAAATATCTTTTTGAATTAATAGTTAGAAATATCTCGCAGTTGGCCCATGAATTCTGTCTCTAGCCAGTCTCCCCTCCAATGGCACCTCCATCCACTTGCCAGATTACGTTTCCTGTAACACCATTTTCATCTTGTCATTTTCCTGATGGACATGTAACAGCTTGCCCTTCTTGGCTTCCAGGATGGAGTTCAAATTCGTTAGCCTGGCAGTTATGATCTCTCCCCTGCTTCTTTTCTCTATCCCTACTTACCATAACTCATTTGCCGTGCAACACTTTCTGTTTTTTCAAGATTTAACTCCGGGCCATTTGACCACTCAGGGAGGTCAGGATTGCTGGGTGGCCAGGTCACAGCCAGTTTAGGGACAGGATGGACAGGATCGAATGGATGCTTATGATATGCAAACGAACCTGTAGGGGGGGAGACTAGAGGCTAGGAGGCCCATTAGGAGTCTATTTGAGGTGATAATTGTGTAGACCAGGGCAATGAGAATAGAGAGGAAGGGACAAACTGGAGAGATATTTGAAAGGAAGCATTTTCAGGAATTTGATAAATTAGTAACCTGAGGGATGAAGGAGAGGGAAGACTAAATAGAACAAAGATTTTAGTTTTAGGACTAGTAGATTGTGTTGTCATTGACCAAAATTGTTACTCTGGGAAGACAGGCAGGACAAGGGGGATGAGAGAAAGTGAAGAGCATCTGGAAATAAGATTGGGATAATCCTTGTGACAGCCTAGTGGTTTATATGGAATAGGACATGTGGTTAATTAGCGTCAGTTTGGGGGTCAGGACTAGAGATTTTGATGTACTAAAGGGATGACAAACTAACTCATTCATTCATTCACTCAACAATATTTATTTGAGCAAGCACAGTGTGCCAGGGAGTTTTAGGTCCTTGGGGTATATCAGTCAACAAAACCAAGATCCCTGCTTTTGTGGGGCATGCATTCTAGCAAGAGAGACAGGCAAGAAACAATGAACACAATAAGTAAGTAAATTACATAGTGTAATAAGGTGTAAAACGCTATGGAAAAAGGACAAGGTGAGGCAGGGTAGGGTGGCTGAAGGTTGTGGGGCAGAGTGAGGGTTCTTGCAATTCTAAAGCTGATCCCAGACAACACCTAGAGCTTTTTTCTGTGACCAGTGGCTTGTTATTCATATTCTGACCAAGGTGACAGAAGAAGAAATTATAAGGCATCAACTCCTGTGTGATATTTTAATAAAGATTCTTCTGTATGTCACATCTGGAGGCAATTTGGAAAAAAAGGGAAACTTCTCGTGGTTCCCATTTCCTGAAGGAGTAGCATGGCAATGAAATTCAGATGAGCTGAAGCTGATAATTTTCAGCAATTTAAATGTCGTTGCCTTTCCTAGAAGGAAAAGCTTTGTTTATAAACAGCCGGGTCAATAGGAAAGGTAGTCTCATTATTCACATTCTTCTGATAGGCTTCCAGGCAGAACACAGGGGTAGGAGGGGTACACAGAGGACTGAAACATAATCACCTAGCTTGGGGTTTTTGTTCTTTGTGATAACATGGGAGAAAGGTAAAAAGCTAATTTTATGCTTTCTTGGAAGACAAATCTTATGGGATGACACATTTTTTGTAAAGACCAAGGATTTGAGCAATTACCTAGCGATGCGTAGGGAATATAGACTATATGTATCAGCATTCTTTCCCTCTTGAGTTATTAATGATCAAAGTCTGCACTTGGGGCACATGATCTCAGTTTTCTGTGTTCCTTCAACAGGATCCGGTGTGCTGAAAAAACTTTAGTTTCCTCTGCCTTCCATCGCCAAGCTGCTTATTTAGGGTTCTCAGAGGAGGGGTGATATTTAAAAAGGAAGGAGGGAAGAAGGGTGGGATAACATGATTTGGACAATGTCAGAAGACACACTGGTGCAGATAACGAGAGTGGTATGTGTTATAGTTTGAAAACAGGCTCAGCTCTATTGAAAACGGAGAAACTTAATTCTTTGATGTGGAAATGAGCTAAAAGGGAAAGGAAAAGGTGTGCCTGTAAACTCTGGGCTTTTTTTCTGTGTGTGTGTGTGTGTGTGTGTGTGTGTGTGTGTGTGTGTGTGTTTTAAGCCTGTGAATCCCCCAGGTGCACGGTGCAGCGTGTGATGCATAAAGGGACACCCGTTGTGCGGCAGAACCAGGTTTCCCTCCCTTTGTGCTGACTCAAGCAGCTGCAGCCACAGCGGCCGACACTTGGCAAGGTAAGATCCTGGCTTCCTGGAAAAATCTTGGGAAGAGCCCAGAGTGAGTCAGGGTATATTTGGGTCTGTCAGGTACGTGTTCAGTAGAACAGAAGGACTTGGGGTTTGAAGTTTGTTGTTGTTGGTTTTTTTTTTTTTAATTTTTATTTTAATTCTATTTAATTTTATTTTTATTCTAATTAATAATAACTAATTTTAATTCTAATTAATAATAAATTCTATTTAATTTTATTTTAATTCTAATTAATAATAACTAATATAACATTAGTTATATAACATTAATATAACTAATATTAGTTCCAGGTTGAACGGTGTTTGATGTCAACCTTTCTGTGCTCAGAGAAGTGGGCTCACATGCACCCATCTTTGGAAAGAAACCACTCTCAGTGAGAAGAGCCCTTACCAAAGCATATCCTTCGTGGACGGGGCATGTGTTTAGTATTTTGTTACTGATTTCTACCTCTTGCGCCTATTTAATTCAGCAACATTTATTAAACTCCTAGTTGGTGCTTAGGACTCTGTGAAGTCCAGATGATTCCAAAGGAGTAAATTTGAATAAATGACAAAACAAAATGAAACCATTTTTTCAAGAATCTTCATAGAAATTCCATTACTGGAAGCAATGCGAAAGTATGAATCCCAAAGTGGTGATAATCCCTCCATTCCTCCTCCTCACACGCACCCACCAACACAGAGGTGTGCTCAGGTAGAAGGACCCTCCAGAAAAAAGTACCCAGGCCTCTTCACACACTGCCAATTGGCCAGGCTGAGCTCCCCGGTGCTGCCTCATTGACAGAATGCTGATTAAGCTGCTTTGTGCTCCAGAATGGACCGATGGGCCGTTCTCTGTTTCTTGTCAACTTCAAACAAGCTGGGCAGTCTGAGTTTGTTTTAACTCTACTGACCTCAAATGCCTTTTGTCTTTATCAGACTTTATTCTTATCTTTTCAGAAATGGAACTGTTTCTCTTTTTCCTGTTTCCTCATTTTTTTCTAAAAGGCACAAACTTTCAAAAGACGCTTCTGAAAGTTGAGCAGACAGGAAAAGCACCCAATTTTGGTTTGTTCCTAAGTATCTATTTATAGAATTTTCCAAAGTTGGTCCTTTTGGTGTGTCATAGACTGGGGATTCCATCTCAATCCACCTTGAAAGGCGATCGAATTAAACAAGCATTTGGTGAGTACCTGCTTTGTTTCCAGCTTTTTTCTGAGGGAGTTAGAGATGAAGTAGGTTTTGGCCCTGCCCTTGAGGAGTTTAAAATCTAATTTAACAAGAGAGGCAACACCAATTAAGCCAAGAACGCACTTCTGAGATTTTGAAGTCACATTCTTGGCTTCAGTGTTTTTATGTATAATGACCAAAAGGGTCCATTATTTTTATTTTATTTTTATTTTATTTTATTTTTTTTAAAAGATTTATTTATTTATTTATTTGACAGAGATAGAGACAGTCAGCGAGAGAGGGAACACAAGCAGGGGGAGTGGGAGAGGAAGAAGCAGGCTCACAGCAGAGGAGCCTGATGTGGGGCTCGATCCCAGAACGCCGGGATCACGCCCTGAGCCGAAGGCAGATGCTTAACCGCTGTGCCACCCAGGCGCCCCAAGGGTCCATTAGTTTTAATCTATGTGACGGTAGATTTAGTTGTTCACGAAAAACATCTCTCCAACGCCAACAAAGGGAAGACAATCTGGACATTGGGGATGCTTAACTAATTTTCAAGCTGATTTTGTTTACCTAATAGTACTTTGTTCCAGACTCTATGATTTTGAACAAACAGGAAGCACTCGCCCTGTCCCGCTGTTTTTTCTCCTCGAGAGGTAAAACTCCATCAGGCATGAATTCAGCGCTCAAGGAGCTCACTGCCAAGCTTAGTGAGAGAGACAGGACACGAGGGAGAAAGTCATTGGTGCCCAGGGGCAGTCAGAACTGCAGGACCCGTAACTGGGGTCTTATCCCGAGAGGCTGGGAGAATCACTTCTTTGCTTTTCCTTTAGGGTGACTTCATCTCCCCACATCATGATATATTGTAAACATTGTAGGACATGCTCTGTGTCCTTTGGATGAAAAGTGTGTTATATAAGGTCCATAAGAAGTTTTTGGATAAGTTTAGGGAAAAAATTGATGATGATTATAATAACATCTATCATTAATTGAGTGCTTATTATAGACTTGGCACTAAATTAATGATGGGGATACAGCTCTGCTCTGTAATGGCATTTTATGTCTGCTAGCCCCAAAGTATCAAAATATTCATTTCGAAGCAGGGCCTGTTTATAATCTGTTCAAAACTGTTAACCTAGGTGGTGGTTTCATGGAAATTCATTACACTGTTCTCTCCACTTTTGCGTTTTGAAATTTTCCATAGTAAGAGGCCATGTGCAAAAAAAGGAAGGAGCTGAGTAAACGTCATGAACCTAAATAGTGCCTCAGATAAAAGATGAAGGAGACGAAAGACGGAAGTCCACATTTCTCTCGTATACTATGTGCCAGTTCCTTCACATTCACTGTCTGGGAATTAACTGAGAGCCCATTTTATAAATGAGGCTCAGAGATACCACGGGACTTTTTAAAGCGTTGAACGCTGGCCTGAGCTTACGTTCTTTCCCATACACTGCTTTGCTCTACTGGTCCATATGCTTTCTAAGGGCAGACCCTCCTGTTTTATCCTGACAGCCTGTACTGCCAGGGGATTAAAGAAACCACAGTGCTACTCTTCAAAAGTCTCTCAGACCTACTTATAGTTTGAAACCAAAGAGAGTGTTTGGAAACAGCAGAACATGAATGTTTTAGGAAAAACTTCAAGATACAATATGAAAACTGTCAAAGCAATGGTTAATGATAATTTGTATCTGATCGGGATGTCTTTAAATGCCCATTCTGTGTGTGGGGGATGTGGGTGTGCTCACACATGTGCGACATTTGAGGTAACCAACATTTATTTCTAGACATTTCACAACCTCTTTCTAAGGTTAAGAATAAGCTCTCTTTTACAGATGAGAAAAACGAGGCTGAGAGAGGTCAAAGTCGGCAATACCAGTGTATGGGGAACACTACCCAGGAGCGAAGCATGGTGCCGCTGGAGTTCAAATCCAGGCTGGCCTGACCCCAGCTATATATCCTCTCACCACGCCAGTAAGTGCTGCGTTAGAATCCGATTCTTTCTCCTGTGGAAACAGCTTCTATTAAAAGCAAGAGAGGGTCAACCAGATTCCTCCATAGGGCCCTGGTGGGGGAAGAGTCGAGTGTAACAAAATGTCAGTTTCTTTGTCATTAGGCAAAACTCCTCGACTCTGAATTCAGTCTGCATGAACCAAACTGAACAGAAGTGAATTGTCCCATCTGTTGTCAAAACGATCCTCCCCAGACTTCAAAGAACTCTGGCTCTGGAGGGAGAGACCCCCGAGGTGCAGAGAGAGATGGAAATGGAGCCCCTAGCCCTCCTATCAGCCGCTTCAGTCTCGGGGCGGAGCCGCATACAGCCACTGCCTGTCATCCCAGCTGACTTCTCTTTGAATGGGAGGCTCTTCTCACCTCCAGCCTCCCCCTCAGCCCAGACACACCCAGGGCCCAATTTCTGTTTGAAGTGGGTGTGCTACTCTTCACACGCACCGCTGCAGAGGTGCAACGGGACGAGAGCAACCAGGCTCCCCGTGGGGCCGCCTAAGCCTCCGCCAGTACTGAGAGCTTTCAGCTGCTCCCGGCTCACGGGGTGATAATGGCATTCTGGGCTTTTCCACAGGGATCCCTAGGCCCCTGAGGGATCTTAATTAAAGCAGCTTTGTGGGTCTTGGAGGGAAACACGGGCCCAGAACTCACTGTGGGAGCTTGTTTCAAGTTCTGGTTCAGTTTCTGCCTGGCCTCAGAGAGGCTGGGTTGGTTCATGGAGCAAAGGAAATGGTCCATTCATGGACCAACTGTCTCAGTCCTAAAGCTAAATCCTCTGCTTTCATGTTAGTAATCTAGAGCTCTGCTGTAAAGCATCACCTCACCTCGGTCATCTCTCTTCACTGGCGTAGAAAGGCTCAGGAAACCATACTGGAAATGGCTCCTAGTACATGGATTGGAGTGGTGCTTTCTCGTCCTCCTTTCTGGATTGTTCTGAGGAAAGGAGAATAGATTTGTAAAGTAATTCATGATCTTGAAGTTTAATTATATATACCAGTTACTACCTTTCAATGAATGATATTTAGATAAAAATACTGAATTGTTTTGCTATATAGCAAGTATCTCCTATAGACATTTTTGATGTAGCTTTTAGGGGAGTAAATATTTTTTTAAAAAGATAATAAAAAGTAAAATAGAAGATCTCATTCCCCATAAAAATCATTTTTTATAAATGTCATAATTTTTTCATGACTCGAGTATGACTTTTTAGATATAATCATAGCATATGTCTGCTTTGAAAATATCATTTTGCAAATTGTGATAGTTTCACAATTTGGAATTATTTATAAACTTGGAAATATATGTATATTTAGAAATATATATGGAAATATGTATATATGTGGATATATTTCAGAAAAATATATGGAAATATGTGTATATATTTGAATATGTATATCATAGATATATGTATGTGATTATTTAATTAGTACCAGTTTCCCTCCTAGACCATAAGCTTCATGAAGGTAGGGATTAAGTCTGATTTGTTCATCACTGTATCCCCAGTACCTGTCATGTATTGGAAATACAATACATATCTGTTGAATAAGTGAATGATCACTTAAAGAGGTGAAATGCAATGATGATGGTACGTATTTGTTTTTATCTTACGGGAACACCTGCTTTAAAGTTTTCTTCTCTCATGCAAGAGACTCAGGTTATAATTAGATTGTTATTTTAAGAAATCACTAATGCTTATCTACAAATAAATATGATTGAAAATGTTCTGTGGATTATCAAATTAGATGTGTACTAGTTTGCTTGTTCATGAGATGGAGAATTTCAAATATTTAGGGACCAGCCCCAACAAAGCAGAGTAAGGGCAAAATCTGCTAAATACAGTTGTTTAAAGTGACCACTTGTCTCTGAAACACTTTTAAATTTTGCCTGGGAATGAAGTAGTTTTGTGGTATTAGTACCAGAGCATGTTCTAGGGTATTTGCACACTTGGTATGAGGCACCTTCCATCTGTAAATGGCAGAGCTAAGGCACTGAAGTCTGAGGTATGGTGGAGACGTCACGGATGAAGGCCATGGGGAATGCAAGTCGCTCCCAGCGTGAGTGTTTGGAACTCAGGGTGTGCTGTATAAGGAAACTGAACTTCCTGAAGAACTCACCCCCAAACTTCAAGGAATCATCTAGGTCTTCTTCAACAGAAACCTGCTGACTGGAAACCCTTACAACAATGCTAAAACAGTTAACAGATAACCTTTTCTTCCAGGAATAAGGAAGTGTGTGGTTGAGCCCAAGTCAGTGAGGGTGGAAAGAGCTGTTTCATAGCCTTGCAGACAAGACTAGCATTGTCAAAAGCTTGCTGTTTCTACCACCATTCCCTTATTCCCCTCTGCCCTCAAAAGATTTTTTAAAGTGGTCAGGGCTATGATGTTGCCCAGTTTTGCTACCAACTTTCCTTTTTCTTGATCTTTTGTTTCAATGTCTGCTTTCTTTCCCCTATGTGCTCACTGAAGCCTGATTGTGGGCTCAAGCTATAATTAGTTTATATATGAAGTTTAATTCACTGTGGCTCTTTTGGCATTAGACTCAAATGGGCTTTGATGTCTGGCTGGAGCTTTGATCCCAGACCCTCGAATGGTGGTCATCACCCCAACTCAAAGGATTGCCCTTTATTTTTTTCCCTCCTATTTGGAGACAGCTTTTCCCAATTACATCATTTCTGTTTGTTTGGCCATAAAAGCTGCAAGGCATCATTTTGTTGCTTTTCTCTACAGCAAAACTTGCAACTGATGCTCCTTACTTTGGCTGGCTGCAGTAGAATGTTCACTGCTCGATAAGGCATTTGTAGAATGCTGCTCATACTTTAGTGGGGGTGCTGGTGGGAGATGTTCTGCCCAAGGGCAAGGGGTCAGACTGTGTGATCTGAGGGACCCTCCCTGGCTCTGCCCAGGAAATGCCCTGAAGCATAAACTACCAAACTACGATATATTCCGTCAAGACTTTTTTTCAGGTTAGCAACTTTATCTTACTCTCCAGATTTTCCAGGCAGCAGATCCACTTTAGTGTCACACTTTCTGAGTGTGGATTAACAGCTTTTCTGTGAAAACAAGGCTTGGGTGAGGGGGTGGAAGCAAAAGAATTAACTAGGGCTGAACGATACTGGAAAGGAGATAACAAAGTAGCATCCATGGAGGAAGAAGCCCCAGTACCTGCTTTAAAAAGTAGAAAAAGCAAAATCAAAACAGTAGGGGGAAGTGAGATCCTGTTGGCAACAGAAGGGAGCAGTGAGTGGTAGGTGATTACCTTTGACTGCCTCCGGAGTACCTGCAACCAAAACAAAGAATCAAAGGGGAAAGAAAAGCCAGGACTAGACGGGAGAGGAGAAAATTTGGCTGTTGAGTTAAGAAGAAAATAGGGGCAACCCAACTAGTTACACTTAATCTGATGGCATTGGGAGTTTTCCTGAAAAAAACAAACAAACAAAAAACCCCACAATGACAGCATTAAGCTCCTTGCTTCTAATTTCACTTGACAGCCCGAGTTTATTTTAATTGGCATGTGAATGAACAGCATTATTTATTAATGTGTAATGGATACTTTGGAAAGCATGACCTTTTTTTCCTGTTTGTGACCATTTTACTGGTGGAACCATTTGAATACATTAATTTTCATATTTAAACTTGCTGGGAACACTTTCTCACGGAGATGTACAAGCTGTTATGGCAAATGGTTTTCTTTGGACTAATGAGCCAGCTCCAAGTGGCATTTGGTGGGGAGGGGGGGTGAGATGGGGGGGAGACTTGAAGACATAGTGATTTGTCTGTCCACTTTAACAAGATTTATTAGTAGCGTGTAAAACATGTTTTAGCTTTTCTCCCCCCCCTTAACTATATAAATATAGTTGTCGATGTGTGACATAACCCAGGCCACAATAATAGACTCCGCCCAGCCAAAAGGAATCTAATTCAGAGCTAGAAAGCAAGAAGCTTGCTTCGAAATTAATAGAATGAGACAATGATGGAGGACATGGGTCAGTGGCCTTTAGTATGTGGGATCTGTCATTATTCTTCACTGCCTTCAGTCCTTTACTAAAGTTACAGAGGAAAATTAGTTCCTGTGTTACTACGTGAATTGTTTGGCACACAGTAGGCATAAAGAAGAGGTGACCCGAATAGAATTGATTTTGTATGCTGATGAACACTGGAACATAATTCTGTTTTTAGATCTAATATACAATCTTGTTGATCATGAATCATGATTGTAGTTACAGTTTCTTTTATGTCTGTGCGGGGCAGCAATGGGGAGGTCAATGGAGTATGGCATGGGAACTTTGGTTTTTGTTGTTTGTTTTAGTAAATGCTGAGTTGATTCTACTTGTTGCAGAGATTGAATGGGTACTATTAATTTAGTTAGAAAGTATGTTAATGTAAAAACAATTTACAACCAACCTACATTTTCTTGAGTCTGTAGAGATCATCAGTTGAATGCTTGCAAGGCACTGTTTTGAGTACAGTAATACTAAGAGGGTATTAAAACAGTCTCTGCCTTCAGGGAACTTTTATAACGTAATTGGAGAGAAGAAATACACATAAACCCCAATGTGTGTGTGTGTGTGTGTGTGTGTGTGTGTGTGTGTGTACACCCAGATAAATAACCAAACAAATAGCATTTGGTAAGAATCAGATATTCATATAGTTGTCTGGAGTGATCTTGGAGGGGAGTGAACTGATCTGGGAGGGAAGGCTAGACCACACAGGGGAGAAAGGGCAGACGGGCAAAGGTGTAAGAGTCTGAAATAATGATATAGGATGCACTCCTTCACACAACAGTTTGCCTGAATTTTAGCAGATTGTGACTTGTTGGGTTTAATTTCTGAGGCTCTTTGATGTATTGATTTTTAAAACAGATAAGGTGCTTTTCCATAGACAAGCCAGCTAGTGGCACTTCTAAACCTCTATCCAACCAAAACTCCCTGTGACCAGCATTCCAAGCAGAGTTGACCATTCCGCAAATGCTACTTTGGGGGACAGTTTATAGGTCCCTCTGGAAGAAAACAAAAAGCTACAACTCATATAATCCTTACTATCTATGCGCCTGCCACTTTGTAAACGCACATCCTCACCCCGCCGTATTATATACCGTATATTACTAAAGTTCTTATGACGGGCATAGTCTGTTAGTAGCTCCATTTTACCGTTGGGGAAAGAGAGGCATAGAGAAGCGAAGTAACTTGTTTGCACAGCTCGTCAAGGCTGGAGCAGGATTCACATTCAGACAGTCTGGTTTCAGAGTCAGAGCTCTTGTGTTTGCCCAAGATAGCAAATAACAATAAAAAACTCAAACAAAAACCAAAGCGCGCAGGCGCGCGCGCCAACATTAAACCCAGGGCTTGTAAAAGAATTGATGCAACCGCTTGTTTTACAGCGACATCCTCCCGCTTAATTTTACACGCCTTCTGTAAAATAAATAACAAAGCAACAGCCACAAAACTAAGAGACAGTTTTAGAACAACACTGCGCTGTGCTTTGCTATTGCTTGCCTTCACAAAGCGGAGTCAAAGAAACCAAACCCACAGAAATTGTCTTTGAATACACTCTCAGTACCTTGCTTGGCAAGGTGAAAGAAACCTAAATCGGTGTGAGTGGATGTGAACAGTGGACGTGGGGGGAAAGGGTTAAGATTGTGTGCTGCAACTCGGTCGAGTTTCAGAAAGTTCTCTGGGGAGCCCAACTGCTGCGTCCCTTCGCTACCCTGCCTGCGAGGCCGACTGTAACAGGATGCTGGGACTCGAGGCGCTCGCCTCTTGCTTTGTGCGAGGCAGAAGAACCAATAAGGAACGAGGCAAAAATTGGGTGCAGTAAACCCGAAAAGGGGGCGAGGAGGCCTGCGGGAAGAGCGGGGGAGGAGAGAGGGAGGAGCGGGGAGGGCAGAGCGAGGAGGAGGCCGGCGCTGAGCACCAGCGGCGCCCCTGACAGAAGAGAAGCCTGGGGGAGCGGGCCTCGGAGCGGAGGGGCCGGCGCGGGGAGGCGGGCGCCAGGCGGGGGTTTGCCGGGCCGCCGCGCGTGACGTAGCACCGGGCAGGGCGTTATCAGCTGCGGGGCCGCGGCGAGGGACGCGCGGCGACAGCGGACGGCGCCGCCCGGGCCCGGACCGCTGCAGCCCGTGGCCGCGAGCGGGTCCTGAGCGCTTCTGGCTGTCGCCCCGTCGCCGTGCCCCGTCTCAGGGCGGCATGAGCCGTCGGCCGCAGCCCTAGCGCCTGCTCCTCCGCGCGGGCGGCCCGGCTGCGGTGACGGGTGCTCGCTGCGAGGGTGGGGGCCATGAAGCCGAGCGCGGCCGGGACGGCGAGGGAGCTGGAGCCGCAGGCGCCCGCCCGGGGCGAGCAGCGTGCGGTGGAGCCCGAGGGGCGCTGGCGGGAGAAGGGCGAGGCGGACACGGAGCGGCAGCGCACCAGGGAGCGGCAAGAGGCCACGCTGGCCGGGCTGGCGGAGCTGGAGTACCTGCGCCAGCGCCAAGAGCTGCTGGTTCGGGGCGCCCTGCGTGGCGCCGGGGGCTCGGGAGTCGCTGCGCCCCGCGCTGGGGAGCTGCCGGCGGAGGCGGCGCAACGCAGCCGCCTGGAGGAGAAGTTCTTGGAGGAGAATATCTTGCTGCTGCGGAAGCAATTGGTAGGTCGTGCCTGGAGGTAGGGGCACGGCTGCCCTGCACAGGGGCTGGTACTCGGGCAGGTGGTCTGGGGGTGGGCGTGAGGGTGCTTCCGCCTGGGGGGATTCTCCCTGTTCCCGGACCCCCATTCCTGCGTGGGCCGCCGGGGCCCACGCGTTTCTGACGGGTGCCCGCTTTGTGTCAGGTGAGGGGCTGGCGACCCTGCGCGGATTGCCGGGAGGGGGTGGCAGCTCTCCCCTCCTTGCGCTGCCTTTGGGATTCTTGGAGTCGCCTGGTTGTAACCTTCAATCCTTTCTAGTTAGACGAATTCAACGCCCTCTCCCCGAATGTTTGCAAACCCTTCTTTAAAATACTATTTCACTTGGAGGTCTTAGCTTCGTGTCCTCCCGCCGAGAGGGGACAAAAGCCGAGGAGGGGGCTTGTGGCGAGGTTAACTGTCCAATGCTGAATTTTACGATTACGCGGAAGCGCACGTAGGGAGCCCTGCCCCTCCCAGGGCTCTCGGCATGCCAGCTTTTGCCTGGGCTGCTGCTTAATTTCAAATAGAAGCCCTTTGTGCTAAAAGATGCAAATGATAGGAATTTGGCTGGAGAAAGTGCCCTGTCCTCTCATATTATATGTGACCGGTGGTGGAGGTGGGAGAAGAGAGAACCTGCTCTTAGGCAGCATTTATCTTACTGGATGTCGGTCAGCGTCTCAGTCATTCTATGCCATCTGCATTCATGGGGAAGAAAAAGAACTTTGGCGCTTAATGTATTGATGAACAGCTTTTGACCCCGCCTCAGAATAATGGCGGCAGCTTTGTTATGGTGACCTCAAAAATGTAGTTTTGAAAACAGAGAAAAAAATCTTTTTCTGACCATGTGATACTGTCTGAAACTAGACACATGCTCGATAATGTCCCTCCTACAATAGTGAACATAGGTGATGCCGTGTGGTTATTTGTCAAGGGGTTTCTTGTATTATCTCTTTTCAGATAATTTTTCTCTCTCCTTTCTCCCTCTTTCTCTCTCAGCATCAAAGTGCTTTTACTTTGGTTCATTTTTCCTGAAGAAACTCATTCTAGCAAACAGGCATATATGATTTTTGTCTACAGGTTTTTTAAATCAAAGGACAGACAGGAGGAATAATATTCCTAGGCATCTATTTTTTAAAGATGTATCCTGGTTTGTGCAATACCTTTTTTGGCATTTTACTGTGTTTTGGTAGCAGACCAGATTCATATGTAATGTGGATTTGAGTCAATTCTTGCCGGTTATGCCTGGTCGTTGACATTTTATGCATTGTCTTGTACAATAGCACCTTTTTCTCTTCACGAGTTTCAAGATTGTGAGTGGCACATTCCTGTTGTCCCCTGGAGGGGAGCAAGGCAGCGTGTCAGGAGAATTTCAGTCCAGTCAGTGTTTGCGGTACTATTTTCAATTGTAGACTTGGCATTCATGATTTGAACCAGATGCGTTTTTAGTTCTTTTGCTTTCCCAGCAGTAGGAAGCACTAGGTGGCGGTGTGAGTTAGCACTACAGATCTGTCACCTTTGGAAACCCAAGTTGAGTTCAAATCTTGATGGACCTTCCCTTGAGGGTTTTGGATTTTGCCAAGCCACATTATACTTGGCACTGGCTATTAGTATTAGTTTCTCACTTTCAAAGGCCCTAAGACTGATTAAACCCCACAAAGCAACTAATAGAAAACAAAACTCTGTGGGACATTTGGCCAGAAAATCTCACCTAAGTAAGAGTATAGTGTATTGTAGGAAATACCTTACACCCTGACTTCAATTAAAGAGTCTGCTGTGAAGTATGGTTTTGTAAAAAATTGGCTCTATGTAGAGGGTTTTAAAAAAACTCCTTTTCTTATCCTTACCTATAAAAAGTGAGTTTGTATATATTTGTTGAAACGAAAAGCAAGTCCTGCGTTTATGAAGAAACTTTATAGCACCACAAAATGTAAGAAAGTAAAACTAAACATAGGACATATTCTTGAAGTTTTTAAAAAAAATTTCAGGTCATCCAGTAAAATTTTGGTTTTGGAAGATTTAGTGAACTCTTTAAATGGTAATTTGAATACCTAAGAGCAGACGTTCTGGTTCTTTGTGGCCAAAAATGTGTTCCTTTTTCCCTTCTGTGTTTCTTCCTAATCAGAATTGTTTGAGGAGAAGAGATGCTGGTTTGTTGAATCAGTTGCAAGAACTTGACAAGCAGATAAGTGACCTGAGACTAGATGTAGAAAAGACGTCTGAAGAGCACCTGGAGACAGACAGTCGGCCCAGCTCAGGTGAGTGTGTGAGCACAAGGACAGAGTTCTGCACTCAAGTTCTACTTCAGCCCCCCTGGGTTTAGCATTCCCAGACCTGCAAATGGCAATGGAGTTTGTTTCTAGGGCAGAGAGAATTAAAAAAAAAAAAAAAAAAAAAAAAAAAAGCAGTCTGCCATTCAGTTGTATGAGAGGGAAATAAAACCAGATGACAAAATTTTTAATAATGAGATTGATCTGACTGGAGTCCCCTGAGTTTAAAAATAAAAGCTTCTATTCAAATTTCTGGAAGAGCAGTCCTCCTTTGAAACTTGAGAAAGTCAGAACTGGGCTAGAAAATTAGTCACACTTCAACTTCCTGAGACCACTTCAAAAGTTTTTTTTTTTTTTTCTTTTAAGCCATTTGGCTTCTTAAATAGATTTGTTTTTTTCTTCAGATGATTCTTTCTGAAACATTCGTGATAAAGTCGAGGCTTTGACAGATCTAAGTCTCTTTCCTTGAACATCTTTAAAGGTGGGGTCAAGGAGGAAGGTCAGTTTGAGGGTGAAAGTAACTTTGAAATGTATCCATAGATATGGACTCTTTGCCTTTTCCTAAGAATTGCTTGAGATAAAACCATACGGTCACAATGCTAAATTCAGTGAACCAAAATTGCCCCCCCCACAAAGTCTCCCTTTCCTGCCTTTCTTAGTTGATTAACTCTTTTCCTTTTAAGCACAAATGTGTACTATTGCTTGACATGATCTTAATTCCAAACGGTGTTTTTGTTTGTAGGGTTTTATGAGCTGAGTGATGGGGCTTCAGGATCCCTTTCCAATTCCTCTAACTCGGTCTTCAGTGAGTGTTTATCCAGTTGTCATTCCAGCACCTGCTTTTGCAGCCCCTTGGAGGCAACCTTGACTATCTCAGATGGTTGCCCCAAATCTGCAGGTAAGACTTTTTAGAATTGATAGACATTTTTAATTGGAAGGGGTCAAAGGTCCTTAAAGATTATTTAGCTTCAACCCCTTCTATTGATAGAAAAACAAAAGGGCAGGGAATTCCATCAACGTGCTACATTTCATGACATAGTTGATCTAGAATCACGATTCTAGAACCATAACATAGTGATCTAGACCACTTTTCAAGTCCTCTTTGGGTGCTAGTTAGCTGACGGTGGCAAGATAGCTGATCTTTAGAATCCTGTCCCAATATTACAGGTCTTGTGCTCTGTGTGTGAGCCTTTGCTGTTAGTTTAAATTGTTTGCATTTTCTTTTGAAAACCACTTTGAATCTGTTTTTTTCTTCTTTTAATCATTTAAAGCTCAAACTTACACTAAATTAAATATATCTGTCAGACTGATTGGCACATCAGGGAGCAGTGGCCCTTCCAGGTTCTCCAGAATGTCTTGTACGATGGCAGCTGTCTTTTCTTCTAGCAGGTGGGTGGGATGAGATTCCCCTGGGCCATGTGCCCTGTTCCCCATTTTGGGCTACCTTGCAGTGACCTCCAGAGAGAGTCATGCTGTTGTTTGGTACTGGAAGAGTTTCTGCATTTCCACTGTATGTCACACACTGTACCAGAGGCTCTGCATACATTTATGTCCTTTGAGTCCTCCCAATAGTTCTGCAGGGTGTGCAGGTATCGTTAGCTCCATTTTATGTCTCAGAAAAATGAGGTCTAGTGAGGTTAGGTTAGTAGTTTAAGGTCGTATAGCTAGTGAGTGGCAGAGGCAGAATTCATGCTCGGGACTAACGGCCAGGTCCAAGTTTTTTCCCCATCACACCAAGGGAATTCAGAAATTGTGTTCGACCTTCTCATTGAACAGAGGAGGAATTTGGTTTTATAAAACAGTTCGTCAGAGGCTCCTCATTTGCTGAATGGCAGAGTTGTTGCTGAAACTTGGGACTCCTTTCGTAGTTCTGTTTTATTGTGGTTCCGCAGACGAGCGGAGAAAACCTGGCGAGGAGCTGTAGGAGCTAGCACAAGTCGTTGCACTCTCGGCTCGTCTGTGTCCTCCACTTGGATGGAAGGCTGAATTTTTGAGATCTAAGCAACGCAAACACAATGCCAAACAACTGAGGCTGCTAACTGGCTGGGCTCTTTGTGTTTGTACTTTGTGCTGTCAGCAGCAATCATTCAGGGAAACACAAATCTGTGTTATCTAGAGTGTCTAGGCCTCAAGTTCATTGGTAATTGCTCCCCTTCACTCTACAGATCTGGTTTCAGAGGGAAACTTTAAAACCCATTAAAGGCACTTTGGTATAGGTTTTCCTTGAAGACAGACCCTTGATCTCCCAAATGCCACATCTTCACATAATTGAGACAGTTGTACTGGGCCTTAGGGACTGAGATGTCTGTCTTGTTCCTTGACTCTAAGAGGGAACAGGGACAGAATAGTAAAGTGTAGGTAAATGTAGGGCAATGCTTAAATGTAGGGCGAAGATAGAGTAGTGGAGGAGGAGGGATGGGCAATGATATTAGCTAGAAAGGTTTCCCTTTCTTATAATTAGCTATTTATTAGGAGTGGAGGTGGGGGGGTAAGGACACAGCACAGCACTTTTACTTTATAATAATTTTTTCTTTACAAATGAATCATATCATTTCTGGGTCCAGAATGTATTTTTCTCAGGACTGCTAATTATCATTGAAGGTCATGGAGATTTCCCTTACATTAAGCAATTTATGTAGACTCTGGCACATAGGTTTTTAATATTTGAGTAAATAAATATAATATGGAATATATTAAATAGTGACAAAAACTTTGATTTCCCTTAGCTGAAGTTCATTAAAGGGATTTGATATTTGTAATAGTCACCAAGGTAAGATATCAAAATCATTTAATTAAGCAAGAAAGCTTAATTTCTTTTTTTTTTTTTTTTAAAGATTTTATTTATTTATTTGACAGAGAGACAGCCAGCCAGATAGGGAACACAAGCAGGGGGAGTAGGAGAGGAAGAAGCACGCTTCTAGCGGAGGAGCCTGATGTGGGGCTCGATCCCATAACGCCGGAATCATGCCCTGAGCCGAAGGCAGGCGCTTAACGACTGCTACCCAGGCGCCCCAGAAAGCTTAATTTCATTATATTTTGGCATCTACATTTTTGAGATGTGGAAAATTTATTCATTAATACTACAACTCCGTCTTTTAAAACCCTATCAAGAATTCCTTCCTATTTAAAAAATATTGTTTTATTTTTTAGTGTCACTATTGAAAATACAAGGTGATTATTATTTACATTTGGTTAGTCTCCATTGAAATTTGATCGGTTTCTTTGAATTTCCAATTGACAGTTATACCGAATATATGTCATTAAGAAGTAGGTCTAAAAAAAATAGAAAATGAAGAGAAAGCTCTCAGAAAGTACGGTTTAGGGGCGCCTGGGTGGCGCAGTCATTAAGCATCTGCTTTCGGCTCAGGGTGTGATCCCAGCGTTCTGGGATCAAGCCCCACATCGGGCTCCTCTGCTAGGAGCCTGCTTCTTTCTCTCCCACTCCCCCTGCTTGTGTTCCCTCTCTCGCTGGCTGTCTCTGTCAAATAAATAAATAAAATCTTAAAAAAAAAAAAAAAGTACAGTTTATCTGCAGTATTTCAAAAGGAAACCAGGAATAGAATACAGAGGGTAGAGTAGCCCAGAGAAAGAATGATTCAAAAAATGTGGGGTTTTTTTTTTCTAGTTATAAATGCAGTGCATACTTACTGAAAATTTAGAAAATAGGCAATAAAGAAGTAAATCTCACTTGCTTTCTACACTGCAATGCTACTATTGGCATCTTGGTGTGCTTCATCTAAGACTTTTCTCTTTGCATATATACAGTCATTAAGTTTATAATTACAGTCTGGTATTATATCATGATTTTCACTGAACTTTAAAGTATTTTCCCCATATTATTCAACAGTTTGAAAGTATTTTTAATGGCTGAGTACTTTTCTTTCAGACGATATATCATTTCTTGTTACAGATTTCTTTGTTAAATATTTCTTCCCTCATCCAGTAGTATGGACTGTATGTGAAAGAGTATAGTAGCTTCTGGGAATAGTTGTTGATTCTTAGCATTCTCTCTCTATTCGTGAATTTGTTTTCATAGAAATTGGCCTGAGTCAAGCTGGCACTGACCAATTCATTTCTTCAGAGTGTATCTTCAAATGTTTTTCAGATCTCATAGGATGGTTGGAATATAAAGAAGGCCACTGTGAAGATAAGGCCTCAGGGGCAGTTTGTCATTCCCTCTCCACATCACAATTTAATTCCCTTGGTATCATTGCAGATGTGAACCCCAAGTACCAGTGTGATCTGGTGTCTAAAAACGGAAATGATGTGTATCGCTATCCCAGTCCACTTCATGCTGTGGCGGTGCAGAGCCCAATGTTTCTCCTTTGCCTGACGGGCAACCCTCTGAGGGAAGAGGAGAGGCTTGGTAACCACGCCAGTGACATTTGTGTGGGATCCGAGCTGGACGTCATCAAGACAGACACTTCCTTACCCTCTCCAAGCAGTTTGTGGTCTGCTCCCCATCCTTCATCCAGTAAGAAAATGGATGGCTACATTCTAAGCCTGGTCCAGAAAAAAACACACCCCGTAAGGACCAACAAGCCAAGAACCAGTGTGAATGCAGACCCCACGAAGGGGCTTCTGAGGAATGGGAGCGTTTGTGTCAGAGTGACTGGGGGTGTCTCACAGGGCAACAGCGGGAACCTTAAGAGTTCTAAACAGGTGCTTTTGCCCTCTGGCGGAATCTCCTCTTTGGACAACGGGACCTTCTCCCCACTGAAGCAGTGGTCAAAAGAATCAAAGGCAGAACAAGTGGAGAGCAAGAGGTTGTCCCCCCCGGAGGGCTGCTCGCCAGGCGCTGCCACTGAACTTCCAAGTAGGCATCTGCCCCAAAATGCCAAGCCAGCTTCCCAGGAGCACGCTCGGTGTCCCACCGCTGTGACAGGGGAGCCCCCCAAAGACAGCATTCAGGTCCTAGCCGCCTCTCCGAAGGAGAGCCCTGGGAGGGGCCCCGCGCCGCCGCTGGAGAACAAAGTCGTGCAGCCATTGAAAAAGCTGTCACAGAAATGCGGCCAGCCGCCTGCCCCTCCGGCAGCGCCCCCTCCTGCCCCTGCTCCGCTGCTGTCTTCGGCCTTCGCGGTGGAAGAGCGGCCTGCGCTGGATTTCAAGAGCGAGGGCTCCTCTTCTCAGAGCCTGGAGGAAGGGCCCCCGGCGAAGGCGCCGTCCGTCCCGGGCCCGCAGGCCGCGGGCGGCCGGCCCCACCGCGGCTCCCGGACCGCGGCCGTCCCGCGTGGCTCGGCCCCGAAGCACCGGGGCGCCCCGGCCCTCCACGGGCCGGACAGCACGCTGCCCCCTGTGAGGGAGAAGAGCCGCGCGGCCAGCAAGAAGTGCCGGTTCCCCGACGACGCGGATACAAATAAGAAACTCAGGAAGGCCTCGTCCCGGGGGAGGAAGGGCGGGGGCGGGCAGCCCGAGGCGGGTCTCCCCAGCCGGCCGCTGGGTGCCGGCCACAGGGCCGGGGGCAGGGCGCACGGGCACGGCCGGGAGGCGCTGGTGGCCAAGCCCAAGCACAAGCGAACCGACTCGCGGCGCTGGCGCTCGGCCGCCGAGGTCTCCCTGGAAGAGGCCCTGCGGAGATCGCGGCGCGGCCGGCGCGAGCACGTGGGGCTGTACCCCGCCGGCGTGCCGCTGCCCTACGCCAGCCCGTACGCCTACGTGGCCAGCGACTCGGAGTACTCGGCCGAGTGCGAGTCGCTCTTCCACTCCACCGTGCTGGACACCAGCGAGGACGAGCGCAGCAACTACACCACCAACTGCTTCGGGGACAGCGAGTCCAGCGTGAGCGAGGGTGAGTTTGCGGGCGACAGCACGAGCTCCAGTGACTCCGAGGAAAGCGGGGGCTTGATCTGGTCCCAGTTTGTCCAGACTCTCCCCATCCAGGCGGTCACAGCCCCAGACCTCCACAGCAACCCCACGAAAACCTTTGTCAAAATTAAGGCTTCGCATAACCTCAAGAAGAAAATCCTCCGCTTTCGGTCCGGTTCTCTGAAACTCATGACGACCGTCTGAGGAGCACCACTGGTGGGGAGAGGGGGGTGTCTTCTAGTTTTCTAGAGGAAAAAGGTGGCGTCCTATTTTTCGTGTGACAATTTCGCGGAATGCTTTCCTTTTGTTGAGGTAAACCTGAGGTAAATTGTCTCGTCTTCATCCTGTAGGGACGCTAGTGCCTTTGATGGAAGGTAAAGAATGTTTTGCTGGCTAGGAGTGAATACTGGGTTTTTAATGGTGGTGATAGTGAATGAATTTTGTGGTATCAGGTGATTTTTACTGGAAATTCTCCGAGCATCTGTGAAGGCACAGGTTTTGAAGTTCAAGGCTTACGGGGATGGAACCTTTTGATCTGAAGGCCAGGTGGATGGAATTTAGGACACACATTGGCTTCTTGGTTCTCTCGGGCAGTGTCTCCGCCAGGCTTTTCCTGTTGAGAGGCACCACATACAACTGCGTGAAGTAGGTACGATGGACAGTCATTGTTTTCTGTAATTTTTTATATAGTGTCCCTTTCTTAGATGTATCCCCATTCCGTTTTCTTCTCAGAACTGTTTGGTTTACAGGACTCAGAACTTGAAGACCAGACCCTAAATCCAGAGCTGGTGACCTGGATAGGGAGGCTGGTAATAACCTTAAAAGGATTCACTAAAACTTTCGCCACACTTGGTGCCTAGGCCCTGGTTACTGTAACCCTTTTAGGGCCCATTAGCCAACATTTTGATGCCTTTCTCCTCCTCCCTGATTGCAGCTGACCCAGCCATTTCTTCCTGGAAGGACTTGCCTTTGGGATAACATTTTGGTCCTTGGGCACTGAGAAATTCACTCCTAATGAAATAACCCTTGGGTGTGACTCCAAACCCAGAATTGCTCACTGAGCACTGTGCCACGTAAGCGTTGGCCTGAACATTTTAGTGCAATCCAGTCCAGATTGGACCACTGACCCTGTCTGGAAGGGCTTTTTAAAAAATATTTTTTTTGTTTCGGTAAACGGTATTGTGTAAAATTGTTTTTTATACCAGTATATGCATGTTTTGTGCATGAGTAGTATTTGTTTTGATATTTCTATGGATGTTAAATTACTGTATGATATAAACAGTATGTGTTTTTATATATCATTGTGTAAATTTAATATAACGCATTTTATGCTGTAATAAACAATTTGTTTTACTGCTGTTAAGTTTGTTGTTTGGGTATAAAACCAGTTACACATGAAAATCTTCTGTTGATTATTTTGGGATTTCTATTCTAAGCATTAGAATATTTGCAATAATTAAAGCAGATTTTAGGCGTAGGCTTTGATTGGATGGTGAGTGAGCAAATGAGGAAAAGCAAACCACTTCTTTAGAATAATTAAGGTACTTCTTTACAATTTAAGGTAAATTTGGTAGGTGTCTTCTAAGGAAGATATTTCTGAGAAGGAGTCTTCCCCCTTGCCCAACTTTTCAGTATAAAAAAATTTCCGACATGGAAAAGTTGATAGTACAGTAAACACCTGTATAGCCAACACCCAGATTCAACAATTGCTAACAATTGCTAACACTTGCTTTAACTCTCTTAACGTATACAGTAGGTTAAACCATATTACTGGTTTTGAAGGGTAAAGACAGATTTTGGCAATCCTCCCTCTCCCCACCACACTGCTGTACTCTTAAAATAAATTTCAGGCATCATGGTATTTCATCTCTAAAAGCTTAAGCATGTATTTCCTAAGAACAAGGAGATTCTTGTGTATAGAACTACAACATCATGATCACACCTAAGGAAAACTGACAATAATTCTGAATATCATCAAATATTTAATCCCTATTCAAGTTTTCCAATTTGTTTCAGAATTTTTAACAGCAGTTTCCTTCCTTTTCCTTGCCAGGTTTCAGTCAGTATGTGGCATTTGGTTGTAGATCCTTTGTCTTTTTAGTTTAGAATAGTTTCCCCACATTTCTTAAAAACGACATTGGGTTTTTAAAGTCATAGTTATAGAAGGGCCCACATTCTGGATTTGGTTTTTTCCTTATGCTGTCTTTTAGTGCCTAGTCCTTCTAGCTCCTATAAACTTGGTAAGGCTTGATTGGATTCAGGTTAAACATTCTTGGCAAGAAGATTTCACTAGCGATCTTGTGTTTTTCTTACTTCACATTAAGAAACATAATATCAGGATGCCCTACTATTACTGAATTTAAGAGTGATTCCTTGGTTAAGTGGGTGAGTAGAGATTTCTCCATTATAAAGGTTTTTTTCTCTTTGCAAATGGTTATTATGTGTGGGTGGTTCTTCAGTATTGTGTGGGTATTCTTCACAACCTTCTGCTTAAGGGCTTTAGCTTACACTGCTGATCCTTGCCTGAACCAGTTATTGCCTTGGGGATTCAAAATGGTGGTTTTCTAAATATCTTTCCTTCTACGTTCTACAAAAAAAGGGTTTTCCTTTTTTTAAATTTAAATTTTAATTAGTTAACATACAGTGCAATAGTGGTTTCTGGAGTAAAATTCAGTGATTCATCACTTACATACGACACCCAGTACTCATCACAACAGGTGTCTCCTTTAATAACCCATCTCCCACCTAGCCCACCCCCCACCCACCTCCTTCTACCAACTCTCAGTTTGTTCTCTTATATTAAGAGTCTCTTATGGTTTGTTTCCCTCTCCTTTTTTTCTTTCCCCCCTTCCCACATGTTCATCTGTTTTCTTTCTTAAATTCCACATAGGAGTGAGATCATATAGTATATTGTCATCTATGTTGTTGCAAATGGCAAGATTTTTTGAGTGATATTCAAGTAATATTACTTCAGTAATATTCCATAGTGTGTGTATACATATATATGTATGTATACACACATCGTATCTTCTTTATCCATTCATCGGTCGATGGACATTTGGGCTCTCTTCATAGTTCGGCTGTTGTTAATAAAATTCCTTTACCTTTTTTGAATATCACAATGGACTCATGGATTTTTATTCATTTGGTATCTTGTAATCATTATTTGTTTGTTTTTGATGTTCAACATGTCCCAAATCTGGCCAATGGGAGGACAAATCTTGTTAAAAGAAAACTAGAATAAGCCCAGTCTCATAATTATATTTAATATGAAACGTACTCAATTATAATGAATTTTTCAGATGCTAAATTTCACTGCAACAAAAATTCCTTAACTATTTTTAAAATTTTGTCTTGGAAATTTCCTTTTCCTATACTCTATATACCTCTTATCTGAGAAGACTTTTAACTTTGGAACATAGCAAGTGATTTCTCCAAGGCTTATAAAGGTATGGCGTCTTTTTTCTTTTTTTAAATAAGACATCTTTTTGGCAAGACTTCTCAGACAACTCAATTCTTCAAAATGTTGTTAGTCTTTTACTATTTATGGTTTTTTTAAACTTTTACTTATTTATCAGAGAGAGAGAGAGAACACAAGCAGAGGGAGCCGCAGAGGGAGAAGCAGGCTCCCCACTGAGAAGGAGCCCAATGTGGGTCAATCCTAGGACCCTGGGATCATGACCTGAGCCAAAGGCAGATACTTAACCGACTGAGCCACCCAGGCACCCCTATTCATATGTTTTTATATGCAACCAGTCATGCTGCTTGGACTAGAATTTGACTACCTGATTAAATTTAAGACAAGCACAAGCAAGGGGATGATCTCACCATCTTTTCTAATGCTGTGATCTGATCTATTTGGGGGCAGGCTATAAAGTTTATTATTTAAGGCAACTGTGACCGGCAGTCAGTTCTTGAATCACTTCCAAGTTGTCCTCAATGAGCATTATTCTCGGAAGGGGATGCTTTCTGAAAACCAGCTTCTGAATAATTACATTTTAGGTGACAGAACGCCAAACGAGGGGAAGCGTGAGAAACAGGATTTTCAAAGAACGTTGGCTTTGTGCTCTTCCACCCATTGCTTCTCTAGCTAGCACCTGTACTGCCCTTGGAAAATTGGGTTTTGTCCATTATTTTCGGTGACAAAATAGCTGCTGTTGTTACAAACAAAATCTCTTTAAAATTTTACTTTATTGAAATAAATTACAAATGCTCATGGTCAAAAAAGAAAAAAATCTATCTGACCAAACATAGGTATTTAAATTCTTTGCTAATCTTCCTCCTCAAATCCTACTCTTAAGGAAGTTTGGTGTATGTATTTCCATACTCTCTTATATGCACATACAAATATATAACCTTTATATTTTTTCTTCAAAACGAAGGCTCAATCTATATGTATTATTCTGTAATTTCCTTCTTTCATTTCATGGACATGTATAGTAGATATAATTCCTAATTCTTTTAAATGGGGTTCCAAGTGTGTCCTCATTCAGAGAAAAGGCACTAGATTTTTATGGGTTACTAGTCTGTTTAGAAAAATTCTGATATTTAACAACAAAAGTGTTAATGCAAGTGCTATACCCTTGCACACATATTGCCTTTTTAAGTTTCTAATGTATTTTGTTATTTTGTATTGTGAGCTCACTTCCAATGAGGTATTTTGGGGGGAATCTTGTGAGGCTTGATTCAGAATTTTACCATATAAGAAGCTTTGTGTTTTTTTCTGCCAGGTGCTTCAGGGACATTTTCAGCTGGACCACCTTTTATTTATTATTTAAAATATTTCTTATTTTTAAAGTTTGTTTATTTTTAGTAATCTCTATGCCCAATGTAGGGCTTGAACTAACAACCCTGAGATCAAGAGTCAAATGCTCTTCCCACTGAGCCAGGCAGGTGCCCTCTGGAACATCTTTTAGATTACTTTTCTTTACTTTGGGTTACCTGACTATAGAGGTAGCATGTATTTAAATCCTAAACCCACATGAGGATAGGCTGTGGTTACATGTTCTCAGAGGAGACCTTTCCCAAGGCAGGAGAGCTTCCTTATTTTTTTCCTGGGCTAGCAAGTGTAATCTTTTCTTGGACCAACCTCTTACTGAGGATGTAGGGCTTTATTGCTTTCAGGAATCTGGGGAAGTCTCAGTCTCAAATCCTACCCTCAGTCCCAAATCCAAGCCAAGTTCTTGTCCATGACTACCTGCCTAAACCAAAGCCCCTTGCTTAAGGGGCCAGCAATCTCTCCCCCTACTCTTTAAGGGTAGACCCAAACGTGTGTCTTTCTTTCTAATGAAGTCAATACACACTTAAGAGGATGTTTGTTAATAGTTAACCAATCATTTCTGTCTTACAGTGAGACAATTAGGTTATCCATTTCACCATATGGCTGGAAGCATAGAACTGCTCATTGTCTTTGTCAATAAGTTGGATTCTCCCTTCCCCCTCTTATTTTTGGTATAATTTTATTGAGATGCAGTTGAACTCCAGTGAAACTCACATATTTGAACCGTACAATTTGAACAGTTTTGACATAAGTATACACCTGTGTAACCACCACAATCAATATAACAAATATTTCCATCGTTCTCAAAGGTTTCCTTGATACCTTTTGTAATCCATCTCTCCCTCCACACCTTTTTCCAGGCAACCACTGATTAGCTTTCTGTCAGTATAAATTACTTTGTAGTATACTCTTTTTTGCCTGAAATTTTAATTCCACATCATGATTTTTAGATTCTAACATGCTATGTCATGTCTCAATAGTTCATTCCTTTTTTATTACGGAGTTGTGTTCCTTTGTGTAGATCTATAACTTTTTTTTTTTTTTAAAGATTTTATTTATTTATTTGACAGTAAGAGAGACAGCCAGTGAGAGAGGGAACACAAGGAGGGGGAGTAGGAGAGGAAGAAGCAGGCTCCCAGCGGAGGAGCCTGATGTGGGGCTCGATCCCAGAGCACCGGGATCACGCCCTGAGCCAAAGGCAGACGCTTAACGACTGCGCCACCCAGGCGCCCCTATAACAGTTTGTTTATCCTATTTTCTTGTTGATGGACATTTGGGTTATTTCCAGTTTGTGGCTATTTTAAATAAAACTGTGAAGAACATTCATGTAGAGGTCTTTGTGGGGACAGATGTCTTTGTTTCTTATAGCTAGATGCCTAGGAGTGGAATGCCATGGTCTTGTGGTAGGTATATGTTTAACTTTTTAAAAAGTTACAAAAATATTTTCCAAACTGATTATACTATTTTACATTCCTACCGGGAATGTGTGAGAATTTTGGCTACTCCATATCCTTGCTATCATTTGGCGTGCTCAGTCTTTTTCATTTTAGCCACTCTAATGGATATGTAATGGTATCTCATTGTGGTTTTAATTTGAATTTCCTTGATAACTAATGATGTTGAGTATCTTTTCATGTGCTTGATGGCCATCTGTATATATTCTTTGATTAGTTGTCTGCTCAAATAGTTTGTCCGTTTAAAGAATTGGGTTGTTGGGCTTCATATTATTGAGTTGTAAGAGTTTATAAATACCATGTAAAAGTCCTTTGATGTATGTTGTCAATATTTTCTCCTAGCCTCTGGCTTGACTTTTCACTTTCTTTTTTCTTTTTTAAAGATTTATTTATTTGAGAGAGACAGCACGTGCACACAACTGTCAGGGGAGGGGCACAGGGGGAGATCTGCCTTGAGATGGAGATCGGTGCAGGCTCAATCTGATCTCACCACCCGTGAATGAAATCACAGCCTGCACTGAAACCAAGAGTCAGACACTCAACCAACTGAGCCAGGCAAACCCTTACTTTTTCACTTTCTTAATGGTGCCTTATGAAAAACAAAAGTTTTAAATTTGTATCAAGTCCAGTTCTTTATTTTTTCTTTTATGATTTGGGTTTTGGTGTCCCATCTAGGAAACCTTGCTTAATCCAAAGTTGTAAATAGTTTTTTCTGTGTTTTTTCTAGAAGTTTTATGATTTTAGGTTTACGTATAGGCCAGTAACCTTCTTTTGAGTTAATTTTTACGTATGATGTGAAGTAAGAATAGGTGTTCAATTTTTCCACACAGATATTCAGTTGGTCTATAACTATTTGTTGAAATGATTTTCCCTTCTGAGTTGGCACCTTTGTAAACACACACACACACACACACACACACACAGTTGACACATGTATGTATCTATTTCTGGATTCTGTTGATTCATTTATCTATATGCCTATTTTTAACCAATACCAAACTGTCTTGAGTTTTGTAGCTTTATAGTATTGAAATGAGGTAGAGCAAGGCTTCCAACTTTGCTTTTCTCTTTCTCCTTTTTTTTTTTTTTTTTTTGTTGTTCAAAGATTTTATTTATTAATTGGAGAGAGAAACAGAGCCAGAAAGAATGAGCAGGGGGAGAGGGAGAAGGAGGTGGTGTGTGTGTGTAGAGGGGGGGAAGCAGATTCCCTGCTGGGCAGGGCTTGTGGGCAGATCCCAGGACCCAGAGATCATGACTTGAGCTGAAGTCAGATGCCTAACTGACTGAGCTACCGACGTGCCCTTTTCTCTTTCTCCTTCTTAATCCCTTTGATTAATCTAGATCTTTTGCATTATCATATAAATTTTGGAATCAGATTGTCAACTTCTACAAAGCAAAACAAAAACCTGAAATTTTTATTGGTATCACATGGAATATAGTTTGTACTAGAGATATTGCCATCTTAAAAATAATGAGTTTTTAATCTATGAGTATGCTATATCTTTCCATTTATTTAGGTCTTCTTTAATTTTCTTCAGCAATGTTTTATAGTTTTTAGTGTAGAGGCCTTGGTCATCTTTTGCTAGATTTATTCCTATGTATTTTATGACTTTTGGTGATACTGTAAATAGAAGTTTTGTAAATTTTATTTCCCAATTGCTGGTGGAATAAAAGAATACAATTGATATTGTGTATTAACCTTGAGCTCTGCACCTTGTTAACTTCATTTCTTTGTTTTAGTGATGGTTTTGTAGAATTCTAATCCTAGGCTTTTTTGATATTGTCCTAAAGTCTGGAAACCATTGTTCATTTTTTCCAATCTTTTCTCTTTGTTCTTCAGTTTGGATAATTACTATTGATCTATCTTCATTGTCCTTTGTTATCTACATTCTGCTATTGGTCCTATCCGGTGAAAAACATTTTTAAAAAATTTAGATAATGTGTTTTTCAGTCCTAAAGTTTCAAAATGGGTGTGATGTTGTTTTCTGTTTCTTTACTGAGATTTCTCTTTTCATTCATTTCAAATGTGTTTTCCTTTACCTCATGGAACATAGTTATAGTATCTCCTTTAAGGTCTTTGATAGTGGGACGCCTGGGTGTCTCAGTTAGTTAAGCGTCTGCCTTTGGCTCAGGCCATGATCTTAGGGTCCTGGGATCCAGCCCCACATCAGGCTCCTTGCTCAGCGGGGAGTCTACTTCTCCCTCTGCCTTTCGCTCCCCCTGCTTGTGTACTTTCTCTCTGACAAATAAATAAATACAATCTTTAAAAAAAAAATAAAGTCTTTGATGGTTTCACCATTTAGGTTGTCATCTATTGATTGTTTTTCCCTTAAGAATTGGTCACATTTTCCTGTTTCTTTGGTTGTCAAGTAATTTCAGATTATATCCTGAACATTGTCAATGTAATACTGTATGGGTTCTGAGTTTTTTTATAATCCTTAGGAGAATGTTGATGTTTTTGCTTTAGCAAGCAATCAACCCAGGCTCTGACCTTAACTAAGTTCTTCTTACCTTTGTGGGGAGTGGTTTAAATCTCAGTTAAATTAGACAAGCCTTTGCTGTGCAACTTTGGGTCTGTCCTGCACATGTGTAATTCAGGGGTTAGTCCGAGACTTATGCAAGTGATTCGTATCTCATTTAAATTGTCATTGCCTTTGCTATGTTGATTTGAGTCTGTACCTTACATGCTTGGTTCAGATGTTAGGTGGAGCCAAGGGCTCATACACAGAATTGGGGAACCCCTTTCTCTGTTTCTTTCCCTTTGGGGATTTCTCCCACTCACTCCACCCGACAGGATCAACATTTCTGGTCCCTGTGGCTAGAAAGACATGTTTCTATTGGAATTTTAGCTTCCTGGAGCACACACTACTCTGAAACTGGGGGCTGTCCTCAGGATAAAGCTGCATGAGGAAAGAAACAAAACGGAAAACTCACCCATCCCCCCAAATCCATCTGCTTTTGTTTACTTTCACAGTTCTCAGGTAGTTCCCAGCCTCCCCCCATATTTTTATCAGAGCTTTTAATTGTGAACAGTAGGAGGGCTAGGTTATTGTGGGCTCACACTGCCATGGCAGAACCAGAATCCACTGACCCATTTATTTTTATATGGATGGAATTCAAAGACCCAGCAGAGTCCTACCTCTGAGAGCTGATCACTATGCTTCCTCCAAATTCCCCACCTACTCTGAAAAACACACATAGGCTTTCTGTGTTCTGGTTCTTAAATGTCATATAATAGTAAGAGTCATTGAAAGCAAGGAAATCCTTTATCAATGTTGAAGAGGGTGTATATAGGGTTGGTGCAATTTTATTTTACTTTTTTCTAGGTGCAAACCTTTAATTTAGAAGGTACAAGGGAGCTATATAATTTATTTCTATACTACTGTTTCTTTTGGGGCTAAAAAATATATAACATTCTTTACACATATGTATATTGCTTGAAAGGTGACATTAAAAGTGCCTTTTGTTTCCTTGGGATCATTTTGTTTCATTTCAGACCTGTCACTTTTAATTATTTACCTGATCATCATATCTCCCACTGTAATGCAAATACAGTATATAATTATGCTTTGAAAATGGTTATTTACTCCTTGGCCCACAGTGCTTTTTTGGAGCTGCTACAACCTATCTGTTAAACATAAGGAGTAGCAGCATGGAGCCTAGAGCTGATTCAGAGAATTATTTTAATTTGAGGACCGTTGCCCAGGTAAATAACAGCTGCTTTGGAATCATTACAGCTGAAGTGGTCAATGAATAATTTACCTTATATATTTAAGCATAACAGATGAATATTTCAGGGTTACCAAAATGTAAAAAAAAATGTCTTACATATCACTAGTTCATCTAGCTGTTATAGTTTAAAGGGAACATTATAAACAGATACTAGGATGCAGAATTGTAGTCTAGAGAGTTTTGTTGGGAGGTTGTGATTAATGACGTAGAACATCAAAATGATCAGAGTAGAATTTGATTTTGGTAAACAACCCTAAAATCTATTTATTTATTAAAATCTTATGCAAAATGAGTTAAGTCTTTGAACTGGCAAACTTGGGCAGGGAATCTTGCAGCATCTTTTTCCCATGAAATTTGCTTTTTAAATTTATATTCCTTACTTAAGAGGAGGCTATTCCCACATTTCTGGCTTTCTAGTGGGTTCTGGCATTTTATTCTGAATATTGTACTTAGCCAAAACCAGGAAATGCAGAGGTCTATTTTTTACTCTAAGGGGAGTTTTTAATTTTATTTAATTAAAAAATTTTTTATTTATTCATTTGAGAGAGAGAGAGAGAGACAGAGAGAAAACGATAGGGGAAAGAGGCAGAGGGAGAGGGTGAAGCAGACTCCCCGCTGAGCCAGGAGCCCCGCATGGGCTCAGATCCCAGGACCCATAGATCATGACCTTAGCGGCAGGCAGCTGCCTAAACCATCTGAGCCACTTGGGGGGGCCCCCGGAGAGGTGTTTTTTTTTTTTTTTTTAATTGAAAGTAGTCTTATAATTACAAACACAGTGTATGTGTATTACAGAAAATTTAAAAAATAAAAAAAACAGGAATATAAAATACTGTTTTTATCATTCAGAGATGATTCTTACCCATCTTTCATTGGTTATCTTTTCAGATCCCCTTCAATTATGCATATATATGTATTTTTGTTCCTAGAATAAGATCATACCTTACTTGCTATTTTGCCACTTGAGTTTTAAAGTCAAGAGTCTCTGCCTTTCCATGTAAACGTGTTTTTATCTTCTCTAATATCCAGGACACATTCACATTTTCCCAACTGTTAGGGGAACTTTAGAAAAAATTTAAAAATTAAATTAAAAATCAATCCTTGATAAAAGGATGTTATTCTAAACATTTACCTAAATCAGTTGATTCAAAAAATTCATGGGAAGTCTTTGGTAGGCCTAATGGTTGATATTGATAATCATGTGGTTAATCTGTTGCATGGATTAATTGATTCTGGTCACAACTATAGAGTTACCAAAAATCAAAGATAAACTTGTGCTCTGGTGAATTCAGGGACTGTAATGATACACATTCTGTCAAGAAGTTCCTAGCAAGAATGAAGAAATATACAATGTGAGCAATGTAACAGTCCTTATATTTGCAGCTTTTGCTTTCTTTTGTATTACTTCATGTAATGTGTGAATAAGGTTTACCAAGTTAGAAACTTTGGAAAGGACCCAGGTAATTGCTGACCACTAGTATATATCCCATACGTGAGTTTTTTGAGTTTTGTTCCCTAAATGATATCCTGTGTCAGGAAAGAGTTACAGTTATTCCCCCAAAGCCAAAACTAGGCCAAGGGAGGAACATTCTTTCTCCAGAATCTCATCAGTTGATATTTAGAGGACAGGATTTAGGATGTTTAAAATGTGGCTCGTTGCCTAAGACACACATATTTTATTCTTAAAAAACAAATTTCTGGAAGAGTAGCACTGTAACATTTAGATAAATGTGCCTAATTTTCTTTTTGTCCTTGCACCCAAGTTTTTAAATAAAAAAGTTATTTAGGGGTGTCTAGGTGGCTCACTTGGTTGAGCATCTGACTCTTGGTTTTGGCTTAGGGTCCTGGGATGGAGCCCCACGTCAGGCTCCACTCAGTGGACAGTCTGCTCAAGAGTCTCTCTCTCCCCCTCCCCCCACTTGTGCTTGCTCTCTCTTTAAAATAAAAATAAATATTTTTTAAAAATTTATTTAAAACTTACACATTAAGTAAAATTTAACAACAAAAAAAGACAAATCCAACATTACTTTACCTTTCTAATCAAACAATTATTAGTATTTTGATGTGCTTCCTCCAGTATTTTTTCTATACATACGCCATAGTTGCTATCATATAAATAAATATATATATGTGTATATACACATACATATATAATTATATATAAACATATATATATTATGTAAGTATATATATGTGCATTTACATATGCATGTGATATGTACTTATATATGTCTCTATATAACCATAGGTACCTAGCAATAGTCAAACATTTTCTTCTGATTACTATAGTCTTTCTAATCATTATATTTTTTAATGGAACATAATATTTTATTGCAGTATTCAATACTTTATTTAGCCATTCCTTCCATGTTGGACATTTATTTTGTTTCTATTCAGGACTCAGCAACTCTGGCCCACCCACCAACTGTGCCTGAGATATTCTTCCTTCCCTTTCCCACCCATTCTCAGGGCATCTTTCCAGAATCCACATTCTCAAATGTTCCCTCAAGGAGCTTGATCTCAGGGGTCAAGCTTCATTTTGGCTCTCTTGCCCTGTTCTACCCTGATGTACTTGACATTTTGAACTATTCCTTCTGGTAAGGCTGTCTTGCCAGGAATTTGGGCTTAAGTCTTTTTGCCTCTTCCCAATCCTGTCTGTATCGTCCCAGCTAGTCCTGGGTTTATAGATCTTGGCTTGGTCCAGAGCATGAGGCCCCAGCTCACCATTGGATGAAAGTCAGGGTGGCAGGGAAAGGTCACTAAATCTCTGGTTTGTGCCTATTAAAAATGACTTTGGGATGAGCACCTTTTTTCATAACATTTCCTCTCATACTTAGGATTATTTTCTTAGGATAGAATCCCAGAAATGGAATTACTAAATTAAAGATTATGACTATTTTTAAAGCTATTAATATCTATTATCAACTGAATATAGCTAATGTTTATTGACTGGTTTTGAGACATTATCTCATTTACTTCTTACAATAGTCATATACATCTCCTTGCTATGGATAAGGAAATGGATGCATAGAGAGTATGTGTAACACTACAACGCAGTATTTGATCATGACATCATCATCGTTTATTATAATTCAAAAGGCAACAATAGGCTTTGTTAATGTGTTTAACCTAATTTGGGGGGAGTGGGGAGTATGGTAACAGAAAAAGTTGGTTAAATAATCTTGTTTCTTTTATTATTTTAAAAATTTATTTATTTAATTGAAAAAATTTTTTCAAACACCAAAGTGGAGAGAATAGTATACCCATTTTCTAGATTAAGTAATTATTAACATTTTGTCATATTGGCTTTATCTTTTTTTGTCTCAACCATCTTTTTTAAATTTTCTTTAAAAATTTTTTTTATTTAAATTCAATTAATTAACATGTAATGTATTACTAGTTTCAGAAGTAGAGGTCAGTGATTCATCAGTCTTATATAATATCCAGTGCTCATTACATCACATGCCCTCCTTAATGTCCATTCCCCCACCCTCTTCTCTCCAGTAACCCTCAGTTAATTTTGCTTCTTTTAAAAAGTAGTTGTGATTTTTTTTTTTGAGCGTTATTTGTACAAAGATTTTTGGATTTACGAGCACAAATCAGTTTTAAACCAAAAGATAAACAGGAGGGCTCATTGCCGACTTGTTCATCAGATACTCCAGCATCCACCAGATGCACACACTGTGTTAGGACCTGTGTGGATGTCGAGCTAGAATGCAAGCTCCATCATGGGAAGAGAGGAGAGGGAACCTGCCTACTCTGTTCACTGCTGTATTTCCAGAGCCAGGACAGTGCTTAGCACAGTGGGTACTCAGGAAATATTTGTGGAATGAATGAAAATATGGTCATTGTTTTTACCAGTTAGGATTAGGTTCATCAGTGAGTAACAGAAACTTCAAAATAGCAAAGGCTTAAGATGGATGGAAATTTATTTCTTACATAAAATTAATCTAGAAAAAAGTAGTCCAGGCTGTTAGGGAAGGTTCATAATATCAGGGCCCAGTTTATTTGCGTCTTATTGCCATGTGTTCCTGGGCATGGACATGTGACTTTCACTTTAGAGTCCCAGCTGACTGCTTGAGGTCCAACCATCACATCAACATTTCCAAGAAAAAGGAGAAAAGAAGAGCATGCTTCCTTTCTTTAAAGGCACTTCCTGTAAGTTGTACATGGGGATTAACTAATTAATTAATCTCACACTGGCCAGAACCTAGTCATATTGTGAATTCTAACAGCAAGGAGGCTAGGAAATGTGGACTTTGTTATGGCTGGCTGTGTACCCCAGGTAAAACTGGAGCTCTGATACTCTAGAGGAAGGAGGAAAAGTATATTTTGGGGACAACTAGCAGGATCTCTTCGTAGTAAACTGAAATCTTCTTAGGAGGTGAAGCCATATACACATTAAATTTTAAATAACCGCATAAAGGTTTTATATTATTGAAATCAAACAAGTTGTATAGATGATAGGAAGCACAGAAGGAGTATAGTTAAAAACAGCATCATAGTTGAGGCGTGGTGGGCAGTGGGTACATTGAAGGATAGTCCAAGGGCAGCAGATGTTTTATATTAGGTAGTGGTGGTAAAAATACAAAAAGAAAATTATGATGGTTATGAATAAAATTCTATCTACTTTTGGTCATCAAGAAAAGGTCATAGTAATAGTTTCAAAATCAATATATTTTGTTTAAAGGGTACTTTTATTTCCTTTAAACAACTTTTTAAAGCCATGTTACTTGGACCTCCCCTTTCAGGACTCCTGAAATTCTTCTGTGTTTAATCAGTGGTTCTCCAAGGCCTCAATTTTCTTTATAAGGCTCTTCTGTTCCTTTGTGGGGCACAGAGCACTTAAGGAACTCTTGTGGCCAATGGAGATTTCTCCCAGAGTTAGGGAACTGTAGTGCCCCTGTTTAACAACTGCTGTCTCAAAAGTCCCCAACATAAAAAAAGGAAAAAAAAAGTTCCACATATTTTGAGGCTGAATTTATTTATCTTAACTTATTATTTAAAAAAAAATTATATGTTTAGCACACATTCATCAAAGAATTAGAAAACAAGAGTGGGCAAAATGAAAAAATAACTTGTAATTCCACTCTCTAGAGATGACCACGGTTAATATTTGATGTAATCCCTTACAGACTTTTTAATGCCTTAAAAAAATACAGAAACAATTATTTAAAAAACACTGTCAGATTAATGTTTTATAATCTGCACTTTCAGTGTAATGATCTACAATGAACTTTTTTTGGTCAACAAGTATAATTGCATCATCATTTCAAATGGCTGTATAATGTTTTCTTGGGGGGATGTGGAAGGGTTGATTTTCAGTGACAGGAAATATGTCTGTTTGCAATGCTTCTTTTTATCAGGAATTTAAGAGAACTGCTAACTCACAGGAGCTGAGAGGGAGCAGAAGGCTTAAAAGAAGATCATCAGAGAAGGTTAGTTTCACACTTGCCTGAGGCTGAGAGAGTGAACCTAATACCTGGACAACTGGTTGCTCCCAAAAGAGGCTGTCTGGAGAGGTGGCTGTCAGTGGGGATCAGTATTGCTCATTGCCTGGGGCTCCCCCAGGAAGCAGCCTGGAGCCCAGGTGAGAGCCTCTTTGGAGGCAGATGGTGCTGGAGAAGTCACGTCAGGCCAGCTGGTGTTCTGTAAATAGCCCTCATTTGCTGGATCCTTGCCTTTTCTCCAATTGGTGTTAGGGGGTAAGAGCTCTGTCAAATTGGGTGTAGATTTGTAACTTCATTGCTACCTCATTCCTCAGTTACCTCATCCCCTTATTCCCAGTTGCTCACATTCTGCTACCAATATCTGGTGTACATTGAATGCAATTACTTCATGAGCTAGGTATGTGCAAGCGCTTAAGTCTGCCCACTCAGGAGCCTTTAGAAATAAAACTCAGATTAGGTAACAGCTAGGGTGGGATAATCAAGTACATTTTTTAACAGTGACATAATAACTTTTCTCAGTTATTTCCTATTGTTTAAAGGGGATCATTATCTCTCTGTGAAACCACATCTGACATTGAGGCTGAAGTGAATTGCTGAAATATTGGTCCTTACCTCTGAATGGTAAGAGCCCACCTGCCTCCATCTAATGGGTTTGCACCATCAGTGCGCTGAATGGATGCTGGGCGCTTGCAGGCTGCCTCGACGTGGTGCATTAAGAGTACATATCTTATAATGTGAGAACTGCACCTGATAATAGATTCTGCTCCACAAGAACAAACTTCTTCTTTCTAGAGGATGAATGACCTCAGGGATTATTGACTTTCAAGTATTATAAATTTTTGTGACATTATGAAAGAAATGGGGGGTATAATAAATCACTCGGTATTCTAGTTCCATTTTCTGGATAATGGATTGGGTGTAATGTTCCAGCAAATGTGAGTAGACTACAGACAGGAGTCTAGAAATAGGGTAAGATACAAAATAGGTACAACAAAATTGCCCAAGAAAGTCATGTTACCTCTCCTCCGATAGGACTGATTTTTGAAATACAAGGTAAATGCTCAGGAGCAGTGTTAATGATTGATGGGAAGCTAAGTGAAAATAAAACCTGGTTAAGTGCTTAGAGGACCCTAAAATGGGAATTTGGAAAGGTAAAGCTAGCCAGGATAGCAGAGACTCAGGCTAGATGTCAAATAGTAAGCTGGGGAAGTAAATGAAGATTAAAACAGAAGAATTCGGAGGGAATTAATGTAGAGATAGGAACTTGAGGGGAATGAAAGAAAGAAAGGAAGGGAGGAAGGGAAATAATTACAGATATCACTTTTATGTAGTGTAGAAATAAAAATAATGTCAAAATGCTAAAAATGATTTTTCAGTTAGGAGAGCCAGAGTTTGAGTAGGATTCACATGTTAAGTAGAATTCTGCATATTCAGAAGGATCATTTTTACACTTTTTGATAAGACAGAAAGCCCCGTATGTTTCTGGAGGACAGTCTTTTCGAGGCATATTGCCTAGGAGCTCTTCCTTCTGTTAATAGTCATGAAGTTAGAATAAGCAGCTTTTTAAAAGGGAACTTAGATCAGAGACTAAGAGGAGTCTTATAATTTGGCCATCAAGAACACTAGCCACTGTGCTACGTGTCCACAGGTGCTGGTGTTCAGAGAAACAAAATACTCTGAAAACGGGTGAGGAAACAGAGCTGGAGAATCATAAAACACTTTGTTGAAGTCACTGCTAAATATTGGCAGAGCAAATTCCTTTATGATTTAGATACTGCTAAGGAATTGAGTAACTCTGGGGTAAGTTGTGGGTCAATTGGCAGAAGTCAAGTGAATAGGAGGTTTTAGGGCTTTACAGTTAGATGTACTTTATATTTTTCTCAGCTTCTGTGAAATGTTGGCACTGGACTAGATGGTTAGAACCCTAGCACAGGCTGGGGAAGAGGTTATAGCTGTGCAGTTGGGAATGTTGAGTTGGGTGTTATTATCTAAGATAATAATGGATCAGTCACCTAGGTAGAGCTACCCAGGAGCATCAAATCTGCAGGAGTCATGGAGCTTACGTGGGGGGGGGGGTCAAAGATGGAAGAGGGAATTTCAAGGACACAGTCTCCAGGCAGGTTCAAGGGCCAAATACTTTGGTATTTTGCTGTTAAGAACTTCTTTCTGCCTTGCTCTGTACCTGGGCCTTGTCAGTCTTTAAGCAGCGGTATTTGGGAGCAGCTGTTAAACACAGAATGTTGTATTTGAGAGAAAGAGTTTGCAAGTATCAAAATAGTGGAGCTAACCTAAGCAAAGGAAGAGACAGGGTGCTTTGGGATAGACTAGAAGCAAAGACT
Source organism: Ursus americanus (assembly GCF_024610735.1). Taxonomy (NCBI): domain Eukaryota; kingdom Metazoa; phylum Chordata; class Mammalia; order Carnivora; family Ursidae; genus Ursus; species Ursus americanus. Next base: position 475,715 of record NC_142152.1, on the reverse strand, counting down.
GGAAGCCTGTTGGGACTTTCTTTCTTTCTTTTTCTTTCTTTCTTTCTTTCTTTCTTTCTTTCTTTCTTTCTTTCTTTCTTTCTTTCTTTTTTTTTTTTAAGATTTATTTATTTGAACGAGAGAGAGAGCAAGTGAGCACAAGCAGGGGGAGCAGCAGAGGGAGAGTGAGAAGGAGGCTGCCCGCTGAGCAGGGAGCTGGATGTGGGGCTGGATCCCAGGACCTTGAGTTCATGACTTGAGCCAAAGGCACACACTTTACCGACTGAGCCACCCAGGTGCCCCCTTTTGGGACTTTCTATCTCTATCTAGTCTTTGTTCCTCTCTGTGTCTCTGCTTGGTCTGTTGGGAAACAGCCTTATTCTAATCAGCACTGCCAGCACACCGCTGGAGTCTAGTGTCCAGGCCTGCACTCTGCGTCGGGAGGGGGCAACATGAAGAGTATCCCAAGGAGAGCCATAGGTATGATGAAAGAGCTAAAAACAATTAGGCCTGAGAAGAGATGCTAAAGGACTGGGGATAATTCATGGAGAAAAAGACTGTAATTGGGCATAAAACCATTTTAAGCATATGGGAGATTATTAGTGTGAGAGGTGGGGATGATCTGACTGTCCTTTGTTGTCACTAAGGTTAAAGCATGAGGGACCAGACTTGGATCACAGCAGAAAGGATTCAGGCTGGATGAAAAGTAGGAGGTGGTGGCAGTGGAAACTGCAGGCATCTTGATGGCTTTGGGGAGAAAGTAAAGGTCTCTCCTGTAGCTATTTTGACAAATGAGGTGATTCTTGTCTCTGTGGAATGATGTTTGCTCTGTCTTCAGGCAGGGTGATGACCTGGAAGGGCCTGTCAGTCCTTCTTGATTTGCAGGACAGATAGTTGGTTGAGTCAGAGAAGCTCTGATTTTTTTCTGGCTGGTGTCTGAAGGGACTTCTTAAGTTCTTTGGCATTTTTCTTGGGGTTACAACCATATTGTGCCATTAAATAATTTTCTACCTTCTGTTCATTAGTCTCAAGTTTCAGTGTCTAGCTGACAAAGTACATGTATGTTAGACTTGCAGGTTTGAGACATATGTTGTTGTGTATTTAGAAAATGATTAAATAATATGATGTCCAAGCTGCTTTTTGCTTTCAAATCATCCAGCGGCTATTTCACAGATATGAGACTAAAATGCTTATTTATTTTGTTTTCAATCACCTGATTTAATTTTTCAAATAAAAATAAGTATATACCTCCCAATTGCTAAAGAAAGTAATTAACATTTCCTTCTCTCAGTTGCTTTAAACTCAACATTTACTTTATTCAGGTACACGTGATTTAAGCATGCTGTTCAGATCATAGTATGAAGGTAGAGGGGGGATCACTAATTTATAATGAAATCCTCAAAATTAGCTCTAAATGCTGGCTCTCTTACATATTCAATGGAAACCTTCAGATGACAGAAAAAAGTCAATTGAAACCTTCATCTAATACTTATCAGGAAAAATGGCTTCACGTGCTTCCTAGCCAAATGCACCAGGGCAGAAAAATTATCCTGAAAGAGCAGGAGTGTTGTTATGGGTTGCTTAGTGCGTAGAAAGTCCTTGGAGTATAACTCAGCCTCACATTTTGATTCCTTTCCCAGTCACATTCATCTCTCAATTGCAAGTCCCTGTCTAGGTTGCTGGTGTCTCTGACCAGCTGGAAGTAGTTTAATGGTGAGCAGGATTCTTTTCTAATAGAATGAAGCTGTCACCAAAAATCAGGCCTTTGAATAATAATAAACAATGTCTGTAACTGATAATTACACGCAAAATTTGTATGCACCACACATTTTGACATTAATAAACTGTTTTGCTTCCAGATGGATGTCAACTTAAATCACCCTATAATGCCTTCACTCCCATACTACCGACTTCCCCACTATTATAGTCCTTAATGATTGAAATTTCATATGGAACAGTTATGGCCCCAATTGTCATATTTACTGTGTGGTTTTGTTTTATTTCTCTGTATTAGATTTGGGTGAAATTACAAAGAATTATGTTCAGAGGTGTGCTAGCGTTCCACAACATCCACCACTCAGGGGAGAGGTATCTTTGAAGGGAGTATGCTGCCTGAGCCCACCAGCTGCCAAAAGGGTGAGCTGACAGTGGACAGGGGAGGCTTCAAGGCAGCCTGGGCTGCTACAAATGGCTTGTGTGGTCTGGGAGTCTATACTGGGAGTAGAGGGAATAGAGGGTGGTAAAGCAACTTCTCTTTGAGTTGGGCAGGCAGTGAGAGGCCAGAGAAGAAGCCAAGGGCATGGTGAGGCTGGCAGGAGTAGAATTCAGTTGTTCTCTTTTGGATGAATGGCTGATGTTGGCCTTGAAGACCTGGCTGCTGCTAGAGCAGTGTCTGCCCTTGTAGGCCTTCACCCCAGTTTTCCTAGAAGTCCTTTTAGAAATGTTAGTACTCTCACTAGACAGGATGTTGCATCCTAATTTCAGGCTATTCCCAAACACTAGTCTTGAAACCATTGTTTTTCTTGTTTTTCTTATGATAACGTTCTTTATCCCGGTACCAATGGTTTCCAGCTATAATTACAGTGGTTCAATTTATGATTTTTTTGACCTTACGATGGTGCAAAAGTGATATACATTCAGTAAAAATTGTGTTTTGAATTTGGAATTTGAATTTTTTCCTGGTCTAGAGATATGTGTACTCTCTTGTGATGCTGGCTGGCCACAGTGAGCTGCCGCATTGTCAGCCATGCGGTCATGAGGGTCAACAACCAATAAACAGACTGAAAACCATTCTGTACCCAAAGCACTGCTCCGTTTTTCACTTTGAGTACAACATTCAATATGCTACATGACCTGTTCAACATTTGATTGTAGAATAGGCTTTGTGGTAGCTTATTGGTTAAGAGCACGTGTAAGGTAGGCTAAGTTATCATGTTTGGTAGGTTGTGTATATTAAATGCATTTTCAACTTACAAAATTTTCAACTTACAGCATGTTTCTTGGGATATAACCCCATCATAAGACAGGGAAGATTTGTATGACACTGTTTTTGCAAGTGGCCCAAGGCAAAACCGGAATGCCAGGTGTCCAGTGTTTATGCAGCCCTGTAGCCCTTGGGTGCAAGGCCATTCTGGGAGTTATTTAGATACTCTTCCTCTCCCTTATCATTGCTTTCAGTTAGTTGGGCACCCCAAATCTAAGAGTAGGGATCCTTTTAAAGCAACGCCTGTCCTATAAAAAGCAAGCCTATTGGGTTATGAATCTATGTGACTTGTCCAGTTCATGGAGGGAAAAGCATACATGTTCACTTAGACAAAGTGAGCCTGTCACACCACATTGTACTTTGGATGGCATATATTCCTTTAATTGGTTAAAAGTAGAACGAAGGTGATTACTTGGTAAATATTTTTACAAATAGAAATGCACATTTTTTGTGTTTCTCTGAACAGGGAAAAGGGGGCAGGTGCTGTGTAACCATTGAAGCAATAGTATTTTTCCTGAGTCTGCTGGTGAGGGTAGACAGTGTCCATGTCGTACCATTAAACTGTGCTGTGTTGTTTGTGTCTGTTGTCAGCTCTAAGCCCTGAGGACACAGAGTGGAATAGGAGTGGGGGTGGGTGAGTGGAAGTGATTGGCAAATCCTGAAGTAGATATGCTTAACTTTTATCTCTTCCTGACGTCTGTTTTTAGATTTGCTAAAGAAAGAAGCTTTGAGAGTGAGAATAATGAAGGAGAGAGAGCATATCGTTAAAGAGGTGTTGGGGTGATGGGGTCAGAAAGCTTCAGGAAAGCCAAGGATTTGTTCCTAAAGGTAGAGACAGTGTACTCTCGAGCTGCATATGGGCGTGTGAAGAGTGAGCCAACTAGCGCAGAGGCAAAGTAAAATGAAATAGGGAGGTTTGTGAAAATTCTCAGCAATTCGACTGACCCCTGCTGTCTGACCCATGGTTCTTAGCACAGTGTGGACTCACCTTCTAAGTAGCTGATAGCATGCACTCCCAATTTGGAGTGGGGGGAGAGGGTTGGCCACAGGAGGAGTCAGGGAAAGTCAACACCCCAAGTTCTGGAATAAGTAGAAGACAGCCTTGCTACCCTGCTTAGTGACAGCTGAAAATCACAAGGGAGACTTCTGTTTGGGCGTCATGACCTTTCCTGTCACATCTCCACATTCTGGCAGGCTGCTGGAGAGGAGATTTGTGTGACAGCCTTACCTTTCAGCGTGCCTCAATCACACCACTTAGATTGCAGGAGGGAAGAGGCAGGAGAGAGAAGAGAGCTGGCCCCTGCTTCCTAGACACCCTCTTCTCTCAGAGTCGGGACCAGGTCACACAGGTCACCAGTCATGCTGTAACATCCTGATGATAAGGTGGAATGCCTCTTCCCTAATTCCATCGAATGTGGCCTTTGTATGGTTATTAAAGGTGTTTATCCCAGGTCCTTTCCCAACTCCCTTTGCAGAGACACCTGCCACAGTTAAAATCCCGACATCCTCAGGGGGAGCTGTTGATTCTTAATTATGCGGGAAAGCACTTTCTCTCCTCTTTTAAAAATGATAAATGACTTTGGAGAAACAGACATAAGTGTCTTTTCAGGATTGTTTAAGAGATTTGGAGGTAGAAATATGATGGATTGGATTTGAATTCGCTTAGCTCTGACTAAAATAAATTGTCACTAAAATCATAAGGTTGCATATTTTCACAACCAAACCCATTTCACTTTTGAAACTAGCTATTCTCTATAGGCTTTTTGTCAGCAACAGGAAAGGAATGGGATAATAATTATCAGATTAGAGGAATATCATTAAAAGCACTAAGGCAGTTGCTTTGCCTGGTTGAAATATTTGGTTAGGCACTTGTCTCGTTGCTTTCGCTGCACCGGGAAGAGTAAGAAAACCATTGGTGTCTGCAGCCACTATGATAATGAAATGAACACATGCCTGTTGTAGCAAGCACCATGTTGTTCCACAATAAACTGAAAGTGACTTCTGTTCACATTATGTAAAAAAAAAAAAAATACATTTTGAATTTATTTTTATATACTCAGATAAAACCAATGGTCTTGCTATGGGCAACATTTTCCCAAAGATTATGTATTTATAATTACTTTTATGCATAACCCACCTCTGAAATAATACATATAAAACCTGGTAAGTTTGGTTGCCTCTGTGTCGGGGAGCCGGATGATTTTGGGAGTAGGCTGTTATTTAATAATTTAAAAACAACCCATGGGAATATTACCTATGAAAATGAAAATTAAAAAAGTTCCTCTTGAAAGGTTTCTTTACTGAAAAGTGGACACCATGCCAGCTGGTGTGTTTTTTGGTTAATGTGCATGATCAACCCATAGTATACAGTCACCTGCCCTGGCTGGGGCTGGAGACAGGTACAAAGGGATAACAGAAAGCCAGATCTATCAGGCTTTCTCACTGGAAGGTCCATGACTGTATTTGGTTAGTGAGTGGTAATTGATGTTAATTTAAACATGAATTTAAGATCAACTGTCTTTTATTATTTATCATATAAGTACATTATGTGTTTAGAGAAGGACATTTGGAAATGTGAGAAATAGAAGAAGTCATCCATAATCTCTCTACTCAGTTCATTGTTGTTAACCTTTCAAAATATATCCATAAATACCTATAAGCGCCCCATTTCTATTTCTCTGTTTCTCTGTATGGCTGTGTATATGTGTGTGTGTGGGCATGTGTGATGCTGCCAAGAAAATTCCCTCCAAGGACCAGGCAGATAAATGTGTGAAATCAGCTGAATATAAGGCAAATTGGAGAATGACAAGGCTTGTGCTAAACCGGAGTGCTTATACTTAGCCTATACTCACAGTTTCAATAATATGTGGCCAAATATAACAGTCTGGAGGCTGGATGTAGCTTGTGGGCCACCAGTTTCTTCGTAGGAGGTAATCAGGGTTATTATTTTCTTCTCTATCCTCTCAAGAGATATTCTGTGTGTGTGTGTCTATATTTTGTACATGCACAAATGCATAAAACCATTCTTTCTCCCACTTTCTTGTTAAGCAAGTGATAGCATGTCAGTTGCAATTTTAACCCAGTTGAATCTTTTGGTTGACAGTTTGTTGTCCTGTCTGCATTAATACTTGCTAGCTGTCTTCTGATCATCTTCTAGGATCTTCTTGGTCCTCTTCCTAGAGTGTAGGGGTTCTTCCCTACTATAGTATATTAGTTGGCCAATCTTTTTTTTTTCTTTTTAATTGAAGTTTAGTTGACATTCAATGTCATATTAGTTTCAGGTGTACAACATAGTGATTCGGCAGTTCTATACATTATACAATTGCATTTCTTTTCTAGTGAAAAATGTTTTCACTTTAAACCTTATGCAACTCCTTACCCTCTCCTCTTCACTTTAAACCTTAAACCATATCAAATTCCTTTTAGTTTCTTGCCCCTGCCTTGTTAGTATTTTTGTCACCTATCAGTTATTATTATTTTCAGATTCTTTTTTTTTTTTTAAAGATTTTATTTGTTTATTTGACACACAGAGCACAAGCAAGGGGAGCAGCAGGCAGAGGGAGAGAGAGGCAGAGGGAGAGGGAGAAGCAGGCTCCCTGCTGAGCAGGGACCCCCCCCCCCAATGTGGGACTCAATCCCAGGACCCTGGGATCATGACCTGAGCTGAAGGCAGACACTTAACTGACTGACCCACCCAGGCACCCCTATCTTCAGATTCTATTAACGATTGTTATGCATGCTGAAAGAATCACAAGAGATGTTGAATAAGACTAAGCCTGAGTTTGACCCTTGGGTCACCCTATTAGACTCAACCACCTTCCCAAATTGAATATTATGTCATCCATCATTGTACAATATAACTGCCCTTTACCGACCACTTTTAGCTGTAAGGAGCTGCTTTCACTATCTACCATCTGCTACCAACCTCCATCTAACTATGTAGCAAATTTAGTGAAGACTCTTGTTCAACTAATAAGATTATTTGACATGATTCTGTTGACAGTGCACACATTGGCAGCTTTTCTTGAGAGCTTTTAAAAAATTGCTTGGTTGCATATAATTTGTGCAAAGTAGCACAATATTCCAAAGTGCTTAGAGTGAACAAATTGAGGTGAAAAGAACCGAGTTCTATCTTGATTTGATGTACGACTTTAACTGCTGCACCTTGATTTCTTCATTGACAAAACAGGGTTAGTGATATCCATTCCAGTTATGACACATGGTTGTTGGAATGAAGTTACAAAACAATTTGTTTTGCACGAGCAACCTTATTAAATCCTATATGAATCAGTCCTTTTTACTCCCGGGCTGCTTAACAATCAATTGAGAAAATGGGGTAGCAGTTGATTTACACTTATGCTAATTAAAATTGCAATTTCTCCTCAACCTCTGTCCTTTCTTTCAACTTCTCCCCTGTACTTCTTATTTAGCAGGTGACTTTGATTCTGACCTCTCACAGGCTCTCAGTGAAGGCTTCTTCAGTGTCTCTCTTCTCTGCCTTCCAGATTCTCACTTCAGTCTTTCTCTTACTGTGGCACTGAAGATGGTGGGTTTAGCTCTTCATTCTTGCATACCTCTCCACCTCTGGATGGCCTGCACTGTCTCTCAGCTCCTCCCTGGCTTTCCTCGGTCCTTCTAGGGCATACCTTTCCCTCCTTCTCTATTGGTTCCTTCTCCTCTCTTACATGTATGCTTATGTTTTTTCTCCTACAGTCCTTCCCTTTGTGCAGCTTTCAATAAAGGTTGCTACTCAGCCCACCTTCCTCCTTCTCACCTCCATGTATCCACTTCTTTCCCTTTATTCCCACTCACTTTGGCCATAGCTTTTTGTAGATCTATCCCTCTCTAGTATCCCACTGAATCCAGTGCCCTGAAGGCCATATTCTAATACCCACATTTGCTGGTTTTTACTTTGTACTCATCTTTCTTGAATTTCTTACATCATTTAACACTACTGGTAATAAAACATAATTCCATTTCCATTCCCACCTTCCCAAAAAAAGCCTGGTTTCTCTTTTTCCTGCTCCTTAAATTTAGGTATTCTCCAAGGTTCTGTTCACAAACCTTGGTGGTCTTATCAGGTCACGTGACTTATTGCGGATAATCCCCAAATACACAGGTCATATTCTAATAGCAGTCCCAAATTCCAGACCTGCATTCCCAACTGCTGAAACAGCATCTCCACTTGAAGGTCATGATGAAACCATTTGAGTTCAGCATTTCAAAGTTCAGTTTATCATCATCTCCTTAAAGCTAGTCTGTACACTTGATTTTTCTATTTTTGTTCTGATGGTTTTTTTCCCTACAAATTGACAGTTATGTCTAAAGCTGCAAAATAAACTAAACCATAGACCTCTAGGCTGATGAGGAATTAGGTAGAAAGCAAATCAGGAAAAATATTAGAGTAGTAGCGAAATTAACACAAACCATAGGAGAAAACCAGCAGGGGAACAGGAAATTAACATCATGCATTTTGCTTACAATAGAGTCAGAAGACCAGGACCATTCAATAAGCCAGTGTTAGTATTTCTAGTTTTCTATCAAGGCTCCTGACTGGCAGATACAAACTTGGTCCCTCACTGCAGTGACTCATTGTTTAAAAATTGCTGTGTGATAACTGTCTCTTTAGACTTTATATTTCCTTATACTCAGATTTTTAAGTTTGTATATCCTTCATTTTTTTCTCTTACTATAAAATATTTTAAACATACAGGGTATAGATAATAGATACTTCCTTACCATTAAAAATTTTTGTTATATTAGCTTCAGCTATTTGTAAAACATTTTATTTTGAAATAATTTTAGACTTAAAAAATTGCAAACTAGATTCTTCAAATGTGTTAGCACTTTACATAACCATAGTATAAAGATCAAAACCAGGAAATTAAGATTGATACCATACCCTTAACTAGCTCACAGACCTTTTTCAGGTGTCACCAATTTTTCCCACTGATGTCTCCTTTTTCTGGTTCAGGATCCTACATTACATCTAGCATAGTGCCTCAGTTTTCTTTTGTCTTGTATAAGACTATACTTTTGAAAAGTACTGGCCAGTTATTTTTGTGGACTATCTCTCAATTTCGATTTGTCTAATGTTTTCTTATGTTTAAAATCATGTTATGCATTTTTAGCAAGAATACCACAGAGGCGACTTTGTACCCTTTCCAGTGCATCGTAGCAAGAAGCTTTCAGTGTTGATATGTTCCAGTATTGGTTATGTTCACTTTGATTGCTTGGCTAAGGAGATGTTTTCCAGGTCTTCCCACTGTGAAGTTAGTCTTCTCCCCTTTGTAATTAGTAAATATTAGTAAATATCTTGTGCAGAAATACAGCGAGACTATGACCATAGCCTGTTTTTCATTATATCTTTACCTACTAATTTTAGCATCCATTGGTGATTTTTGCACGTAACAATGAATAGTTCAGTGTTTGCCAACTGGTGATTTTTCTATTTCTTTTCTATTTCCATCATGCCTCTCTCCCATTTACTTATTTACATCAATATGGACTCATGGAATTTGCTGTATTATATAAGCTATAATCCATTATAGCAAAATAATGTCATTATTTTGTCACTCAAAATGTCCTAGGTTTGGCTATTGGTAACTCCTTCCAGATGACTCCTACATCCTTTCTACAGGCCCTGTCTTTTTTGAGTACTTCTCTACTTTCTGTTACCACAAGGTGTTCTAGGCTCATCTTATAATTTCCCTACTCCATCCGTAGAACATTTTTTTTCTCTTTTTTAAAATAACAAAACATCATGGAAATCCCCTGTCCCTGTGGCCCTGTGAACCCTTTATTTATTTATTTTTAAAGATTTATTTATTTATTTTAGAGAGAGAAGGAGAGAGAGAGCACACATGCAGGGGGTGGGCAGAGGGAGAGGAAGAGAGAATCTTAAGCAGACTCCATGCTGAGCACGGAGCCTGATCTCAGGACCCTGAGATCACAACCGGAGCCAAAACTAAGAGTTGGACGTTAACCAACTGTGTCACCCAAGTGCCTTCTCTGTGAACACTTTCTTATTCAAATATCCTTTTCTCCTTCATCAGATATTCCTATTCTCCTGATGTCAGACATATCAACCCTATATACATTTTGTTCTATGACTTTAGATATTAACTACATCTATATGTATCCATAAATTAAGTTTTTTGCATATTCTATAACACTAGATGAATGAAATAACATTATAAATATATAACCATTTACAAATTCATGTTGGTACATGTGGCTGAAAAGCTCTTTCATTTTGTTTTTATTTTATTATAATTAAAAATTTATTTGAGCATAGTTGACACACAATGTTATATTAGTTTTCAGTGTACAACATGGTGATTCACCATCTCTGTATGTTATGCTATGCTTACCACAAGTGTAGCTCCCATCTGTCACCATACAACATAGCTCATTTATGTTAACTTCTATACAATATCCTATTATATAGGATTATACCAAATTTATTTACCCTTTCATCATTTGGTAGACATCTTGATTGCAGCCCACTTTTTGCTATTATAAATATATTCTTGTAAGTTATCAGCTTGAACTATTATGTTAGAGTTTCCCTGAATTACATACTTCGAAGCCTAATTATGAGACCTTAGTGTATGCGTGTCTTCAACTTCATTAGATCTTCTCTCCAAAATACTTTTTATTTATACTTATAGCTAGGCTTTTGTGTCACCAACCCTTGGTATTGTCAGTCATTTAAATTTTTGCCAAAGTGATAGGAGTGACATGATCTTTGTTGTTTTTATCTGCATTTCCCTGATTATTAGTGAGGCTGAGCATCTTTTAATGCCTATTGGCCATTTCTCTCTATAAACTATAATCTTGGGCCCATCTTTCTTCTGAAGTATTGCTTTCTTCTGGATATGCACTTTTCTGAAATAAGTTTCAGCTACTGGCAGTTTGCTGGCTATCTGTGATGCCAATACTTCTCTCAGTGGACGACTTGTTTTCTCATTGCTCAAAGTGTCTTTTCATCCTAATTTCAATTCAGTCTTCCAAGTGGGTTTCCTAACTGGACATGTTAATGAAGTGGCCTTTGGCATGCTACTCATAAATCATTTCTTTTAACTGAATTTGTTCACCAGCAGTTTGAAACAACTAGATGGATTTAAAATGAATTTTTGGACTCAAGGATCAGAAACTCACTCAGGGATGTTAAAAAAAAAATAAATAAATAAGTAACTTTGATCCTTTCACAACTAAGATGTAGCCTTCATCTGTTTCTTTGTAATAGAATCTGAGGCAGGGAAGGGAGTTCTTTGATATCTGTAATATCCAATTTAAAATTCACTGAATTCTAGAAATAAAGTACTAGAAGGAATCACAGGGACCATCTGGTTCAACTCTTTCGTTTTACAGGAAATAGAGTCTCGGGGAGATGAAATGAAATATTTAGGGTTGAGATCTAGTTTCTTTTTCCCCAAAGATTTCAATTTTTAAATGGATGGGTTTAGCCCTTCATTCTGCCAGGGGAATGGGACTCTCCCAATTTAACTGGGGTACACATAATCTCTTATAAGTGTCCCTCTTCTTTTGAGGTATAAGGACCCCGTCCCCATTTATTATCACTCTTGGAATTGAGTATAAGTCCTGGTCAAATGCTTTGGACACATAGCAATTCATATTCCCCTGAACCTAATAGGTATTATAAATCAGTCTGCAGAATGGATGGGGGACTTCCAATTTCTCTTTCTTTCTTCTTCTTTTTTAAAAAATTAAGATCCATTTCCCTTCTCTAAGGGGAGAATACAGTAATATTCTTTCTTGGATTTAGGAAACCTCAGTTGGAAATAAATCTCTCCAAAAGGTTAGGTGAGAGTCCCTTGAGCAAGACTAAAAGGCCTCAATATTTTTTTCCCACTTGTTTTTCTTATGCGTGGTCTACATGTAAATGGCCTAAAAGTTTATTTGGTAAAATCAGTTTTCTTTTCTAAATAAAGTGCTAAATGAGGGATTATGTTTGCAGTTAGAGTCCTTTTTGAGCTCTACACATCCATGAATCTAGGGTAAGTTGTATCAAAAGGGCTTTGAGAAAAAGCAGAGCAAGCAATTGAACCACTAGGAATGGGAACCCTAGTAATGACCATTGATCATAACTGCCCACTGTTGTTAAATCACCCCTGGATTTCCCTTAAGCTACCATCTGTAGTAATGGTCAGATTTCTCTGGATCCTTTCTTTAAAAAAACAGCTCTCCATCAACAAGTCAGCATGGCTAGGAATCAGATGGTTAGCTCCTAGAGGACAGTGGCTGTTGTCACCCTTGTTTACTAGTGCTGCCTGATTTGACGACGATGATGATGATGGTGATAGAAATAAAGATAAAATAATTATGCTTGCTACATGCCAGGCATTGTTCTAAGTATTTCATGTGTATTATTAACTCATTTAATCCTCACAAGTCTAGGAGGTAAGTTTGTATTATTATCTCCATTTTATACATAGAGGCATGGAGAGGTTATATAATTCATCCTGAGTCACACTGTTTATCAGTCAGGGTCCAAACAGAGCATACATGAGACATGAAAATAGTTAAGTTGGGAGAGTTTGTTTACAAAATGGGCTAACTCAGGAGAAGAGAGACATGTGTGACGCCACTTGCACCTTGCACAGAGCCGTGAACTCTGCACTCGGGCACAGTTAGCCCATGGCAGCCTTGCAGGAAAGGAGCCAAGGGAATAAACACCCTGATCTCCTTCACCTCCCTCCTGTGGGCTCCTGCCAGGAGACTTCAGGGGTAGACTTGGGCAGAACTTCATCAAAAGTTCAAGTGTTCTGAAGTCCATTGATGTCACTTATTGGATCCAGCATCAGGGCAAAGAGCAGGGTCTATCTGGCACCCACCACATGGTAAGTAACAGAGCTAGGATTTGAAACCAGGCAGTCTAACTCCAAAGTCCGTATTTCTAGCCACTGTGCTCTGTAGTACCCTGTAGACTGAGGAGGCACACACCGACTAGCGTTTAACTGGAATGTGTAACACATCTAAGAGGCAGTGGCTAGTTTAGTAAAACACTGGACAGGTTCACATGCGGCTGTTGTTTGTCTTGATTGCAAAAGAACCAAGAGTAGCTTCTTGATTTTATTATTTATTTCTATGTTCCTAGCTTGATCCATAAAGGATTTAAAGCTGTTAGACTCGTCTTCCTCACTATCATTAATCATATATTGATTTTTGCTTTTCAGGTTGAACAAAAGTCTACCAATGTCTCTCCAATTATATATGATTTCTTATTGTTGTATTCTCTTGTTGATTATTCCAAAATAATAATTGGATTACAGTCGATCTGGGTTACTTTGCTCCCTTTTAGTTTCCAGTTTTGGGAGAGATCACATAAACTGAGCTGAATGCAGAATCAGATTTTCTTGACTCAGTTACTTCAAGAATCACCCATCACTAGGGTAAAATATTTTTATGTTATTGTTTTCAACTTAGTTTCTGTTTTCCATAATGGAAAAATCCCGAGGCACTGTGTGATAGTTTGGGAGTAGGAAAACTGGCATAAGGAATTTTGAGTTCTGCATGAAAAGTAATTGAGGCAGGAGTGGAGGGTGAGTTCCATCCTGATAAAGTGCCTAACGGCAGATTTCACATCAGAGACTTCATCAGGGAGGGAATGCACGGTTTTAAGAGCAGAGAAAAGAAAATAGCATTAGGAGGAGAATGCAGAGTGCTGTTTTAGAAAGATCTATCTGCCTTTGATTTTCTTTTTTAAACTTTGGGAGTTGAAAAATTGCCAGTGGGAATAAGAATTCTGATTCCACTAAGATTATACAAGTTGCAATTTATTCTGAAGTTTCAAGAGCAGAGTAATGTAAGAAAGGCAGGTACAACACTCTCCAGCTTTAATTGTGCATCCTTTCAGCCTTTCCCCAGCTGCTCCACCTGGGACTCAAAACCCCTGGGACTCAGCACAGAGTTAGTTCTCTTTAGATAAAGGAACTCATTATGGGAGAAAAGAATAGCTAAGGTGCTGTCCTTCAAGATCTTTCTTCTCAATTGGAGAAACACAAAGCAGAGTGTTGAAGTGTGATTCACTCTCCTTTTTTGAGGTGTTAGTTACATTAAATTGCCAAGGAATATGGAGAAATGTTTCAGTGTCAGGAGCCGCAAAGCCATTTTGAGTCTGAGTAGCATTATTCAGTGAAACTGTCAGCAGCGATGGTCTTGAGAACTGGTGTGTTCAGTGTGTGGTGGTGCCCTGTCAGGAACGTTTGGCTCCTGGTGGCTGGAACAGAGTAAGAAAATGAAAAAATCCGAAATGAAAGGGTATTGGCTGGTTTCTCAGAAAGTTTCTTTATTGAACTTAAACATGGGGAGTGGGCAGCCCAGTCCTGAAGACTTGCTGCCAACTTAGCCCCTGTGGTTCCTATGATAGCTAGAGATATTGCCCATCTTCTCTGCACTTGAGAGATGATTCATCGATTGTACCCCACCACCAACCCTCAGCTTCAATCCATGCCTTGTGACGGGGCTCTGCTGGGTTGGACTTGCTCTTTAGACACTTGAAAGGCCTGAGCAGTCCCAGGACACAGAGCAGAAAGGGGGTCAGGGCCTTGGATAGATCAGAATTCCTGCTATTACCGCCACATGGTGTTTCAGCCTCACTCTTAAGGAATTAATGGTGTGTGTTGTTTGTACCTCAAACTGTATAGATTGCTTCTTGTTTATAAAGCATATAATTCCCACTCCTATAGAAGATTCTCTATTTATAAAATTGTGAAAAATATAAAGGATAGTTAGACATGTTATTCTGTGCCAGATGACTCGAATACGTGGGGGCAAAGCATTGGGTAAGTTAGTTTTTAATATATATTTTTTTAAATGAAAATAACTAAACAACATAGGTACAGGAATAAAATCCTTTATGAATTGCTGTCTTTGCAGACATTTATTTGGCATTTGATTGAAAAACTTCCAGGCTTCTCTTGAAAAGGTTTTTACCAGCCTTGAAATTGTCCAGCCAGCGTTTGTGGGCAGCTGGTTGGTGTCTCCTGGCACAGATTCCCAATGCAGTATCACAAAGATTATATTTCTACTTGGCCAAGTGGCTTAAGTGGTCAACATGAAGTGAGTTTGGTGGGGATACCCAGATTGAAATAATGCTCTGCCTTATGAGTTGGGGCTAAGCAGCAGAGCGGAATCAGACTTGGACTCAAGGAGAGGCTTGTACATGTTCAGTTCTACTCCTCTTTTCCATGAAATCATTGGATCAAAGAGAAAGCTGGAGTGTTAAGATTTAGGGACAATGGGACTGGGCTGAATTACACAATTGCACACTGTTCGGGGGGAAAAGAAAGCACCAGGAATGCTCTGACCAACTGAGAGAAAGCTGCTTTTTCCATCACTTAGAAGAGAGTGTGTTTGAGCCCTACAGCTCCTTCGTTTCCTGAAGATGAGAGGGCCAGTCGTAATCTCTTTTGAGGTTACCCGGAGGCTCTGTCTCTGGACTTCTCTTATAAAGTAGGTCATTTCCCCCAACTTGGGCATAGGGGTACTTTCTCCTCTATAAAGGGGAGCTCTCATAAAAGATTGTAGGAGAGAAAGTGAGAAGTCAAGAGTAGGGCTGCTGAGGCAGTCTGTCATTGCCAGTACCCTGTGGAATGCCTGACCTACGCTGCCCAGTTTAGTGGGCATTTATAGGTCCTCTGTGTCAGGCAGTGTGAAGATTATAAAATCCTTGCCCTCAAGACACAAGTTTTTGCTTTCTCCTTGCAGCATTTTTGGAGACCAGAAATCATTAGTGCTGTAGTTTGCTGATAATCAGATTCAATTAAACTCAAAAGTATTTTTTAGAGATCTTCCTAGGAGCTGTACCTAGCTCCACACTTGTACACTTCATGTATCTACCAGAAATTATATGATCAACATCTAAGTGTCTAAGTCAGGACTGGTAAATATTTGGCATGCATACTACTAACAGACGGCACTCCTTGTCTGTGGCAGACATCACTATCTATTGTATCGCTTTTCCACCAAACCCAGAGGCATTCTTGGAACCTTCATCAACATGGGGCTTCAGACAATTGATCAGATTAGCTCCTGGGGAGAATCCAGTTTGCCATCCTTCGTCCAAGAAGTCAACTTAAGAACTCCAATTTTTCATAACCATAAGTATATATTAAATACTTTAAGTTTTGTCCATATAAGAGTCACTTACTATAGACACTTTACCTTTGGATCCTTTCTCTCCAGAGGTTCCATTCTTTTTGAATTAGGGGCAGAGGGTGCAGTGGAAGCCTGTTGACCTTTAGGCTAGGATGCCTCTGTGACTGAGTCAGTTACTTAACGCTTCCTGACCTCACTCTCAATCATCCACAAAATGGGGAGTCTTCAATGGAAATACTTGAATGTGTCTGGTCATTGTCATTTAAGTAAAAGTCAAAATGTGTTATCTGTATTTGTTGGGTGATTAACAACTGTAAAGCACTCTATTTAGTTTTTAAAAAATGATTTAGAGGGGCACCTGGGTGGTTCAGTCAGTTAAGCATCTGACTCTTGGTTTTGGCTCAGGTTATGATCTTAGGGTCATGAGATTGAGCCCTGCATAGGGCTCTGGGCTGCGTGTGGAGCCTCCTTAAGATTCTCTCCCTCGCTGTGCCCCTCCCCACAGCTGCCTGCTTGCGCACACGCTCTCTCTCTCTTTAAAAAAAAATGATTTAGAAAGTTTTGCCTCAATTTGTCAATTCTTGGTCAGATTTTTCTGTTCTAATAGTCTTATTAAGTTCCATTTAAAATCTAACCAGAATCCAGGGTGCTTATTATGTTTTAATCCTTGCATTAATTGCATATAGCTTTGGCAACAAGGCTCTATTTGTTTAAACGTTATACTCCTTTCTCTTCACTGGCATTCAGCCGAGCATCTTTAGAATCTAGTCATTCCACACTCAAGAAATGAGAAGTGAGCTCAGCTCCCCTTAGCTGAATGCTTTCTGAGCTTTATCTATTGACTTGTTTTTCAGATTAGCTTTTAAATACTTAAAGTCAGACTGCTACTTTCATATTTCAGCATGGATGCTAACCTTAGGGTCCTGTGAGATAAAAAATAATAATTTTGATCCCCTTTTTGGTGCCTGTAGCCTTTTTTCTGAGATACTGTTTTGATAAATTCCCAGGGATATTGGGTGTCATGGTTTGGAGGTAAGCAAAGTTTGTTTTAGAAACAGGATTTCACATTTCTTTAGGCGGTGTTTACAGTGGATAACTCCTAATCAATTATTTAATTAGTCAGTAGCCAGTAAATCCTGCTAAGGTTCTACACATCATTCCTGGGTCCGAAGGAAAGTCAAGGTCACTGACTAAAGAGAGGTGTTTAACTGTCATTTGGTTTGTGTCTAATTAATAACAGAAGCAAACAATTTGTACATAGTCAGGTATGAATGTCAGGAATTTACTGAGCATTTATCACTGGGAATCATGCTAGGTCCTAGGGATATAAAGTTTCGCAAAACATGACTTCTTTGAAAGGCTAAGTTTCTCTGGACATGTGGAGCCTGCATGCAGAGAGGTGACGACATGAGGGGTGTATCTCCGTTGGTAGAAGCCTGTATCATCTGGGTTCAGAGAAGTTTCTGTTCCTAAGATCTTGGGGAAGGAGTCATGAAAGTTGAGGGGCCTCTCAAGCAAGTGTAGGGCTTGCAGGTACCTTGTAGGTAAAGGAAGGAAAGTGGGAGAAAACCGTAGAGCTGGGTGAGGCATTCCAGTGTTCTGAGGGACAACAAGGGAATGTGTTTGCCTGGAGTCAGGGTTCATGTAGGGTCTTAGAGGAGAGGAGGTGGGAGAAACAGATTGGGGCCAGGCCTTAGATGCCTTTGACTTCTAGCCATGGCATTTGGAAGTTTTGCTGGTTATGGACAGCCTCTGATGATAGTGTTAGGTGGCATTTTTATTTTTTTATTATTATTTTTTAAAGATTTTATTTATTTATTCGACAGAGATAGAGACAGCCAGCGAGAGAGGGAACACAAGCAGGGGGAGTGGGAGAGGAAAAAGCAGGCTCATAGCGGAAGAGCCTGATGTGGGGCTTGATCCCATAACGCCGGGATCACGCCCTGAGCCGAAGGCAGACGCCCAACCGCTGTGCCACCCTGGCATTAGGTGGCATTTTTAAAAAGAGTAAATCTATCCATGCTGTGTGGAAGGAACTAGAGTGGTGAAAAGACTAGAAGCGGGGGTAATATTTAAGAGACAGCTACAATTTTCGTTGCAAGATTAAAAAAATATTTTTTTAATCTAAGGAGAAAGAAATAAATTCAATGTCACTAAGCAGCTGGGATGAAGAAAAAGCCAGAATTTACCACTGTAAAAGAAGTTTTCTTTTTGATTTACTACTTGTGAAAAATAAAGGATTGGATTTGAACTGTGATGGACCTGTATAGCCACAGGTCATATCTGATTGCAGGTGGGTTTTAGCATTAAGTGAGTGGTGTTCCCATTTGTTAGAAGGTGCTGTGAGATTATGGTGGGTTCTTTAGTGACAGCGTGTGCTGTGTCCGTCTCTGTACCCTTTGTATGGCAGAGTGCATTGCCTGGTGGACTTGTGGTACTTGACAATCTTCCTTGAATAACTGAAAGCCATTAAAGAGAAAAGTGGATAAATAACAGAATTGCCAGAGGAAAGATCAAGGAAGAGAACAAGGAAACAATCCCCAGGAACGAAGTCACGAAACCTCCCCCAGGTGAGGGAAGCTGGAGAATAAAAGTACATAAAATGTCAAGGCCTTTGTGTTGCAAGTCACAAGGACAGAGCCACATCTGGCTGCCTTAGTGAAAGGGTGTAGACAAGGATTCAGGGGAAAATTGAGGAAGACAGGAGTGATCCCGGTATAGTCAGTCCTTGATTATCTGGTCACCTGTTCATTTATTCAACAAATGTTAACAAGCTCTTACTCTAAGGAAAACTAAGCAGTTGGAATGTTTGGATTGAGGGGACAGCATTTGGAAACGCATAAAGGTATGAACAAGCAAGGCGTTGGTATATATTCCAAGTGTTTGGGAATTGCTAGAGGAAATGAAAGTTACACAAAACTTCTGGCAGCCTACAGAAATGTAGAATTTGGCTGGCACAGTCTTTTGTGTTCTAAATTTGTATTATTTGTCAATGCTATCATTGGAGGATTTCACACGAAAATATCTGTTTCAAAATGCATCATCATGAAACTTAGTGGTTTAAAATTTAGCCATTATTTTAGTAACTCTTATGGTTCTAGGAGTTGACTGGGCTCAGCTAGATATTCTCATCCAGGGTCTTGCATGTGGTTGCCGTCAGCAGGCGGCTGGGATTAGAGTTGAAATTGAAATTGAAAGCATCTCACCCACATATCTTGTGGTTGATTGGACTTTAGCAGGGGCTATTAGCCGGAACACCTACACCTGGTGTCTCCATGGGGCCTGAGCTTCTTCAGAGCATGACTGTTGGGTTCCAACAGCAAGTGTTGCAGAGATAGGAAGAGGAAGAGAGGAAGGTCCCAGTTTTTTAAAGTGTGGGCCTAGAAATAGACACAGCATCACATCCACCATATTCTATTGGTCAAGTGGTGTATGAGCCGAATTGTCCCCCTCCCCATTCATATGTTGAAGACCTAATCCCCAGTACCTCAGAATGGGAATGTATTTGGAGATAGAGTCTTTAAAGAGGTAATTAAATTAAAATGGGGTTATTAGAGTCAACCTTAATCCAATATGACTGGTGCCCGTATAAGGACGCCAGGCATGTGCACCTATAAACTGAGGGGTGACCATGTGAGGACACAGCAAGAAGGTGACCATCTGCAAGCTAAGGAGAGAGGCTTCAGAAGAAACCAAACTGGTTGACACCTCCATCTTAGACTTCTAGCCTTTGAAACTCCGAGACTGTAAATTTCCGTTGTTTAAGCCACCCAGTCTGTGGTATTGTGTTATAGGAACCCAACTGCACTGATATACCATTGGAAGGTGACTCTCTTAATC
This sequence comes from Ursus americanus, assembly GCF_024610735.1. Classification (NCBI taxonomy): domain Eukaryota; kingdom Metazoa; phylum Chordata; class Mammalia; order Carnivora; family Ursidae; genus Ursus; species Ursus americanus. Next base: position 455,788 of record NC_142152.1, on the reverse strand, counting down.
TCTCTCTCTCTCCCGTCAGCCACTCACCCATCTGTCTCTCTAATGGCAGTGTGAAGGTTGTGCTGAAGATTAGTGGCCAGAGGCAAGGAGTCTAGCTCATCAAGTTCTTGCAGTGGTCAGATGAATGGGCAGTTGATGAGCAGCATATTGGGAATGGGAGAAGAAGACAAAGCAGGTGTAAGATTCTGAGTTGTAAAATTGGCAGTATATGGTAATGGAATATTTGGGGTGGAGGATTCCTCAGAGGGAAAGGCCAATGAATGCCAGATGCAGAGTGATGGAATCCTATGGAGGAGGGATTTGATTGGCAACATTCAATAGAACCTTTCACTGATAGAAATTTATAATGGCATGAAGTAATGCAAGATGCATATGGCTGTGCCCCAGAACTTAGAGCCCCTTATCTTCTTCCTTCTAGGCAAGGTGGGATAAGGCTCTGTTTTGTGGAGGGAAGGATGATTGGCAAAGGACATCCTTTCCTTTTTCAGATAGCCCTATGCCAAGGGGACTCTGAGCACACCCACACCACACCTGGTGTGCACCAGTCTACGAAAGTATCTCTGTGTCCAGGTGGGCTGGGCTCTGGCCCCACAGACATGTCCAGAATCAGGGACACAGATGAAGCCTCCTGTGGCTCACCGCCGTTGCCACCAAACCAGTCCTGAGGGTCCCAACATTATCCTCTCAGTGCCCTGGCTGACTGTGTTCCCATGGAACAAAGTCACCACTACAAAATAGCTATGATGGTAAAAGCATATGTGTGGAAAAATATTTGACCAGTGAAAATAGATTAATTTGGAATTTGCGATCATCCCTAATAGGAGTTAAAATTGACATTTTCTTTAGATATATCAAGAAAAAAGTGGGAGGGAGGATAACCAAATGAGTAGAATAGATGAGATATCAAGATGTTTACCTCCTCCAGGGAAGGAAACATTTTCTAGTGCCTTTAGAAGAAGTCATTTGCATATAAAAAAAGCCCTTTCCAGCTGAGGCCCGCGCGTGTCTCAAGCTGCCATTTTAGAGTTAATTGTTAAATCTTTTTTCTTCTTTAACTAAAGCAGGTCTTTTCCACTGTGCCTCCTCCACTTCCATGCCAACTGCATTTGAATTTAAGAAAATCACATTTCATGGTGCACTGGGTGTTATACGCAACTAATGAATCATGGAACTTTACATGAAAAACCAGGGATGTACTGTATGGTGACTAACATAATATAATAAAAATATATTATTATTAAAAAAAATCACATTTCTTCATCCACAAACACTGTTTCAGACTTTCTTAATTTAGCAGGTCCTCTTTCTCAAATACTGGGACACCAATAAAGAAAAAACAGATGAAAAGAATTTACAAAACTTTAAGTCCAAATGAATGTCATTGGATCTGCTCTCCCACTGTCCCCACCTCCCTTGATTTCTACTTGCTGCAGGAAGCCCTGAGCTGGGTGCGGTGCTCTGGGCTTCCACGGGCACCTTGAATCACAGCCAGCCAGAGGGGTCATCTTCCCAAATTGTATCTCTGGGAAGCTGTAAATCCACTATGTCTTACATGGCAACTTTGCCAGGAATTTCCCTCTTAAAAGATGCCCAGAGATGGTGTATTTTGATTGAAGGGGGGAAAAAAAGTCTGGATAGTTTCACTTAAGATTACAACACCCTCTACTCATGTTATTCACATTCACAAAGCCACCACTGTTTTCTTTCCTTGATCCTTAGATTTCCGGTCTGGCACTTCCATTCTAAAGTTTGAACGTGAGCACAATGACTTCTGAATCACCACTCTGGACACAAACAGTCCTCAAGCTCTCGCCATGTGTTTTTTTCCCCCTCCTATCTGTTTAAACATTTCAGCTCAGCGTGCAGTGTGTCTAAAAACAGCTCGGATGTAATTACTAACAATGTTACCTCTCTGCTGAAGCCTGTAATTCCCTCTTGATTAAGATGGCGATATTGATTTGACTGGGATTGCATGCAAATAAACCGTGACATTGGGAGAGGTGTAGTTTTTCAGTTTGCAGTGTGTCTGTGATTTCAGTGTAGTAGTCGAGGTTCTCCACCCAGATGGTTTGACTATAAGGATTATAGCATTTATACGGATTAGTACCTGCTTGCTAGGCTCAGAAGGAAACTGTAGCCATCAGAAGTTCTCATCTGGAGTCTTTGTTTAGGTTGTGCCTATCAACCACAGCCATCTCTGCTCTTACATTTATCAAAGTAATTGAAGAGGAATGGGCTCTGTCGGTCAGGCTGGCTGTGAAAAGGTCATGCTACTTCAGAAGAAGACAGGTGGAGGAGGGGACTGGAAAAAAATATTTTTTAAAGATTTATTTATTTGTCAGAGAGAGAGTGTGTGTGCAGGCAGGGGGAGAAGCAGGCAGAGGGAGAAGCAGTCTCCTCACCAGGCAAGGAGCCCTATGTGGGATTTGATTCCAGGACTCTGGGATCATGACCCGAGCTGAAAGCAAACACTTAACTGACTGAGCCACCCCGGTGTCCCTGGAAAAATAGTTTAAGGCAGTGAAGTGATTGGTAATTCACCACCACAAAAGGGTCTGTACCATATTCTCTAGTCAGGCATTGAAGAATGTATTCTCTTCGAGTAAATGGTCACCAGTTCATATTGATTTGGAACAAAATTTCCAGCCATGAGTCCTTTTAAGGCTAAGAAAAAAAAAAAAACTGCTTTGGGAGGACATAACTATACGTACCACCCAAACAGACTTTATGTTACCTGGGGTTCCACTGTAAGAGAGATCAGACAGGATGGTGGCCATTGAGGGCAAATCTCTTGGCAAAACTGATTTGGAAAGTGTGTAATTCATATGAAACTGATTTCTGAATAGAAGGGGAAGGCCTGTGTGTGTGTGTGTGTGTGTGTGTGTGTAGTATTAATTTGTTCCAAATTAAAGGAGACTAAAGAGACTTAGCAACTCACAGCAATACCTGATTCTAGACTGGCTCCAGTGTTAGAGGAGAACAGTGTTTCAAAGGACATGATTAGATCAACTGACGAAATTGGAATATGGGCAATAGATTATATTAAATTATAGCATCAGTGTTAAAATTGCTGAAGTTGGTAGACTACTGTAGTATGGTTTTATAAAAGAATATCCTAATTTTGAAAAACACACATGATGTATATAACTTACTCTTAAGTAATTACAAATTACATATATGTTTTTCATATATATATTTACATATATGTATTTTTACATGTGTATGAGAGAGAGATAGGGAGAAAGGAAAGAGAAAGAGAACAAGTGATAAAATAAATGGGTAAAATATTAATAGTAAGTGAATCTGGGTAAAGGGTATATGGGTATTCTTTTTTCTATTCTTATTCTTGGAATTTTTCTTTAAGTTTGAAATTATTTCCAAATAAAAAGTAAAAAGGGAGGGTTGCCTTTAGATATCTGACCCAAAGCTTGTGTAATCCAAAGCTTTTTTGCCATGGCGTAAGTGAAAATTCTGACCTTGCTTTTTTGGTATTAGTGTTCTACTTGTTTTCCTGTTTCCCCCTTTCTACAAAGACACTTAACTGGGAGAAGATACCAAAGCTTCATTTGTTGATCAGATAGATGTTGAGTTACTGAAGATACGTGACCAGAGCAGATGTTTTGCTAAAGTCAGAATCTTAACAGGGTGACAGAAACTTAAACCTGGGCTGTGTACACGCGTACATGTTGCCTTAGCAGCTGTGGACGTTGCAGAAACCCTCCAAATAGTCTTCTTTTTCTCTTCTCTCTTCACCAGACTTCCTCCTAGCACACAGAATCACCTGCATCCAGCACTGGTTTCCTCTTGTGATTTCCTCTGCTAATTACTCAACTCACACTTCATACACTTCAACCAACCATGGCTCTCTGATTACTTAGTCTCTTCCTTTTATATAATGTGATTTTTTTCCCCTGATAACTTATGAAAATAATCCATGTTGATCATAGATGATTTGAGAAACGTAGGAAAGTACAAAGAAAGAAAATGAATGAGTCACCAGTAATCCTACCAGTGAAGACTGATTATCTCATCACTCAAGACAACCACTATATTTTGGTATTTTCCTTCCATTTTTTTCTATGCATACATTTGTTATTGTGGTCTTTTATAATGAGGTCTTTTCTATTTTTTTCCTACTTAGCTTTCCACTGGGATGTCATTAAGCATGGTTTTTAAAAGTTGTATGATTTTCAGTTAAATGGAAGGATCTTGGGTGACTTCCAGATGTTAGGTAACATGGTTGATTGCTAACTGGTTGGTGTTATCTGTCATGATTGGTTAGTCCATTGGTTTTGATTGGTTGGTGCATTGGTTGTAATTATAATTGGTTGGTGCTTGTGCCATAACACTTGTTAAATATTTTGAATATCACTGGTAGTTATACCATTACAGAGTTAACCTTTTCCATTTGGATTGTATTTAATTCATGCTATTATAAGTAAATCTATAAAAGAAACACACGATATTTTTTTTAATAAATGGCTAATAATTTCCTCTGGTTAAATTTCTAGAAATTCAATAACAGGCCAAAGATATGATTATTTTAAAGGTATTGATGCATATTGCCCTGCAGAAAGATTAGATTCATTTATAGTATACTGTAGCCAAAAGGGCACAGGGGTTTCACTGAACCCTGCAAGCATGAATATTATCATTTTAAAAAGATCTTTGCTAGTCTTATGGTTGAAAAATGGTGTCTTGCTTGAATTTATATGTGAGCATTTGAACATTTTACAGTGTTTTGCCATTTTTCTCTGCTCACTTTTCTGCTCTACCATTCATCATGTTTCTAGGCTCTGTCTTTACTCTTTTTGTAGATGGGACAGCTGTCCCGTCATGACTGCCAGGATTAGTTTGCCTACTTTTCTTGGCAAGGCTCATGCCACTTTCTTCACAAACCCACTCACAGGCCTCCTGAAGCAGTTCCTTAGTTGGAAAAGATTCTTTTCATATTTGCAGTTGAGTTATGTTGTAGGGTATTTATGTTGCTTTCTGTGGGAATGCTGCTGCCTCACTTCTAATCTAAGTTCTCCAAAAGCAAGGACTTTGTCTTTTAATAAGAAGAAAATATTTCTTTGGGTCTGGTTTGATTATCTATTGCTGTATAACAAACCACCCTGAAACTTAGAAGTTTATAACACCAACCAATTTATTATTACCTCTCATGGTGTGTGTATGTGTGTGTGAGCTATGCTATTGTTACTTGAGGTCTCTCTTGAAGTTGTAGCCAGATGGGGGTAGAGACTGGAGTCATCTGAAAGCTTGACTGGGCTGGATATCCAAGATGGCTTTTTGTCTCACATGTCTGACTCCTCATAGGAGATAGCTGGAACAGCTAAGGGCTGTCTGGGCTTTCTCTCTCTCCCTCTCTTATGTGACTTTTTCACATGGCAACCTCAGGTTTTCTCAAAGCATGGCACTCTCGAGGTATTTGAACTTCTTACTTGGGGGCTAGCTTCTCCCAGAGCAAGTATTCCAAAGAGATCAAGGTAGAAGCTGCAAGGCTTCTTACGATGTAGTCTTAGAAATCATGGAGCATCACTTCAGCCACATTCTGTTGATCAGAAGGGAGTCACAGAGTCTCAAAAGTGAGAGCCCTGGTTAAGGAGGAGGGAACTGCACAGGGGACTCCACAGGGGAATAGACCTCAGAAGGCATGCGGGGAGGGGCGTCTTTGGAGATAAGCTACCACAGGTTCCTAGCATTGATTGTGTTACAGCCATAGTTAGCATTCAATAAATTCTTATTAAATGAACAACCTAGAAACTGGGGATAAATTGGTTTGTAAAAAAGTCATTTGACCTTAATTTCCTTTGCTGATGGGGAGGACCCAGAGACTGAGCCATGAAAAATGAGACTTTGGCATAGCTGCAATCTAATCTCTGAGGAGCAAGTAACCTCAAAGAAATTCACTTATGGGTGTAATTATATCCTACTGACAACTGGATATTTTATTCCAAGATTCTATTATCCTTAGTTATCTAACCAATATTTTCCTATTTATCCTCATTTCTGCCTCTGAATAGGGAGGCAGCTGCACTGATGCCAAATCTCCCATCACACATGCTGTTGTTAAACATAATAAAGTTACTTCAGTGCCATTGCATATCCTTTCTAATTCATAACATTAGAAGTTTGGTGTTGGTTACAGTGACAGCCCATCTTTTCACAAGAGATCTAGGCCTCAAGGTTTGTTTTTGAATGTAGTTTGGGGAAGGCGTCTCCATTGTGTCTCTGATTGAGTCAGTCTGGGAAGTTTTAGGTCAAGTCTGCTTTGGCCTGAAGTGTAAAATTGATCCATTCACTTCTCATACTGTAACAACTTCCTCTGATAGCCTCCAAATGGAAAACACATGATGCTTTAAGTTTCCATTAATTCAGTTAAAGACAGTTTCTCATTAACAATGTTTAGGATTATACCACATGGCTTTTAGGAACTTAGAGAAGGGGATAAGACATATATCTTGTTACAAAGATAGGCTGCCTACACCAAAGGCCGTATCGATGATATAGCTGTGAAATGCCACTGGGTTCAGAGATGGAAGAAATTATTGAGTAGGGGGGCATCTGTCTGATTCTGAAGAGGATTCTGATAGATAAATGTGCCCATTTTTAGAGCTAAAAACAGTCTCAACACAGAGCCTGCTGCAACTGGGAAGGGAATGGAGCTTTGTTTCTCTGGCAGCATGTTGTAAGCATGCTTAAGCAGCATGGGGAGACCAAAGTGAGTTAACCCCCTCTGTGCCCTCTAAACAGAAACCAGACAGCGAGAGGAGGAGCCTCCGTGGAGCCCCATGGAAGGCGGCCTCATGTCTTCTCAACTGGTGCCAATATTTGAAATATCAGTAGGTGTGGCGGTTTCTCTGCTGTAGGTTTGCAGGTCCCCTGATGGGTGGGGAGGCCTGGCAGAGGAACAATCCCAGCACACATTGGGGAACAAATGTACAAATGTTCATTTGGGCGCCTTGAACAGCACACATGGATTGCAGCTCTGGAGACTGCAAGGGTTCTTAGCAGGGAAGCGGTTAATGTGTCACAGCACACTTTCAAAACCAGAAGGATCTCACTGCCCCTTCCCCCCATCTGGGGCTGGCTTTTAGCTGAGTTTAAGGGATTTGGAAGGGATTTGAGGGGGGTGGTGTGGTTCTGGTGGTTCAGTTCCTAGGAAATAAAACAATCCTTTTCTTTGACCTTTAATGTGATTCAGATCAGCGTCTCCTTGGCACAAAGCCTTTTCTGTGCAGGCAGTTTGCTATGAGTATAGCCACTTGACTTCAGTTTTATGCTTCTCCTCTCACCAGCAGCCTGAATTCTGAGTGCAAAACCCAGGGAGTCAGAGATCAACCTCTGACTCTTGTATTGGCAGACGCTCGAGAAGTTCAAACCCAGCTCGAAGCCCGATTCCTCAGAGAGGTGTTTCTCCTCCCTTTTCTGTAAATGATGAAGGGGACAGCCTTCCTTTAACACTTGGTGAATGGCAAAACTGCAGGGGCTTAAGGAAGGACTTAGAGCTAGTGATTGGATGGTCCAGAGCCACACTTTGGAATTGTCGCCTAATCCCAAATGACATACGTGCTCTCTGGAGGGATGTTGAAAAGCAAGAATTAAAGAAGTCAGGGACAAAGGAATGTACAATAAACCCCCTCACAAACCAGGGATTTGATTAATCCCAATGGAGTCATGAATCTGACTGAGGGAAGTTCTGTTTTTCATGTACCCATGATGCATGGTGCCCCTCTGTTGAAACAAAGATCCTGTCATATTGGTGCTGCCTCTTTCCCTCTCACCTGATATTGTATCGTGTTTGGCTATGCAATTTGTAGCTAAGAAAGAACACATTCGTATATAGCATCCACGATAAAAGTCTAAGTTGTGTTATCAGGTAGCTTTTGAAATCTGTAAAGGCTCAATATCACAAAGATAATTTTTTCATTGGTAAGGAAACACAGATTTAGTTTAATCATTGGGGCACAAGCAGGTTTAACGACAAAATCAACAGAATTTGAGATAGACAGTCTACCCTGAGTGATAAAGGCTGGTTGTTCAAACTGGAGTCAATATATAGAGAAGCATTGTAAAAGGCAGGAAGCACTGCAGTGGTTCTCAAACTTCGCTAGACATCCAAGCCTTCATGAGGACTTGCTAAAGATGTAGATTCCCAGAGATTCTGATTTTAAAGGCAAGGAGCCAGAGTTTAAAAGCATCCCAGGTAATTCTGATACTCTGGTGTCCACACATTGAGTAGTGGACTAGGGTTCTAAAGGGGATCTTGCTCTTCTATGCAGAAGTGCCAGTGCAGAGATTCAGAACCCCAGTTGTTTAAACTATTATCAGGATCCATCTCTGAAATCCTCCCAACATCCTCACTGAGTTAAGCAATCTATTTGTTAAGGAGTATTTGGCTGTAGTTTATAGAAATCCTGGAAAACCGTGGCTTAAACTAATAAGGATTTTTATTTTTGAAAGGAGAGGATAAATGAGAATTCTTGAGATAGTCAATCCAGGTGTAGTGGCTGGGCCCCCAGTGGTGGCCCCCCAAAAGATACGTCCAACATCCAAATCCTTGGAAACTGAAGGTTACCATATTGGGAAAAGGGTCTTTGCAGATGTCATTAAATATCTTGAGATTATCGAAGCAGACCTAAATCCAATGACAGGTGCCCTTAGAAGAGTGAAACAGAGAGAGATGAGACAGACAGAAGAGGAGGCAGCAGTGTGACAATGGCGGTGGAGATGGGAATGATGCGGCCACAAGCCCAAGGGCAGCCACCAGAAACTGGAAGAGGCAAAGAATGGATTCTTTTCTAAAGCCCCCAAAGAGTGTATAGCCCTTCCTGATTTCCAACTTCTAATCTCCAGAGCTGTGAAAGAATAAATTTGTGTTGTTCTAAGCCCTGAGTTTATAATAATTTGTTACAGCAACCCTAGGAAACTAATACACCGGTGTTGGTATGGAGAGGTTCCAACAGGGACCAAATTTCCTTCTGTCTTTCTACTCAACCATTCTTAGCATGAGCTTGCTGCTTCATGGTCATGAGATGGCTGTTCTTTCTCAGTATGGTGTCTGTGTTCCAAGCAGAAAGAGGAAAGAGCAAAGGGAAAGGCATGGATAATTTAGTCTGCCTCCATTTTAAGGAGCTTTCCTGGAAGCCTCACCTAATAATTTCCTATGAACTCTCATTGGCCAGAAATGAGTCAAACAGCCACCTCACCTGCAAGGGAGTCTTCGAAAAATACTTTTTTTTTTTTTTTTTTAATGTTAGGTAACTTGTCACAGCATACAAAATTAGTTTTATTAGTAAAGGGGACAATGGATACTGGGTAGGCAACCAGAAAACTCGGCCAAGGCAAGTATGCCCAACAAACCCCAGTGTCCCAGTAAAGTGGCTCTTCCTTAGAACCTGGACCCTGAGAAGCTGCGACTGGCTGGTCTGAGTTGCTTGAGAGCACTACCTGAGGGGTAAAGGTTCCTTCTCAACCAATCCTTAGTGATGAATACTTTCATATCTTAATAACATCGACCGAAGGTAAAGGAATTTCTGTGACCTGTTTAACTCACTTTGTTCTTAAAAGGAATTCCCTTTTGACCGAAAAATGGCAAATCTCTTGCGTGTGGCCCACAAGCTTTGCAAACTTGAATATCTAGAATTTTTAATGAAGACATCTCCTTTTAACAATGTCTTTCTAAACACTATGATTTTTCTAATGTTTTTTTTCAATTAGAAGATAATGCAGTTGGCACTATATTTACCCAGGCTGGTGTGACTGAAAGCATTACGGTAGGTAGTCTTTTTTCCTCAGATGTGGAGGTTTAGAAAGGACTGAATGTGGCTAAGGAGCTTGTGATTTTTAGAATTAAAGTTTGACTTTTCTTGGCCAGCCTTTGGTTAATAAACACTCGGGTCCCCAAAGGGTCCATTTCCGTAGTGTATGTATAAGCCCCGGACCCATCGGCACTGGACTGTAAGCAGAGTTGCCCAATCAGTGCCCTGCTACAGGCAGCTGCTGCTGATGGCCCCTCTGCCTCTGTTTCCTGGTTTGACAGCCACATTACTTTGTTGCAGAACGTACTTATGTGAAAGAGAATTCCTTGAGCCAAACTTTTACATTTGGTGGTTCTCAATGGGAAGACATTTGGCAACATCTGAAGACATTTTTGTTTGTCACAATTTTGTTGGGGAGAGATTTGGAGGTGGCACTACTGATACCTAGGAGGAAGAAGCCGGGGATGCTGCTAAACATTTTACCATGCATAGACTAGCCCCTATGACAAAGAATTATCCAACCCTGGATGACAATAGGACTGAGGTAGAGAAACCCTGGCATACATAAACAATAACTTTTAGGGGAAAAATTAAAAACCTTAAGTTAAACAAACAAACAAACAAACAAACAACCTTTTCCTAATGTCCTTTCAATTCTTCCATGAACACCAGAGGCAGCTGAGACCCACACTGGCTGCTAGCTATGGATGTAATTACAGGTATTATTATTGTCTGAATGAGAAACATTATATTTGTAGGTAAGACAACAGCAGGTAAAATTTTCCAAAACTAAAGAGTATTTTCACAGTGTTATCTTGCTTAACTTTTGTGAAAGTTTTAAATAGGGAACATTTGATGTTGCCACGACTTTCTGCATTAGTCATTGTGACAGCACTTCCTTGGAGAATGGTTGAGACCAGCCTATCAGGATCTTCTGACAAGTCCCAGACCTATTCTAACCATCAGGAGGGGGTGATTTGCTTCCTATTCAGTACAAATGGAATAAAGGGTTTTGAGCCAGGCAGTCAAGAATCATTGTGAATCCATCAGCACATATTGGTCAAAGGGCTGAAGGCTGTTGCACAATGTAACCAAACATTTTTGAGAAAACTTGTGTCATGCCATGGAGTAATGGTGTTAGTCTATATTGTGTGATTTTTCCTTTCCATTTGCTGGCCTCTTCAGTTCATGTCCAAGTGAGGATCTGGTAAGTAGATTAACAGATAGCATTACTGTTTGAAGCATTACAAACAAGCATGAGATGGCTTCATCTTTTATTTTTATTTATTTATTTATTTATTTATTTGTTTGTTTTTTAAAAGATTTTATTTTTATTTATTTGAAGAGATAGAGACAGCCAGCAAGAGAGGGAACACAAGCAGGGGGAGTGGGAGAGGAAGAAGCAGGCTTCCAACGGAGGAGCCTGATGTGGGGCTCGATCCCAGAACGCCGGGATCATGCCCTGAGCCGGAGGCAGACGCTTAATAACTGCCCCAGCCAGGTGCCCCGGCTTCATCTTTTTTTTTTTTTTTTTAATGATTTTTTATTATATTATGTTAGTCACCATACAGTACATCCCCGGTTTCTGATGTAAGGCTCGATGATTCATTAGTTGTGTATAACACCCAGTGCACCATGCAATACGTGCCCTCCTTACTACCCATCACCGGTCTATCCCATTCCCCCACCCCCCTCCCCTCTGAAGTCCTCAGTTTGTTTCTCATAGTCCATAGTCTCTCATGTTTCATTCCCCCTTCTGATTACCCCCCCTTTCTTTATCCCTTTCTTCCCCTACCGATCATCCTAGTTCTTATGTTCCATAGATGAGAGAAATCATATGATAGTTGTCTTTCTCTGCTTGACTTATTTCACTTAGCATTATCTCCTCCAGTCCGGCTTCATCTTTTAAACTTCAGTTAATTTACAATGAAAGTTGTAGTTCAATAAATTGCATGCAAATTAAGAGCATTAAATAATGTTCCTTGACAGTTTTCAACTTTTGTTTCATCATCTTTCCACTGACATTTGTGCCCATTGTCCTCCAGGATCAGTAGACAGACAACTCAATCAGATGCTTAATAATAGTTACACCTATTTGCATGATCTAAGAGAAAAAGTTGGTAAAAACATCTGTGGGGAATCTAGTCCCTTTCTGCCTTGGGAGGATTAACCACATGAGACAACCCTTATGAATCATGTTTATTCCTCTCACAGGCACTATTTGTATCTGAGCTTTGCACAAGCCCAAATTCAAAAGACAAGTTCCCTTTCCTGAGTATTGTTATTTACATAAGTCTCTGGACCTTGGAGTTTAAGGTTATAAAAGCCAATACGTAAATGTCCTTCTTAAGCTTTTTAAAATTGTAGGTGATCTCTGGCTACACTAGAGCTTTTGCATTATGGGAAGAGAGGTCTATTGAATGTCTGCTTTTTCCAGTAAAATATAACTGAGATTGGCTAACTGCTTGATGATTAAGACTAAATTCTCTCTGGGCAGATGAGTCTGTTCGAATCTCTGACCCATGGTCAAGAAATGCAAATATATGTGAGCTCGTATGGAAAATTGTTCCTTTACCAGTGGAGAAATACGTGGAATTGATTTTGTTTTCTAGTGTTTTAAGTGGATGCATCTTTTCTGTTTCTTCTCCCCCTTTCCTCTTTCCTGTTTTGTTTCCCACTCTTTCTGCTAACCTATTGACCCAATGTGAAGTGAATTCCTAGTTTTGAAGAAACAGACTACACTGCTGCTCTTAGTTATAGAGGGACTTGCTTAGCATATTTGGATGCTGAGATAAAAACAGTTATGCTTTGGAGGCCTTTGGTTTGATAGGAAAGCTTTCTTAAAGCCCATAGTACTTTGTGTTTAGAACTTTCTTTGTGTACCTGGAACTTTTACTATTTTTCAAAAAGCTCAGCTATCTGAAAGCACATGGAACAGTTTGTGCTTTGTGCTGATTTTAGGGCATTTTTTCTCTAATTAACTACTGAGGCCTGCATCTTGATCCCTAATATTTCAATCAAGAAAGATTTCCACAGTTTGCACAGGTAGAACCATGGAATTTGTGCAAATTGTTTAACTCTGTGGGTTAGAGTTGAAGAATTGAAAGGACATTAGGAATTGAAAGGACATGGAAGAATTGAAAGGACACATGAGAGATTAGAGGCACTAAGTGACCTCTAATGTTTCTTCGAGGTCTAAAATTATATGATTCTATGATTTGTTTTTCCATATGCATATTATCCTTTGTTGAATTGAAGTTGAAAGTCTGCAACACACATCAGAAGTAAATAAAACTTGGTTTATAGACTTGGGATAATATTCTAGCTCCCCACCACTTGTTTGAATTTGAACTATTTATGTATCTCTTTGAGGTGGCTTCTTTTATCCATGAAATAGGGATAGAATTACCAATCTCATAAGATTTTCACGAGAATGAAAGATAACTTTAAAGAGATAATTTTCAGGTCATTGAAATAGTGTCTGGCACTTAGTAGATGCTCAATAAATACTAGTTTTTTTTTCTCTTTTGGAGCCTTATAGCATTTAAACTCTTAAATGCTAATTTCTTCCAAGTTCGTGAATTATTCCTCAACAAAAGACAACGGCATGGCTGCCCCTCCTTACTAAGGGAAGGCAAAGTGGGACAAGGTGAAATCAAGCTCAAGGGGTCTGTCTCTTGCTGCAGACACAACTTCCTCATTTTTGCCATTAAAAACTCTTGGCAGCAAAAGCAACTTGGGATTTAACAGGAAAAAAGCTATCAGCCAGATTGACTCACATCAAAGGCTTCATGTCAATAAACATTGACAAGAAATGAAGCTTGATAGATGTGACTGAATTCTAAGAAATAGGTGGCAATAGCAGCTTTGTGTCAGGTGTTAAGATCTTTCACGGTTATATTTCCATTCTATAACAGTTTTTCCCCAGTATAAAAGTAATCGAAGCTGAGTGCCTATGAAGAAGTTTATAGATAGTGACACTGACTCATTTTAACCAAGGAAAGAGACGTTCTTCTAAAATAAGATAGACTTCCTTCTGCACCTAAGACCAAAAAATCCTTGCCTTCTTTGCTGAAGATGAACCTGCCATTCTTCATGTTGGTCAAACATAGCTGAGATTTATTCTGGCCAAAGAAAACTTTATTTGTTCAGGCTTTGTTATGCTGATAGAATCATAGAATCCTGGAAGTGAAAGAGAACTCAGAAATGATTGTCTGAATCTTCCTCTTTCCCCCACTTGAAAGTGAATGAGGTGGGCGTAACTGGAATGTTAATGTAACAGACAAGGGCCCAAAAGAGAGAGTGGTATTCAAGGGTGAGCCAAAGTCATTATCCTTTTAGGTGAGTCAAGGGCACCATCAACCATGTAATCGATGGGGACAGCAGCAGCACTGGAGATGGAGCCAAGAGAGGGGAACCAAGCTGGAAGAAAACGAGGAGGGTCCTTGCTTCAAAGAATGGGCAAGTATGTGCCTTGTATTTTGCAGGTGCCTGGGACACAGGAGGGTCAGGCTGGTTTGAAAATCCAGGCAGACAATAAAGTCCAACCTCATCATTTCTTAGAGGAGAAAATTGCTGCCCTGAGAAGCTAAGAGATAAGGGTAACATTGACACAGCTAGTTGGTGGCATAAAGGACTAGCTCTGGGGCCTCCAGATTTCATTTTTTATCTCTCTTTGCGGTGACTCGTTCTTTCTTTGTTGTTTCATTAATGGGCCCCCATTTACACTTGAAACCTTCTTATTACAGTGATTCTCTATATATTGTTCAAGGTGAGTATGGGATGATATCTGTTAAGGGTAGCCTATCTCTTATTGCAAGACAATAGTACCACACTCTCTGAATATAAAGCTCCAGAGAAATGTAAGGAATTATTTTTATTGTTAGTGGGTTGTTGTTACTATTATCATTTGGCCAGAGGCTTAAATGGATCTTTTGGGATAAGCCGGCTGTCACAGATAACCTTCTCTGGGGGTGTCATTCCCTGCATATTCAGGTCCTCATTTGAGGGTAACTCCACCAATAGAACTGTCAGATATCACAGAAGCCTAGAGAAAGATATCTTAGGGCACAGAAGCTAAGTGGGGCTTAGTGAGAGGAGCCTACGGACTCATAACCTCCAAGGCCGCTCCACTGGTGTAGCAGAGAACAGTAAGACAGCGGACTGATGGTGCCCTACTGTGTGTGACAGTGGCTTCTGGAAAGCAAGGACCATGGCATATTTAGCTTGGCATCCCCAGAGCCCATGTTGGTAACCTGCCATATAGGAATGAATGGTACTGAATTTCCCCTTCTTGCTGGTAGAAGTTAGTGATGATCTTACCTGTTCAACCAACTTAACTATTCCATAGCAATTAACTAATTAATTCAATAAATAATTATGAATAACTTCCATGTACCAGATGCATTTATAACTCATTTTTACCTCTTAAAAACCACACCAGCCTCCATAGGTCCCATGGATTTTGCATGGATGAGCCCATTCTTAAATCATCTTGCTAAAAGGCCCCTGAGTCCTGGATAACACAGACTAAAGTCACTATATTGTGTTTGCCAGATTTTATGATTAAAAATTCATTATTTGACTGTTGAGCTCTGAACTTTATTGGCTATTTATAATGATTTATGTTCTACTTATTAAAAGTTATTTCATAAGCATTATAAGTCTGGATTAAGTATCCTTTTTAAAAGTTCCTAGTATTTGCTGCAAATCCAAAACTTAACAAGTGTAAGGTTTATTTTGAAATCACAGCAGTGAAATTGTATGGTCTTCAAAGTCCATGAGGGAACAGACTTTCCCCTGCATTCTGAACCACAATTTATTATTGTTTAAATCAATGCATGACTCTTTGCATACCAGCCTGTACTTTGGGTCATACAGACTTAACCTCAGAACAAAATCACTTTGTTCAATAAAAAACAGGGCCCCTCCAGTCTTCTGGATCTTTTTCCATGTATTCCATAAGAAAAAAAGTTTATTTGACTGCATGATAACCTCAAGCATAATTCCTCATAGATATAAACCTGACAAATATCTTACCCACCCCACTGCAGAGGGGAATTTAATGCCAGCTTTAGCATTAACTCCTGAAAGGCAGGTAGACAGTACTCTAAAAACAAGAGGCTAGGAGAGTGGATACAAATTCTTAATAAAGTAGTAATAATGTAAAAATTCTCATATTTGCTCAAAGTTCTTTTACATTCATTCTCAATTTTATCCTTTCAGTAGTTCCAGTGTTTCATGATGCTATGCTTCTAAAGACATTTTCTAGAATTATGGAAATTACTTCAGTTTTAATTCCCCTAAAAGCAAGGTGGTTAGTAGGTGAGCAGGTTGTTTTTTTTTAATATTCTTTTTTTAATAATAATTTTTTATTATGTTATGTTAGTCACCATACAGTATATCCTTAGTTTTTGATGTAATGTTCCATGATTCATTATTTGCATATAACACCCAGTGCACCATGCAATATGTGCCCTCCTTAATACCCATCACTGGTCTATCCCAATACCCCACCCCCCTCCCCTCTGAAGCCCTCAGCTTGTTTCCCAGAGTCCACAGTCTCTTATGGTTCATTCCCCCTTCTGTTTACCCCCCCTTCATTCTTCCCTTCCTTCTCCTACCGATCTTCCTATTTCTTATGTTCCATAAATGCAGGGTTTTAAAAGTTTCTGACATATCTGCGGTTTACCTCTACTTTGAAGAAGACATTTGTTCAATAGCCCTCCAGCTTTGATATCATCTTAGAGATGGAGGTGCTGCTTCTTAAGGGGCCACTCCATACATTTGATTCTAGCCTGGTATAGTATTTGTCATCTTGCTTCATTAAGGGTACCTAAGATACCTATGTGTGATGGAAAAACACTTCTGTGTATTTCTCCTTTACTCTCACACCCCCACCACCACACTCACAACATTTTTGATACAAGATGCAAGGTTTTCCCCCCACTCAGCAATTCCCTGTGACACCAGCTGGGTGTCCTACAATTCAGTTCTGACTCTAACTGGGGTTAATGCAGACCCCTCAGGTTAAGGACTTACTCAGTCCCCCAAGACTGCCCCCCACTTCAGCATCAATTACAAGTAGTAGGTCTCCAAATTACCCACAACTTCTGTCTAACCTGGCTATAAATTAAAGGTTCCCATGATCCCCTCTGTGGATTTGATCATTTCCTAGAACAGCTCACAAAATTCAGAGAAGTATATGCTTATGTTTACCAATTTATTCTATAAGGAGAGATATCATAAAGGATACATATGAATAGCCAGACGAAAGATATATAGGGGGAAGTCTGGAGGGGTCCTGAGCACAGGAGTTCCTGTCCGCATGGAGTTGGAGTGTGCCACCCTTTGGTCCATGGATGTGTTTACCATTGGGGAAGTTCTCTGAATCCCGTACTTTTGAGATTTTTATGGAAATTTCATCACATAGGCATGATTGATCATTAGCTCAATTTCCAGTACTTTTCCCCTCCTTGGAGAATAGGGGGTGAGGCTGAAAATTCCAAGCTTCTAATCATAGTTTGGTCTTTCTGGTTACCAGCCCCCATCTAGGAGCCCACCAAGAATCACCTCTTTAGAACAAAAGACATTCCTATCACCCAGGAAATTCCAAAGGATTTAGGAGCTCTGTGTCAGGAATCAGGGTCAAAGACCAAATATTAGAACAAAAGATGCTCCTAGTGCTCTTATCACTTAGGAAATTACAAGGGTTTTAGGAGCTCTGTTCCAGGAACTGGGGGTGGAGATCAATATGTATTTTCTGTTATTTCACGTAAGAGGGATGATGTTAGGCTATTTAGACTTTGTAGCTTGGAAGCTCCAGGGCTCTGTATATCTACTGTTTTGGGTCTAGTAACCCCTGTGACTGGGAAGCCAAGGATAGGAATAGTGTTTTTTAGAATTTTGATAAAGGCACAGCTTGCTCCCCACCCTTCCATCTCTGGGATAGATTATCAGTGCCTCAAGGCCCTTCTGGTCTGGTGTCTTTGGTACTGTTTGTTGCTATGCCTAGCATTCAGGGTCAGCATGTGGTAGGCACTTAGTATTCCATTTGTCCAGTACATCCTTATTGTCTGAGAATTGCACCCCCTTTCCTTACTACATTTTTTGAGAACTTCTCTCACTCTCATCATGTGGCTCCAATGCTAGCTGTTACGATCTTTTATGTATTTGTACTATGGCCCCAATGGCCGTGACTGATTAGTCCAGGGTTGGCATTGACTGAATCTGGACCAATGAGAGTCCTTTCTTGGGAACTTTTCAAACTGGAATGAGGAATATAGTTATTCCCTCTCTGGAGATTCCAGTGATGGGTTGTAAAGCTCAGGAGAGTTGTTGGAGTCTTTGTTTCTTAGCAGAAATCGTGCTGCCATGTAGAGAGAAGTAGAAATGAGATGAAGCCAGGATTTGTGTTTCTGCTTCTGAGTACTCCTAAGCAAAGCTGGATCCTTGCCTTTCTCTTAGTTTGGCCCTTCAACTCTTCCTTGGATTTTGTGAACTAACATACCTCCCCCCCTTCAGTTTTGCTAGTTCAAATTATATTTCTGTCACTTGCAACCCAAAGAGTCCTAATACCCCCAAGCCCCTCCCTCCAACATTTGACAGACCTATCTTGCAACTTATCTTCTCTGTGCCTAAAACATCAACTATCTAATTTGATTAAAGAACCACTTACTCATGGTTTAGAGGAAACATAGGTGAGTTCTCACTAGACTCTGGAGAAACTTCCTCTGTGCTTTGTTATCTTATCAATGATTGATAGTAAGGTGGGATTTTGGGGCTTGGCAGAGGGTGAAGAGTCCTGGCAATATGCCTCAAATTACACAGAGGCAGCTTAATGGGGCCCTGCTGTTGTATTAACGCCTGCTGCTCTTGGAATAAGAGGGCCGTTTACTTGGCATACTTTATTGACTAAAGTATTGAGGAAATATGAACCTGAAAGAGTGAGTCTGATTGTAGTTTTTCTAAACTCTGTAGTTTATACCAATATAGTATCTCATAATATCTGGATCAGACTTTAAGGATCAGATCTGTTCTATCTAATGACTTTCTCAATCTTGCTTATCCTTTTTCTATCTAAATGTTGTAACTTTTTAGGTTGACCTAACTTTCTGAAGCAAAAATATTAATACCTCAAATGAAACCAAGTCTTGGAAGTAGAGAATTGGGTAGAGAAGAGAGAAAATGTAGAACTTGAAAAGGACAAAAAGAATAGAGAAGGAATACAACGAAGGAGATGGAAAAATTAGTTGAGTGATAGGGCAAACATCATGAAACAGGAAATAGGTTAGAAAGATCTGTGAAACCAACAAGAAATTAAATAGGGAACTTGAATCTTTTTCATCTATTTTGGAAGAAATGGAGAGTTTCTCATGCTTCCAGAAGAGAAAAAAGTCAAAAGTAACAGCAAAGTTCCAACCCACGGTTTCCTGTCCAGCTGGAGTGAGTTTTAGCTAAGGAATGAATGCCAGCAGTAATAGCTTAGTAGTATTTCCCACTCACTTACAGTCCAGGTTGGTCCTGATTTGGCTCTGGGTATGATATTCTGAGCCAAAATAAGTTCTGTCCAATTTGAGATGGGTACAGTTTCACCTGGATTCTTTGGTTCAAAAGGATGCTGTCCGGAACAGTCAGACATCCTGAATGCCATTCCCAGGTCTCTCTTGATGGCAAAGACTTCAAGCCAGGAACTAATGTAGCATCCTGCAAGCTTCCTCCTTGACTTAAAAAGTGGGGCATGCATCTTCCCATCTTCTTGGAAATACAGTTTCTAATTTAGGTTTGGAGTGAGTGAGATAAGTACTATCTCTGGAAAATTATGTACTCTCATTTTTCTCCTTTATTTTCCTTTCTTTGCTGTCGGTTGGTTACACGAGCTGTTTTCTTATATTTTCATTAACTAATGCCTCCACTGGCTTGTAAATCACAAAGAATCAGCTGATTCATCTAGAAAACAGCTTCATGCTCCATACACACTGTGGATTCTGCGTAAGTGCAGTTTAATCCTATCACCTCTCAGACAAAGTAAGCCTTTCAGTTCTTTCTTGAAGGGTGAGCAAGAACAATATGTGTTTCAGAGTAGTTAGGAGCAAGAATGTTGTAAGTCATGGAATATACAAAACCTTTGCCAGCCAATATGTTTAATAGATGATAAATGTGTTTGTAAAATAAATCCACACTTGGGCAGGCACCCATTATCAACAGCTGCAAAGCTTAAAGAGGATATCCTGTAGGGATAACTTTCACAAACACAAAAATATGTAAATAAATACCAGGGTTGTTTCAGATGGACTCTGTCACCACTGAAAATTCACTCTTCAGAGATAAAATGTCACCGTGAGAATTTCATTGCTTTAAGAATGATCTTAGCTATCTTATTTATGGACTAGGAAGGACGATGAGGACTCTTCCTCAATATGCTACTTTATCAAGCTGGAAATCCAGTGGAGCCAAGGTGGTGGAGAGGAGTTGTTTGTTTTGTGTTGTGATAGAGTAGCACGAGGATCCCAACTGCTAAAACAGCTGCATCATAAATAACCCACATAGAACAGATGCAGTGTGGGTGGTTTGGAGGTGCTGCAGGACAAATTTGTGAATGGAATGGTTAGTCACATAAAACCCTCTATAAATATTGAAAGTAGCTAAAATCACTGACATATATTTTTATTGAAAACCTGAGTTGGAATGTTAGACCCGAAGCTTAATGGTCATGTCATAGCTGGTCCTCGTGGATTCAGTATTTCAGTGAATCTGCATTCCATTTTATACACCCCTCCAAGTCAGAAACCTGAGCAGAAAACCTCTTTCTCCTGCATCTCCTACATCTGATCAGTCACCAAGCCCATCAGGCTTACATATTTATTGAGTCTATCCCCATCTCTTTTCTTTTTCAGTTTTATTGAGATATAATTGACATAGAATACTGCATTAGTTTAAGATGTACAGCATAAAATTTGATATATCTATCTATTGTGAAATGATCACCACAATAAGTTTAGTTAACTTTCATCACTGACACAGTTATACTCTTTTTTTTCTTGTGATGAGAACTTTTAAGATCTGCTCTCTAAGCAACTTTCAAATGTATAGTACATGATTGTTAACTATAGTCACCATGCTGTACATTACTTCCCCAGAACTTATTTATCTTCTATCTGGAAGTCTGTACCTTTTGATTACCTTTACGCATTTCCCTCACCCTCCACCCCCTCCTCAAGCAACCACTAATCTGTTCTGTTTTTATGGGTTCAGTGTTTTCTATATTCTACATTTGAGTGAGATCATACAGTATTTATTTTTCTGACTTATTATCCTTAGCATAATGCCTTCAGAGTTCATCCCTGTTATAAAAAATGGCAGAATTTCTTTCTTTTTTTATTAATTAGTCCCACCTCTTAATCTCCATGGACAATGACCTTGGTTCAGGATATGTGAGATATTTTTGACTAAGGTTCCACTACATTCTCATAGCCCTTGTCTCATCCATCCAACACAACGCCCATCCTGCGCAAGAGCTCACTTGCTGGCTTAATGTGTCTACGTGAGTGCTCCCCATTTCTTCATGAAGAATAAAAATCTAAATTCCTGGGTATGGCATAAAAAGCCCAACATAATTAGCCTACTTTACAGCCTCAATTATCATAGCCTTCCACAGTCACATTCATACAGAGCTTACTTGAATTTCCTGGAAAAGATCATGACCTTTTGCCTGCTCATTGCATTTGTATATGATGTTCTTCTAGCTGTGGATGGCCTGTCTGCTCTCATCCCAGCCTTCTTTGACCTATCAAATTCCTACTGATACTTACAACTTAGACTCAAAATTTCTTCCAGTTTCCTTTATGAAGTGTTTCTTGCTTATCCCTGAAGAGCTGGGGAAGCATAACAAATGCTTATTAACTTTACCATTCAGCACCTGCATACCTTTTTTGGGTATACAAATTTACTTTAATGGCACCTTTTCCAATTTCAGTCTGTGTGCTTCATGTGAGGCTGACTTTATCCCCGGGACTGAGGTAGTAGAGCATGTGACTTAGGCAGAGCCAGTCTGTATAGTTCATTCCCTTGGCCACAGCCATTGTTCAGGTATGAGCATATGATCAAAAGTGGGCCAATCAAAGTCAGATGAAATTCAATGGTGGCACTGCTGCTTGAGCTACTGGGGAAGGAAATTTTCTTTTTATTGAATTAGGGGTGTGATGATATGAGCATGAAGTTGCTAGGAACCATCCTGTGGAGTCAAATTTTGGAGCCCATCCAAAGTAAGAAGAGCAGGAAAGAGGGGCCCAGAGACATTGTGATGAATCAAGCTTCTCCAGTAGGCAAGATCCAACATGAACCCTTTTGTGAGCTCATAAAATATCCCTTTTCTCTTCTTTTGCTTAAGCTAGTTGGGGTTAGATTTTCTGTCACTTGTAACTCAAAGAACCCCAACTGACATGTCAATTATTTCTCTCTGCTTCATATCACCTTTTATATCCTTTTATTTTGCCCTTGCTCCACTCTGGAGAGCTGAGGAAAATCTGGTGTTGAGTAAAGGTGAAGTACCAAGGGCTTTCCTGTCTAAGGGAAGCATGGAAGTCAACCACCAGGGTCTTCCCTCAATGTTAATGATGAATTATATTATATATCTGGCCTAGCATTGTGTGCCTGGAGGAAGAACAGATAAAAACTGGAGAAGGCAAAAATAGAAGAAAGTAGGGCAAGAAGAGAGATAGTTTCCATACTAAATGGGAGATTTCCATCTTGGGTCTTTGTTTAATCTCTGGATCTTTGTTTCTATTCAAATATGAAGTAAAGGAAGGATTGAGCTGAGAAAAGAAGGAGTATGGAGGTATCTACCCCAGCCACTCACAATAGTGAGGACTAAGGAAGATACTGCTCTCCTATTTATATTTGCAAAGAATGTGGAGGTAGGAGTCAGATGAACCCATACTTGACCTGCCTTAGTTATGGTTCCCATGGAAATTGATCATGAGCATAAGCATTTTCATGACTTTCAGGAGAGTCCTTGACTTTTAGAATTTAGGTGAAATCAAGGCAATATATTTGCCAAATGTGGCAACATAGAGACTATGGGTTAATTTAATAGGTCAAATTAAGAATGAGAGCCTAGTGATCATGATGATGTTTAACAGGGCCCTGTTGGCCCTCTTCCAACAGTAGATTTGCTTCAGATGCCCCCAGGAGCTCTGCTAAATAGTCTTAATACCTCTTGGACTAAGGCCAGGATTCTTTTATTTGGGAATTCTGAGTTTGGATGTGTCCTCAACAGATTATTTGGTGGATGCTGGAATAGCACATGCAGAGGATATAAGTTATTTCAAAATTCTCTTGGATTAAAGAAGAGGCCAAAGACTGTTAGATGTCACTGCTGAAATATCCAATTAATGTTCCTTATTCTAGAAGGAAGAGGTACTATAATTAATAACATGGTTAGCTAGTTAACCCCACACATGGAATCTAGAAACACTTTGAATTAAGTATTTCAAATCCAAGTGCTATATTCTATTTCCTTCCAGGTCTTTATGGTGGTAGAGATTGCAAAGTTAACTTGTTCCTGAACTCTGTCTCTGAGGCTTTAGTATTAAATACTTGGGACACATTATGTACTCAACCACACAGGTAACAAAGACTGCTTTGTTCCCATTCCCTTACAGTTTCTCTGCCTCTTCCCTTGCCTTATAGCTCTTCAGTGCTCAGCGCCTTTATTTTTCCTTTCTTCCCACCTCCTTTCTGTCTAACTTTGTGTCTAGCGTCAGGTAGGGTTGTCTGTTATTTTTTGCTTTCCTGGGGGTGGGAGCAGGAGTGAGGTAAGCGCTTTGGGTCCTAAATGCAGAGGAGGGATAAGAAGATTACTTGAGGGTAGAGGATTTAAATAATTGAGTTGCAAATGTTAGTTTTCTGCTAGCACTTCCCATTGTTATTAAATGAGAGTTTCTTTCTCCTACCTAGGCTTGTATTATCTTATGGAAATGCTTTATTCTTGGTAGGTTCCAGTATCCAAAAGCAGGTATGGGGAAGTCTTGTTACATGAGAAAAATACCTGCGCAGGGAGGATCACCATACCCCTGAGATCTAGGGCAGGAGACACTGAGCTATTCTTTTCGACTTTAACTTGGCCACAGGAAGATTGCTTTTTTCCATGGCTTTTGGATTAAAGTGCCTGAACTGAGAAATCAGGGCCTGGGTGGATTATATTTTCTTGGCTTCCACTGGGAAAAGGAGTCATGGTCTTGACAGGGATATCAATATCTTCTTGATTTTCTACCATCTCAAAACATGGAGCCCTTGCTCTACTCTATTTTTGGTTTTGCTAATCAGTTGATATGTGGAAGTTAAATAGGACTCTACTTACATACATTATATTTGTCCCATTGTATTTTAATGAATTGTTTACTTATTTATCTCTTCCCATTAGACTGTAGGCGCCTGGAAGTCTGCGTTTTTTTCACCGTTAAGTCCCCATTGCCCAGCGTCATGCCTAGTACATCATTGATGCTTGTATCTGTTGAATGTAAGGGTAAAATAACCCTTGGTAGAGAACATCAGGAATGTTTATTTGAAATTTTCAGAATGGATTTGGGGAAATTTTTGTGCTTTTCTCATGTGTGGAATGTCTTTATTGACAAAACTTTGTTGTAAAAGAAGCAATGATAAAAATAAAAAGGTTGAATAAGCTGAAAAAATAGTCACTGTTGACAGTATTTCTCAAGATGTGTCCTGCAGATCACCAGCTTCTCCTGAAAACATGCTTGTGGTCCACACTGTTGGTTTTTTCCTCTCTTATTCTCTCTGTGTTCCCTACCGCCCCCCCCAAATCCTCCTGCAACTTATTAAGTTTAATTTATTCTTGCTTCAAATCAAGGAAATCATGTAGACTTTTTAATACCTTAATTTCCAATGAATCCCTAGACTCAGACCTTCTGGCCTTACTCTTTTTTTTTTTTTTTTTAATTTCAAGTTTTTATTTAAATTCCAGTTACTTAACATATAGTGTAATATTAGTTTCAGAAGTAAAGTTTAGTGATTCGTCACTTACATATAACACCCAGTACTCATGGTAACAAGTCCCCTCCTTAATACCCATCACCCATTTAACCAACCTCCCCATCCACCAAAACTTACTCTCTTTTTCACCACCTCCCCAACATGATTTTAAGCATCCTGTTTGAGATTAGGTTGAATGACCTCCCCTGATTCATTTTGTATCAGATGGAAGAAAGGGCAATGAGAATGATATGGAGATACATGAGTTTGTTTTCTGAAAAATAAATGTAACTCAAGGATTTTTTTTAATTTTGAATTTTACTAATATGATCACCACAAACACCCATCTGGATCAGTGAATATTTACATTGCAAATACAAAATGGCTTATCCTCAGATATGCCAGCTGTTTATAAATTTTACCTAGAAAATAAAAAAGGATAAGATGTGTATTTTATCTATTTTTCTTTAAATACACATATTATTTGTTTCATTTTTAGTCTCTCCTTGGTGGGTAATAGAATTATTTTGCTTGGCAAATTATGGAATAATTGCTTAGCATGTTCACAAAAGAAGTCAGAGTGGAAAAGGATTAGTTCCTAGGCATACAAACTTTGCTCTAAGTCACAGTGCAGTTGAGTCTGATATTTTTAAGGATTAGCAATGACCAAAATGTGTTCCATCAGCTTAATAGTTGCTAAAAATGTGTTAATATTAGGAGTAGGTTTCCTTTATACCCTTTTCTCTTCTCCTCCCTGTCCTTTCCCTTCCCCTCCCCTCCCCTGCCCTCCCTTCCTCTCTTTTTTTCTTCTGAAGAACACTTCATATACTAAGGACACTTACCAGGAAATTTGATTGTAGTAACATCTTGTCCTCACTCTCATTTGGGGGATCCATTTATGGCTCAGGTAGTTAGTCTGCCTGATGCCTTTCAAGTTGCACCAAAACACTCATGTTTTGGGTAAGCTGGGGTTACCCCAGTCCTACATGAGAAGCATTTAAATTCCTTAGTGACTGTGTGGCGTCAAGTATGACAGGTGGGTGAAGAGGTTTTTTTTTTTGCCTAGAGACAGGATAGTGGTAGAGGAGATAAGAAATATTTCACTGGGAATAATGTGAAGATGGAGTTAAAACTGCATTTGCAATCAATCAACATTTAAAAAAAAGTTTTAATAACCCAAGAAAGTAGTGCTTAGCCTCAGGTTCACAGTATCACTGTCTTCTGTTGATTTTATGTTTTCCTGGACAAGAATTTCAATAAAATGAATATACTATTGACCTTCCTCCATGGGTATCTGGAGGAAAACAAAGGAATCATAAAAGAGTTTTCCTACTCTTGCATGAAAAGTGCTATAATACTACAGAGTGCTGCTCTGGTTTATAGTGGGAACCATGCAGTAATAGAGTCTTTATGAAGAGGTTTCTTGGAATTTTTGTATTGCATGTATGTGGATTTAAAGATGCAGATGGGATGTAAGTTATTAAACATGAAGGCCATGGCAATAAAGATGCCACCGTTCTTTTGATAATATACAGAACTTTGTGTGTGTGCACGTCTGTGTGGGCCTTCATTTCAAAAGATAAATATATTTTTAAAGCTTTGACTAATGAGGTATTTTTTGAGTGTTTGCAAGTTAAGGCAAAACCCACGCCAAACCCCCCAAAACCCTGATGGCATGAAATCAGTCAAGTACGCAGTGTTTGAGTAGACTCCAGACTCATATTGAGAGTAAAGCCATCTTAAGATGCTCCTATGAAAAAAGTTTTCCATATGATAAATGCAGTTTTATATGTCTATATTTTTCATTTTACTCCTAATAAATTTTCTCTTGTATATTTTTGTTGTTGTTGTTGTTGTTAGCTGCTGTTTTTTGGAATAATGTTTTAAAAAAGGATTTACTATATATATAGGATTTAAATATTTTGAAACTTTCTTCACTTTTTTTCTTCATAAAAGTCAAGACGACGCTGATATCAAAGGACTGTCTTTTTCAGATTATCCAGGAGTAGAATTTGGAATTTTATCTTAGGAGAAGATTTACATTCAGAAAATGTAAAAAGGAAAACAACAAAACTCCCAACTGGAGTGAGAAATATCAAACCCTCACATTTTTGTCTGTAGCCAATTGGTGATGTTCCAGCAGACGTTCCAGCAGATGTCTTTTGAAATCTGGTTTCCTCTCTCCAAAATTAAACCCCAGTTGTGTCTTAAAAAGGAAAGCCTCCACCGTTCTGTCCATCATGACTCTCTGTAAACTTTCTTTCATGAAGGAAAAGGAGAGTTTTTGGGAGTCTTTGAATAGTCAACAAGGTGATTTCACAATTGAATTCATATTCTCTGCATTATCCCCTATAATATTTCTGTAGCCTAAAATAAATTCTATATTGAAACCTCAATAGCGTCAGAAATCTTTGAGAACAAGAAGACTCCACTGTCCATTGTAACACAGTATAATATTCATAGAGTGTTTACATGTGGCCTTTAAGTTGCATATTATTAACCGTAACTGATGATCTGTTTGGTTTATCAAGCTTTGTTCTAGTGAAATGTTTGAGGATTTTAGCTGTTAAGAGAAGGCAACCAATATGGCTGAAGACAGAAAGTAACCAGTCTATTTGTATGTATCATGTACATTCTCTGGACCTGTCCATGTTCAAGGAGCTATGGGAAAATCAGCAGATGACACAACCCCTGTCTATGAAAAACTGGATTCTGGAAGGAGATTCGGAGGCAAAAAGGTATTAGCATGTTCTAGAAGCAGAGGTCTCAGCTGCAGTCACAACTACTAATAGGGAGAGAAAAGAAGGCAAGAAACAATTCTTAGATGTCAGAAGACATATGTAACGGTAAAATGTTAGAGTTTTGCTTTTAATATTCTTTGAATTTAGTTTTAGGAATTAACGGTCATCACATTTTGCTTTTCAAATGACTGCAGCTTCCTTTTGGTATTGTTATGAATTGATCCCCTTATATCTAATATCTGTCTCCTAAGGACCCTGGAGCTTAGATAATGAGTATTTGCAAGTATCATCAGTAATCACTACCCTCCTCACTTGATAGATCTGTTCTGCTGTAGGGCAGGTGAGGGGTTAGTAGAGACCACCATTATCAGAGATAATTAGCCATTTAGCCAAAGGGGAAGGCTTAGTGGCTTAACTATGGGCTTTACCCATCCAGGTGGGATCAGGAGCTCTATTCTCTAGGGGGTCTATTTAACCTCTTTATCTCAGAACCATTAAGTTTGCTCTTTGTGTCTTTTGGCTAAGAATTTTTTCTCCTCTCAAAAATCTTTTAAAAAGTCACTAGGGTCCCAGGTGAGAGAAGTGTACCTGACTTTGGAAGGGTAAAAGCCTTTGCCTTTTTATTAGGGAACTCAATGATGTTTTCCTACAGTTCCTCTTACAGTACTTAGTTTCCTGGATTGACTGCTCCAACAGAGATACTATGGAGCCCCAAATGGCTACATAGTCATTCCTGCAGGAACAGCAGAACAGGGATAACAACAGGCAGAATGTGGGACAGCTGCAAGGGGAGACATGCCATATATATTAAATCTGCAAGAACAGAGAACATGAAGAGTAAGATCACATAGGAACCTCCAATCGAAAGACTTAAGAGCAGGCATGCTGAGATACAATAGTTCATTTAGAATAAAGATGTTTCTCATATGGACATTTCTATCTAGGATGCTCCAGGATGAGTAGTCACAAGTATTTACTTACTTAGTGAACATTATTCATTTTTTAAAGTAGCACCCTTTATTTTATTTATTTATTTATTTATTTATTTATTTAATTTTTATTATGATATGTTAGACACCATACAGTACATCATTAGTTTTGATGTAGTGTTCCATGATTCATTGTTTGCGTATAATACCCAGTGCTCCATGCAATACGTGCCCTCCTTAATACCCATCACCGGGCTAGCCCATCCTCCCACCCCCCTCCCCTCTAAAACCCTCAGTTTGTTTCCCGGAGTCCATAGTCTCTTGTGGTTCATTTCTCCCTCTGTTTACCCCCCCCCCCCTTCATTTTTCCCTTCCTTCTTCTACTGATCTCCCTGCTATTCCTTATGTTCCACAAATGAGTGAAACCATATGATAATTGTCTTTCTCTGCTTGGCTTATTTCACTTAGCATAATCTCCTCCAGTCCTGTCCATGTTGATGCAAGTGTTAGGTAATCATTCTTTCTGATGGCTGAGTAATATTCCATTTCATATATGGACCACATCTTCTTTATCCATTCATCTGTTGAAGGGCATCTCAACTCCTTCCACAGTTTGGCTATTGTGGACAATGCTGCTATGAACATTGGGGTGCATATGGCCCTGCTCTTCACTACATCTGTATCTTTGGGGTAAATACCCAGTAGTGAAGTAGCACCCTTTAATAGAAATAAAGTATGCATGGCATATGTAATTTAAAATTAGTAGCCACACTAAAAAAGTAAAAAGAAATGAGTGAAATTAATTTTAATAATATACTTTCTTCAACCCAATATATCCAAAATATTATTATTTCAGCATGCAATCAATATAAGAATTATGAATGAGATGTTTTACCTTTTTTTTTTTTTTCTGGTCTAGGTCTTCAGACTTTGGTGTAAACTTTACGGTTACAGCACATGTCAGTTTGGTCTAGCTGCATTTCACATGCTCCATAGCCATGTGTGGTGTGTGGCTTCTGGATTGGACAGTGTTACTCTAGGCTTAGTAGACCAGGTGGTCTTCTTTATGAATAAAGTGGTTTATTTTTTAAACCTGTATTACGGAACAGCAATAACCAAAAAATTACTCCCTCCTCATCAAATAAAACCAACCAACCAAATAAATAAAAGGGTGTTAAGAACAGTCAGCTGGATTCTCACCAAATTTGAATTCATTATAATGGGGTCCAGAGGCGGGCCTTGGTGAAACAGCCAATCTTTAGCAAAGATTTTGTGATTAAATCGCTCCCACCAGCTCAACTCTATATGGTGTGCTCCTGGGTGACAGTGGCAGTATATTAATTTATTGCTGGCTGGAGGTTCTGGTAAGTGAAGGAGGGAAGATCAGCTAGTGTTTTCGATACTCAGGCAGCCACATGGGTCTTTCACACTGGGACAGACCAGTGGGAGAAGAGCTAAGTCAAATTTATTTTCTTTTTTGTGCCAAGATTTAACCCAGATGGCTTGGTCTGTCAACCAGGGTCTGTATGCCCCAGTGCCTTGGCTGAAGGATGGCACGTTGTTGGAATCACTTGATGGAAATAGTGAGGGGATTTGGAATAAAGGATGTTTGCAGTAGAAAGAAAAATGATTTTTGGCTTGCTATCCTTGTTTTTCCCCATACCAAAATAAGCAAAGTGGGTATTTTGAACTTATTTTAAAAGCAGTCAGGAAAAGAGGAATCTTAGCAGACAAGCTGTTACAGCACTAATTCACCAGGCACCATTGTTCTTTCTTAGAAAACCCAGATAGAACAAAAGGATAAATTTGGTTTTTGTACTGTTGTTGAGTAAGAATATAATTTTTAACAAGAAGTGAACCCCACTTACAGGTAACATTTTGGTTTTGTTTTCCTGTTATAAAAGTGATTTTATATGAAACTGGAAAATTCAGAAAAGTATAAAAAAAAAAATACAAAATACTCATTATCTCTCCATCCAGTGATGTACAATATAAGTAGTCATTATTTTCTTGAGATTTTTGTCCACAAATGTAAATATATTTAAATGAGTTGGTATTATAAATAAATTTGTGTTCTTTTTTACTTGACATAGATGGCATAGATATTTTACCATGTTTTAAATCATCCTTTATAAACTCTGCATTTATAAAATATACTATATGACAATGTACTCATTCTTCCCCTTTTTGGACTTTGAAAGTTTTTCTAATATTTTCTAAGTGACATGCAGAAAAATTTTAATTTACTTAAATGAAATCTTAAATGGCTTGGTTTCAAATCAGTATTTGGCATTTATAGTAAACTAATAAGCTGTAAAGTGAAGATAAAAGAAAGAATATTTTCATTTTATAACCCTTTGCCTTGTATCCAGAACTTATCACTGAAGTTAGGTTGTGCTGTCTTGAATAAAGGAAGTACCAATTATTAGCAAATCAATGAGGACTTTCTTTTTTCCCAAAGATTTATTTATTTATTTGAGAGAGAGAGAAAGAGAGAGAGAGACTGAATAAGCAGGGGTGGGGGCAGAGGGGAAGCCGACTTCCTGCCCAGTGGGAGTGAGACTCAGGGCTTAATCTCCCTATCTGATCTCCCTACTGGGAGATCATGACCTGAGCTGAAACCAAGAGTTGGGCACTCAACTGACTGAGCCCCTGTTTTTTATTTTATTTTTTAAAGATTTATTTATTTTAGAGAGATAGAGTACATGCAAGTTCGGGGAAAGGCAGAGGGAGAGAATTTTCAAGCAGACTCCCTGACTGAGTGTAGAGCCTGACTCAGGGCTCAATCCCAGTACCCTGAGATGGCAGCCCGAGCTGAAACTAAGAATCAGGTGCTTAACTGACTGAGCCACCCAGGCAACTCTCAATGACGACTTTTTTTTTTTTTTTTCTGGTCGTGGGCTTTTTGAGTTATTAGACACAACAGTGGTTCACAGTGTATGTCAAGAGAAAAGCATACCCTCTGCACTCCAAATTATGACATGTTCTGCCTCATATTCAGGAGATATCTAGTTGGTGGTACTTATTCTTGCAATGGCATTTGATTCCTAAATGTATTTTTTCTGGAAAAATTTCCTTGGAAAATGTGCTGATGACATTGACTAAACGGCAAAAGACTTTATTTACTTTCTAACTTCGTATTATTTAAATTTCAAATAGATACAAAGTAAACAGAATAGTACAATGATAGTCATGTACCAACATGCAACTCTAACAATTATCAGTATTCTGTTATTCTTGCTTCTCCTATACTTTTATTTTCTCCTCAGATCTCCTACTTGATACTCTATTACTCACATACCTATTGTGATATAGAGCATTTTTATCTCCCCAGAAAATTCCTTCGTGCCCTTTCCTATGCAATCCTCCTGCCCATCCCCCTCTCCCAAGGGGCAACTACATTTTGATAATCTTCACATTAGATTTGCTTTGCCTATTTTAGAATTGCATGTAAGTGGAAACATATGGTATATACCCTTTGTGTGCAGTTCCTTTTACTTAGTAGTATGTCTGTAAGATTCATCCCTGATGTTGCATGTGTCAGTAGTTTTTTTTTATTTTATTTTATTTTTATTGATGAGTAGTAGTCTTTTGTAGAAATATACCATAATTTGTTTATTTATTCTTCTAACTGACATTTGAATTATTTCCAGTTTGGGGCTATGAGTATTCTTGTATAAATCTGGGTGTGGACATGTTTTCAGTTCTCTTGGGTAAATATGTAAGAGTGGAATTTAAAAGCAGATATATTTTAAAAGTAGGTGTTTTTTTGATTTTTTGAGAAACTGCCGATTCTTTTTTCATTCTTGCCAGCCATGTGTAATGATTCTGGTTCTACATCCTTGTCAGCATTTGCTATTGTCAGTCTTTTTAATTTTAGCCATGGTGGTGGGTGTGTGGTGGTATTTTATTGTGGCCTTATTTTGCATTTCCCTGATGATAAACAATGTCAAGCATTTTTTCCCCATTGGCTTATTGTCCAATTATAAGGTGTCAGACTATTCAAGAAAGGCTTACATTTTTTCAGATCTGCTGGACTAAGTTCACATCCTAGGCATTATTTCTTTGTGCCAGGGCTTAGGCTAGAAGTATATTTCTCAAAGGAAGTGCATAGGAAAGCTCTGCAGGGTCACAGTATGCTTCTGTGCTTTGTTGTAGATTTCTCTTCCCTTTGTAGCCCTCATTCAATTCTCTGAAATCACTCATTCCCTAGTACTTGCCTTCTGTGACTTCTCCCTTGTCTGGGATTGTGATTCCCTTTGCTTTTTCCCTGTCTGCTTAGTGCAAGGTTCACTGAGAAGAAACCATTGCCAAGCTCCTTGGTGCTATGTGGCATTAACTCATAATACATTTGTATCTCAAAATGTCCACTAAGAACTCAAGATCCCATTCTAATCCAGTGCTGTGAGAACTAAAAATACCTCAAATAACTCTATTTTGAAACATTGGAATTGAGTCAAGGAGCAATATATTTTGGGATTGCAAAGTGACACCAGCATTTGGAGAGAAGTTGTGATTTATATCTAAATCACTGTGCTTACACTACAAGCTAAAAATGTTCCTTAAACTCTAGTGAAAGTAAGATTTAAAAAATTTCCAATCCATCATGGACCAATGCTTCTATAAATAAAAAGCGTTGTAGCAAGGTCAGCTTGCTATGAAGGTTTCTATACATGTATTTTCAGTTTCTTCTCACAGACCGTTAATAGTTTATAGACTGCAACCTGTCTGCAGGCCACTCTGTGAGCAGACCTGATTCCCAGCACTGACTCGAAGCCAGACTGCTTAAGTTTGAACACTGACTCCTTTACTTGTTAGCTGGTTGGCTTTAAGGACGCTTTTTTGTCTTGGTTTTCTCATTTGTAAAATGGAGATGATGATGACATATACTGCACAGGATTGTGGTGAAGATGCGATCAGTTAACACAAGGAAAGCACTGACAGTGGTGTCTCGCACATAAGCTCTATATGAGGGTTAGCTATTATTCTCATTATCGTCTTCTAAGTCCTCTAACAGCCAGGACACTTTTAGTTATAACTAACAGCAACCTAGTTCAAGTTAAACAAGAAATATGTTGTTATTTGTAACAGGTGCTCATGTAATGAATCTGATACTCCTTCTGCTGTGTTAGCTCTGCTCTCAGATGGACTCTCCCTGTAGGTGCCAAGATGGCCACCAGCTGCTCCCGGCTTCCATCTTACCAGCTTAGCAACCTAGTGGAAAGAAAAACCTTCCTAGTTTTCCACATTTTTTTTTTAAGATTTTATTTATTTATTCAACAGAGATAGAGACAGCCAGCGAGAGAGGGAACACAAGCAGGGGGAGTGGGAGAGGAAGAAGCAGGCTCCTAGCGGAGGAGCCTGATGTGGGGCTCGATCCCATAACGCCAGGATCACGCCCTGAGCCGAAGGCAGACACTTAACCACTGTGCCACCCAGGCGCCCCTAGTTTTCCACATTTTTGATTATTACTCTCACTGACCTGGCTTGGTTCATGTCATGAGCCCACCAGGACCACAAAAACTAAGAATTCAAGACAAGTAATCTTCTGAGGAAGAAGCAGTGCTATTTCCAGAATAATAGAGAATGGTTGTTTTTTGTTTCATAAATGGGTTAGAATCTACTAGCTCCTCGAGATGAATAATGTTTTGATCTATGGTGGAACTTTAAGAAAAAGACACCCTACAGGAGGAGAATACCATTTCTTCCTTGGAAGAAACTTCCAGTATATAAGGTAGAAAGGTGTAGAAAGTGACCTAATAAAAACCATGATTGGGTCTTCTAAAACACAGTCTTTTTTTTTTTTTTTCTAAAACACAGTCTTAACAATGGGATAGAGCATGTTGGAAATATTTATTAAAAATGCCTTTATAAAATTAGCCAACATAAACCAGAAGAACCTAACCTACTACCAGTAAGAAATTTATGTAGTCTTATCATGGAAAAGCTGAGTCCAGTGGTCACATATGGAGCACCTGCAATGTGAGAGGAAAGAAGACATTGACATTTTGCTTAGATCATATGAGAAGGTGAGTGGTGCCCCTTCCATTGCGTCATTTGTTGGGAAAGTGGATACTGAGAACTCTATAGGTTTTTTGTATGATGTCATGGAGGAAATGATCAGTGTTGTGAATATTCTTCTCATTTGTGCCCTTAATGCTTGCCAGATTATGAGAGGTTGGGAAGAAATTGGTTGTTGCAGGGTATGGAAACTTAGTTTATTTCTCTGCATGCAGATGGCTAGGTCATGGAAACTTTTTGAAAAGATGGGATTTATTGAGTGGCTTTCTTAGATCAAGGGCTTTTGGGGATTAAGGGACTTTGAGAGACCCAATTTATTGGATCCCAGAGATTTATAAGATTATACTTTACTACTGATTAGAGAAGACATCTAAACACATTCACCTTGAAACTGTGAGGGAAAAAAGGCCAGACTTGCTGATATGGTTAAGGAAGTGTGGGTATTCAGGCTTGTGCACCACGAAAGGGTACTTACTCATTTTCCATTGCTGAACTGCTCTGAGTTCCATGCAATCACAAAATTTAAGGAATGACATGGCTATTCAGTAGAGATAAAGCCCCATTTACAGACTGATATCACAAAATTTGATCCATTGGAATCCTACTTTAAATTTCTGCAGGTGTCTATTGGAGTATAAACCTCAGGTTGTATCCCAGTTGTGAAGCATTTCCATTCAGGATACCATAATTCAGAGGAAATGCTTGAGTTGAATTTCAAGTCTGTCCACCAAAATGAAAAATATCTTTGGAATTTTGGAGATCAGTATGTTAATTTCAAATGATCTGTAAATATAGCCAAACTTAAGGAAATGTTTGTATCAACCTAGCTTTGTGAAATTAAATCTGCACCACACCAATCACATTGGAAACATGATACAGGAATTAAGATGGGCCTAGACTGAAAATATTGAGTGATTTTCAAGCATGGCTTAAGACCCCTTGCTACTCAAAGTGTGGCCTGTGGACCAGCATCATAGGCATAATTTAGGAATTTCTGGAGAATGTAGAATCTCAGCCTGTCCTCCTTTCTCACAGACATTCTGATTCAGAACCTGAATAATAAGATCGCCAAGTAATTCCAATGCACCTGAAGTTTGAGAAGCTTTGGAATATGTTTTCTTCCCCCTTTATTGGACACCTAGGATGATGATTAAAATGAGAGTTCTGTGTCCTACCCCAGACATACTGAATTAGAGTAGAGGATTTTATAAATCCCCAGGGAATTCTGGTTAGTCTCTTAGAGGGGATTCTCATCAATTTGATTAAAATTCATTAATGATTAACACTAGACCCCTGTGTGTTTTTATCTAGGTAAAGTTGATGGAACTGCTTTAGGAGCTGTTTAAAAAAAATTTTTTAAGATTATTTATTTATTTATATTTGAGAGAGAACAGGAGCGGGGGCTGGGGGTGGGTAGGGGCAGAGGGAGAGGGAGAAGCAGACTCCGCACTGAGCATGGAGCCCAATGCAGGCTCAATCCCAGGACCCAGGATCATGACCTGAGCAGAAGGCAGCCACTTAACCAACTGAGCCACCCAGGTGCCCCAGGATCTGCTTTTATATTACTGCCAAGATTATATATTTTTGAATACCTAACAAGGAATATTTTACTAGTGCTATCAATAAAAACTCACATTACTCCCTCCTGTCCCTCTATACACATGTTTATGGACTTCTGACTCTGTGGTGTCTAATGGAGAAAAAAAATTGGGATGCTTTGGTCACCATGGAACCTCTTGGATCATAGCTATTTGGATACATGTCTATCTTTTCTTCTAGATTCTAGGGTATGTACATATACTTTCTTAAGAGTTATTATGCAAGTTATAAATAACTTGAGGAATAAACTATTAAAGATACTGAAGTATAAGTAATAACTTGAGGAATAAACTATTAAAGATCCTGAAGTATAAGTTCTAGAGACTGAAAGCATGAAGAAGAGAGATAATTCCTGCTAATTTGGAAAAACAGGGAACTGAGCTTGATGTATGGGAGGACATTTCAGACCGGCATTTCAGGGAATAAAGAGCAGTCTGGTTTGATGGTTATTATTTGGCATAATAGGGAATAAATAAAGTAGATGTGGGATTTAAAGTTTCGAAAGTAAGTTAAGGTCATTGGAGAGTATTAAACAGTAGGATGAGGAGCTTGGACTATTTACTATTAGGGCATTTAAGAACTAGCAGTTTTAGAGAGTGACATGACCAGACCTCTGTCTTTGAGAGATCTATCTGATAAAAAAGACTTTGGAGGGATGGGAGGTGGGAGGAAATGGAGGAAGGAAGACAGTGGGAGATTATTAAAGCAGTGGCAGTAAGAATGGAAAGAAAGAAACATATTAAAGAAAGAAACATATTAAAGGATTTGAACTATGGTGGTGGTAGTAAGAATAAAAAGAAGGGGAGAAAATGTGAGAAATGTTGAGAAAGATCTATAGAATTTGACACTCTCATCAATCTTAAGGGCTAAGGATTATGAGATGACAAATTAACTCTAGATGAATGGGAAAATAGTGTTATCATTAATAGAAATAGGAAAATCTGGGAAAAGATTTTGTTAGTTTGAGGTAGTATTGCTCCTTAGAAGATGATGGCTGGAAATGTTTGGTTGCCAGATGAAAATGTGAGTCTAGAGCCAAAAAGTTATCTACCCAAACTATGATAACTGAAGCCACTGCAAGGGAGGAACTCCTCAAAGGAGGGAGTGTCGGTGGAAGTAGATGTGGAGCAATGATGAAAATCAAGGGCCATCCACACATCAGGATAAGAGGAAGAAGAATCTTCGAGGAAGTCAGGGGAATACCAGAAAGATTCGAACAGGATGAGGCATTGCTGCGTTTTGAAAGTAAGAGGGAGCTTTTCAAGATGAAGCATGTGGGCAAGAGTATTAAATAGTACCACCAAATTAAGAAGGATTGGGCATGAGCTAAGGCAGTCAGAGAGAAAAGGTGGGTAAGTGGCTGTGGGTGACTATGGAGGGATGCAGTTTTAGGAGAGCAGTGGGGACTGAAGTCAGACCACAAACACTTAAAACAAAGAGTGGGTCTTTCATTTGTAAAGCCAAGGAGCAAATATGCCTCTATTAAGGAACTCGTGGTGAAGGAAAGGGGAAATAGAGAAAAGGAGAAGGTAGTAGGACTATATAATTGATACAGTTTTTTAAATATGGACTAACTAGAGTTTATTAGAAGTCTGGACCCAACAGTGGGGAGAAAAGAAACATCGTCACGCTTGGGGTAATTTATGATACACAGGTATCAGGAGACAGAGAGGAAGTGGGAAAGGATGTAATCAAACACAGGCTGAATGTGGTTTCTCCTTCAGAGGCAGGCTGATCTCAGAGAAAGTCTCCCTGCTCTCAAGGATTACAACCTAGTAAGAGAGATCAGAGGTGCCCCAAATAATAAGCCACAGAAGGGCTTCACTACATACTACCCAGATTCTCTTCTACCCTGTATTCCTGAGGAGTCGTCTTCTCTCTTTGCATCCAAAGCCATGAGTAACGTAAATAGATTCATCCTCTTCTGAATCATATATGCTTTTTTAAAAAGAAAAAAAAAAACTTTATCAAAAGCAGAAGCTCCTCTCTGTTTCTGGCACTTTAATGGGGTTCTCTATTTGTTCCCAGTGTTTTGATAGTTTGTGTGATAATAGAGGCCTAAGTTTGCAGTGGGAAATGATGGATTGAATTCTGTTTATGTAAATTGACAATTATCTTGGGAAAAGGTAGCCTATTTCTCTGAGCGTCAGCCTTGCTCATCTGTAAAACTGAGGGTGGTGGCTGCTTCAAAAAGTGGTATTTAGCAGTAAATGAGAAGATGCATGGAAAAAGTACCTGGCACATGCATTCATGTCAGTAGGAATTCTACAAATGCTCTTTGAGAGGAGGTTCAGTGAGTTCCAAGTTGGCATGTCAGTGTCTCACCCTCATGATTATCCCCAGTGGTAAGGGAGGTAGACATTTTCCTTGAAGAGGTCTTTCTTGAAGACTGATCCTATTGTCTTTTGCTGGATCCCTTTCACCTTCAACAACTGTTGCTTCTCCTGTTCCCTTCCCTTTTGGTGTCATTCGCTTTCTCTGTGCCCTTACTGCTCTCAGGTTGCACATTTTGAAATTGTCACCCGTTCACTGTCCATGATGAACTTGTTGGTCTTTTGAGGAATGTTGTCATTTTAGGAGAAGACGGTAGGAAGAGGGCAATGCCTAGACCCTAGGACCAAAATGCTTCTGAGAGGCAGAATTTTCACATCGGCCTCTCGGTCACATAAAAATACTGCCACTGTTCCAACACATGCCAAACCTGCAAATGTGGTCCATAGACATGCATCTTCGGTATCACCTGAGAGCTTGAAATAAATGCAGATTCTAAAATCTTTAAATTCCCTCATCCAAAACCTTTAAATCAGAATCTGTATATTAAGATGACTGAGTGATTTATGTATGCACATTAAAGTCTAAGAGGTAATGTTTTAGGGAAAGAGCTATTTTATAAGATGGTTGTGAGGATTTAATGAGAAAGTGTGCGTAGAGTACCTAATACATGCTGGTGCGTAAGTGGGTGCTTAATAAATATTCTTGGTAAATCCCAAGAGGGCAGAAGGTGGCCTCTATCACCAGGGCCAATGACGTGTAATGTCGATAAAGAGAAAGAAAAAGCAGTGTAGCACTCTTTAGAGTACTAAAGGAGGAGGGTTTTTTTTGTTTTGTTTTGTTTTGGTCTGTTTGCTTTTTGCCAGAGGAAAGGAAAATAATAAAGACAGAGGAAGGAATGAACATAACTGGCAAGCAAGAGTGAGAAAATATGGAATGGAAAAACAAGGTACTTAGGAATGAAATACCTTGAGGTGGTGAAAGAAGAAATAAACAAGGGGTAAAGGGCTCTTAAAATGCACACTGCTGAAAATTTGGATGAAGGGAAACTAGATTTCTCCAGGTTGGCAGGGAGGTGTGAGTGTGTGATGTGTAGAGAGAGACAGCCAAACCCAAGTGATTTAGCATAAGGCTGGCTTAAAAAGTTTAATAGCCCTCGTGTAACGTGGTAAGTTTGTGTTTTGAATTTTCACTCAAGGACATCTTTGTACAGAAGAACAGCGTGGTTTGGTTTTATGCCCAGATGACTGGAATGAGTGGGAGGCAGGTGGCCAAAAGGGAGACTGTGGGGTTGTGTTGAGGTGTCAGTAAACAGGCAGGGGAAGTGCTGGCTCTCAACAACAGACCCTTTTTGGGTTCCTGATGACTGGATGAGCCTACTGTTAATCACATCCACACAAATGGATGGGAACTAAATCATAGCCCTCCCCCCACCAATACACATCATGCCAGTGGGATAGTTGCCAGCATGGGGTGAGTTAGGGACATGGTGATTTCTTCAGGAAGCCTTGTAACAGTAGCTGGTGAGGGATGGTGGTCAGCATTAGAGAAAGGTGGAGAGAGGGATTCTGGTTCTTTTCTGTCCCCTCTCAGCCAATGTCAGTGAAGTATCCCAAGGCAGAATGGGGAAGAAGGAGGGTCTGGCAATATGTGAAAGAGAGGGACATTTGTCCTTGACCCTGTGATAATGTACTGAGTAAGGCACCTACCTTTTCTGAATCTTTCCTTTTCATTTGCAGAATAAGTCATGTCTCTCCAGGATGTCATGAGGTGAGCTAATATCAGTTCTGAGACATTTTAGCCTTAGATCAAGGTGAGAACTTAGAATCTTGTAGTGTAAATCCCATCCTTTTTCAGGCAAGAACTGAGGCCAGGGCAGCCAAGCAACTTGCTTAGGGATGCAGTTACTTCATGACTAATCTGGGAGTAGAACAAGGTCTCCTGAGTCCCAGGCTGGGGCTTAAAATATTTGGAAGCTTATTCTACTCTCTTCAATGTTAAACTCCAGAGATAAAGTTACTTGTACTTTTAATTTCTGGATTGGTGACCTTTTTGGCCTTCAGAGCTAAGGCAAAGATGCTTAATGATAAATGTTTTAACAGCTGGTAATTCTGAGCCTGACTTCCCATTTTACTGAAAGGGATAACCTTTACATTTACCCACATTTTAACTTTTGGTCTT
The DNA here is from genome assembly GCF_024610735.1 of Ursus americanus. Taxonomy (NCBI): domain Eukaryota; kingdom Metazoa; phylum Chordata; class Mammalia; order Carnivora; family Ursidae; genus Ursus; species Ursus americanus. The sequence goes on along the minus strand of NC_142152.1, from coordinate 415,291 downwards.
CTTCATTTTTATTAGCCTGGAAATTTCAGTAAACTCAGCACACTTTACTGTTGTGGGTATTCGTGTTGGTGTCTTGGAAAGAATATGGGTGGGTTTTGGAGTCACACAGGACTCCAAATGGCTCAAATCCTGCCTCTGTCACTTACTTGCACTGTAACTCTGGTCAAGTTCCTTAACTGCTCTGAGTCACACTTTTCTTTATAATAGTGTATTAGGATTCTCCAGAGAAACAGGACCTACCAGCGCTCTCTCCCTATTTATGGAGATTGATTTTGAGGAATTGGCTCACAAGGTCATGGCAGCTGACAAGTCCCACAACTTGCTGTCTGCAAGCTGGAGACCCAAGAGAGTCATTGGTGTAATTCAGTTGGACTATGGAGGCCTGAGAACCAGGGGAACTAATGGTGTAAATCTCAGGTGGAGGATTGGAGATGAGATGTCCCAACTTAATCAGTGAGGGAGTTAAAAGAGGCAAATTCCTTCTTACCTTTCTTTTGTACTTTTCTGGCCCCCAGAAGATTTGCCAATGCCCATTCACATTGGGGAGGACCATCTACTTTACTGAGTCTACCACTTCAAATGCTAATCCCATCCCTCACAGGCCCACCCAGAAATAATGTTTAATCTGGGCACCCCATGGCTGGGCTAGTTGACACATCAAATTCGCCACCACAAATAGGTCCTACCTACCTATCTTATGGGGTTGTTTGGTAATTATTAGAAATGATGTTTAAAAGTGCTTAGAAGAGGATCTGGACTATAGGAGCTCAATAAATGTTAGCTATCACTATCAACAAGTCCTCATTGAGTACCTAACTGAAAGAAATATGATGATTCTTTGGGAGCTCAACCCCACAGTTAGATATAAAATATTTCCCAGTTATCTTTACTGATCTGCCAGTGTTTACATTACAGCTAGCAAAACCAGTAATTGATAGTCTATCATCCGGCTCCATCTAAAAACCGAGGGTGAACATCTGACTGCAGGTAATTTTTTAAATGACTCGAAAACACATCCTATGGTGCCTTAGCCACCTTCCTTTCCCATAGTTCATCTGGGTTGTTGTGTTTGCCTTCTTCCTTTGGCTTCCACACTAGCTTGGGTGACTACTCTCCCCTCAGGTTCACCAGTCTGACTTGAGCTGCAACACTTTTCCAGGGAGAACAAGGATAGGGAGGCTCCTCTTTTCCTGGGTCATGTATTGTTTCTCTGCCTTTCTATAGAGACATTCCCCTTGCATTTAAACTTCAGTTCCTCATTTCCATAGGGAGTTTCCTGTTTGGTCCTCATGTGGGTAGGCTGGCAAGGCTAGGAGATAGGGTAAAGCTACAGAAGCAGCTGCTTTTATAAAGAAAAAGGGCAGAGGTGATCTACTTGCCTGCTTTTATTTTTTTTTTTAAGAAAGGACAATTCACTTTTACTATTTTGCATAAAGTGGGTAGTTTGGACTTCATCCATATTGATAAGTGGTAAATGGGCTATTCATGCAGGACAACTGGGAAATGACTTTTTGTAACTGAAGTAGGAAGAGACATGCTAATGTGATATTGAGCGGAATGTGGATTCCCATTTTGTCCTGTGATTGGTCTCTCTCTCCAGAAAGACGCACAAATGCAGCTCTAGGAAACTGATGAATGGCAGCATTAGTATTCAGTGGAAATCCCTGATCTGTTGGTCTTAGAATAATGGTGTGAAAAGGGATATAGAATAAATAATTAGAATGTAATCTAGTATTAGCAGCTATGGACTGGCTTCCCTTGCAGTGGATTTAGGGATGCTTCGATCCTTAGTACCATCAACACGCAGTTGAAACATACACACACATCAGATGCTGGGGTCATAGCTGGTATGCCATTCAGTATTTTCAGTACAGGAGATAAAGGATTTGCAGGGGGCCAGAAATAAATAAGCCACATTTCCCCTTGTCTGTGTCATGCCGGGCAGGGAGACTGTATATTTGTAAATGATTCTTTCACTGTAAATTTCTTAATGTCTTCATGTGCACAGAGAAAATGCTATATGCCATTCCCTTTCAATTCTTATACCATTGCCTTTAAAACTTAGTGTGAAGTGCCCATCCACCCTCCAAGGGTGAGTAAATGCCCTACTGACTCTGGGGTATTAATGTATCAGGAGAGAATCTCACTTGTTCTGAAGGTCAGCAGACTCAACTTGGTGTTATCTTACCCATCATCAAAAGCTTGATTCTAACAGAAAGTTGAGAAGTAGGTATTTAAATTTCAGAAGCAATTCAATTTAATACACTAATAGGACATTTAGGACTTAAGGGAGTATATGGAATTGCTTATGGGAGACATGAAGCAAAAGAATGGGACCCTGACAGTCCCCGCACTCAGAGGTGAACAAAGGCAGTGGATCGCAGGGTTTTGTTTTACATGCACCATAACATCAGGCGCTCAGCGTGCTTGAGAACACAGGATGAGTTGTCACTAGCATCCACTGTAGCTGATTTACGTTTAAATGGAGCCATACAAACTGTGATAATCATAAGTCAATTCAGCAAGGATCAAAAAATAAGTTAGCCCTCCAGACATCTTGTCTCACAAAATATAAGCAGCATTGCAATGGTTTTTTGTTTTGGCTATTGTATTGATTGTACCAATGTGATGTATTTCTGGAAAATTTGTTGATCCATTACTCAAGCAGGTTCCTGCTAGCTTTGATTAATTTGTTCTTTTCTAGCCACATTCCACTGTTGCTTGCTTATAGAGCTTTTGGAAAGCCTGCTTGGTGGGTGGTGAATAATCAGAACTCTAAGCCATCAATCTTTTACTTTCAGAAGGCAGAAGATACCCTCAGTTAATCTCTTCAACCTCCAGATTTTAGGGGAGATAAGCCTGAGGACAGCTCTTACTGGTATCATCTGGAGCTGATTTTGGCACCCTCGAGGAGCTGGGGATGGGAAATATGACACAGCGCACCTGAGTGGAGCTTATTTCTCAGGTGTTGCTTTGGAACGGGCCATGGAAACACAAAATTCCATTTAAGCCTGCAGCTTAGCAATCTCTCGTGTCCCAAAGGAAAACTAGAGTGATTCTTTTCCTGGCAGGAAAAGATGGTTTATGTCATGGCAGAATAAACAAAAATGGCCCCCCGGGAATAAAAATGGTCCCCAGTGCAAAACCTAATACCCCCTGCTAAGACAACCAAAATGCCTCCCTGCCCTTTTTTCTTTTGAGCAGGGGTAGTGGTTTTGGTTAAGCAAAGATGAGGTTCTTGTTTGGTGGATGAGCTGGGGAGGAGGGATGGTTTTGTGGAATAAGTAGAGATTATAGGGAACCCTGGCTAAGAGGACGGATTGCTAAAATGGAGAAGACAGAGCAGATGGGCAAGCCTGCCCTACTCATCCCATCCCCAGAGAGGGTGAAGAGACCCCAGGATGGTCACACACCATATCCAAGGGGACCTAAGCCTATGTCAAGACCTATGCCTCTGGCATAAAGGTGCCATTGCCTCACCCTTTGTGCCCAGGACAGCTTGTGCCCAGCAGCCTTGACGTGGCCTCATCATTGGGTTTAAGCAAGGATGAAGCAAAGTTAAGACAGCTCTCCTGTAAGTGTTGAATCTAGCAGTTTCTGAGACTGCTTCTGTCCTGATAAAGTCCCTTGTTTGGAATTTGTCATGAGGGATCTTGTTGGAAATCTCTCTTTGTCTCTCTGTCTCTCTGTCTCTATCTCTCTTTTCTTCTCTTTGCAGTTAAGTCATACAATCCAGAGGAATAATTTGTATAGTTATTCACCTCCTCTCCAGGAAGAGGGGTAGTGGGAAATAGCTAGAGGTGTCTCAGATCTATCTGGGTATTTATAACAAAATACCAATCCAAGATTGATATCTATACTATATCTATAAATGGATTCCTTAGAAGAGATTTCAGGAAGATTGGTAAGGATGTAGTCTGATTTGCTGCGTTTGACTTCCTCAGAGAAGTGGCTTGCATAATAAATGACACGGACTCACACAGTTCACACTGAGGTTACTGTGTCAACTGAGTTTGCAAATAGAATTCTAGGAGGTAGTTATCACTGCACTGTAGTGGCTTTCGTCCAAGAATTTCATAGCCCTTGCAACTCACGCTCACAGCATCTTGATGAGCAGGTAGCACATAAGAATGTCCTTGTTTTGCAGATGAAGGCAGAGCAAGACATTCTTAGGGCTAGGCAACCTGGATTTGTGCCCATTTCTTATTAATCACAGATTCCGGAAAGCTCCCTTTTCTGACAGGGCTTCTTTGCTCCAAAATGGCAAGTACTGCCACTGGTAACAGGGATTGCTAATGGTGCTCATGTTATTCACATGGGGATTAACTGAGAGAAGAGCTCAGGTTTCTGAACGGAAAGTTGGCTTCTAAGTGGCAGAGACTAATTATATTCAGCATAGAAGGGGAGAGTGCAAGAATTTCTATTTTTGGCACTAAACTGGTACAAGAAATAGAGGCAGTTCAGTTGGTCATTTTTCACACAGCAGACAACAGACTAAACAGTTCTAAATTAGGCAGTTATTTTAATAATGATAATTTTGGTTTTCCTTGAGTGATTTGAAAATGCTTAATGAAACAGAACTATTTCTTCATAACCAGTTTCCTCCATTCACCTTTGGGGTGTTCATGAATTTACTAACCTCTGGAGGGGAGGCTCTGGTGAGCAGTTCTGGATGACTTGGGTCCTGGGCAAGGCTTTCTCAGAGGAGGAACTTCAGAGCCACCTCCTCGCTCCCTGCTGGAACTTACTCTGCTAGGTTTTGCCAACCAGGCCAACTATAAGCAGACCTCCTTGAATCTTGGGTAGCCACAGTGGCTCAGAAGGCAGATACAGAAGCTAATTTTATTTGCTGCAACAAGCAAGAAGACTGGGGTTTTTTGAGCAATAATTGAGATCTATTAAACTTGCTTCGGCATTACCCAAGACCAGCAAAATAAACATAATAAATGATGGAGAGTGACCCATTTTCTACTTTGCTGTGTTGGAGGCTGACAAAATTGCTATTTACAGAATTGAAGCTGAATAAGAGATCATGACCATTGGGACCTCCCCCACCCCCCCGCATGCGAAATATTATCCTGAATGGTAGCTTGATTATATTATGAAGGATGAATTCTGAGCATGCCAGGGAGAGGAGCAGTGGGAAGCCACCTACAGCAGTTTTTAACCTCTCCTACTGCTACAAAGATGTTATTGTTAGATTTATATTCAATACAAAGGCTCAGTGGATATTTGCGGAGTTATCACTTGCTTGTTGTTTATTTTATGTACTATCATTTGTGCATGCGTGGCCCTTTTATTTTTTTTAGAGAGAGCATGCACGCATGTGCTCAAGAGGATGGTGGGGGGTGCAGAGAGAGAGGAAGAGGGAGAATCTTAAGCAGGTTCCATGCCCAGTGTGGAGCCCGAGGTGGGGCTCAATCTCCCAAACCTGAGATCTTGACCTGAGCCGAAATCAAGAGTCAGAGGCTTAACTGACTGAGCCACCCAGGTGCCCCTGTGTGACCCCTCTCCACCTTTTTAAAAAGATTTTACTTATTTATTTGAGAGAGAGAGAGTGCACAAGTGGGGGGAGGAGCAGAGGGAGAGGGACATGCAGACTCCATACTGAGCATGGAGCCCCAAACAGAGCTCAATTCCACAACCCTAAGATCATGACCTGAGCTGGAAGCAAGAGTCAGATGCTTAACTGACTGAGCCACCCATGCACTGCGGCATGACCCTTTAAAAAATTAATTGATACCATGAACTCCTGTGAAAACTTCACCCATGGCAGAACCAGAACGTGATCAACAACTTACATGAACCCCAACTTCCCCTTATTCTGTCTTTCTTCCTCCATCCCGAGGCATTTCTTATTCACTTGATTTTTCTTTATTTTTATGACAATGTATTATTAAGTATTATTTATTTTAAAACTTATATAAAGGGTACCACACTCTATGAAGTCTTTCAGAACTTGCTGTCTTCACTCAACAATATGGTACTAAAATTTTTCTGTGTCATTGAATATAGCTATAGTTAATTTTCTCTGCTATATAATATTTCATTGCTTCGATACATTATCATTTATTTATTTCTACTCTTGTTGACAGTTTTTTAGCATTACACTGTGCAAGGCTATGAACATTCTCTCCTGATATATAGAAGTAAGTGTTTCTCTTGAGGATATATCTGGAAACGGAATGCAAGGCATAAAAATGGTCAACTTTAAAAGATAATACCAGTTGGTCTTCTAGGAGTTGTATTTTTTACTTAAGAACAAGTCTAGTTTAATTCTTTGCATGGCACAAAGCCAGTCTGTTCTTTCTGAGGTCTCATGAGACTTGTGAATAATCTTGAGGGTGAGTGTTCAGTGGGTTATGGTGGTGGGCAGATACGGCAATATGGAAAATTTGGCAATGTTTTCAAAGAGGTCTTGTCAGACAGATGTTTTCAGGGTTTAAATGAGTCAGAGAGTTGTTTACCTTTGGACCAAAGCCAATGTCTTCTGGAGCTGGTGAGGAGTGATTCAGATGGAGAGGGATCAGTAGAGCATCTGCCACAGAAGTCCCGACAAAACAAGGGTTGGAATTGTGATAGGGGTGGAGTCAGAAGCAAGGTTTTCTGCAAACTTGATCACCACAACTGGCTCCTCTTACCATGTAGTTAAACTTTCTATTTTCGACTCATAGGGCCACTCACAGACTTATCATCCGTTCTCACCAAAAGTCTAGAAACTGTCAATGCTGCTGTTTTCACAGCCTGCCACAGACAGAGTAACGTGGGGGAAAATTGCAGGTGTGTCTTCATTTTTGCTTGTGGAATGGTTAGAAAATGTTTGAGTTAGTAAGGAGAATATATCGTATCGTTCTATCACAACCTCCTTTTTGGTAGGTGGGGCTCTTTTCCTCTCCTTGATAGTTACCTTTGCATCTCCTGGAGTCTCCTATGGAAACAACAATCTCTGGGGTACTTTTGATCTTTTTTCAAATTTCCATGGCCCCTTGGCCAATGGCCTGTATATTTTCTGTCAAACCAAAGAAACCAGATTTCTTACTTTTCACTATGTTTTCTTCTCATCCAATTGGCATCTTTCAGTGGCTCATGGAAATTTTAAATAAAGGCATGCTATTGCCTTCCTAAGTTGAGAACTGAAGCTGCTGGGTTGGAGCAAAGCTTGAATTAATAGGGGACATGCAATTGCTGGCTTGACTCTTCCCAGGGGTCCTTAAGGTCTGAGACAGGTCACTTACTGGTTTTGAGGGTTAGGGTTAGATATAGTCCTGCTTGGAGACAAAGAAACTAAAGTATTACTACTGATTTTTCCAGCTGTAAGAGTCTCTGTACGATCTGTTCTGTTAACCTCCTTGAGCCAGGCCAAGGAGCTGTGATATCTGGGCCTACTCAGAGCACAAAGGAAATAGAATAGTGAGCCTGAACACTGTAATAAGTGATGAAGCTTTTACCCATACTTTGTTAGCATTTAGGGTGGGGGTGAGATTAAAAGCCCTGTAACTTAGCAAATGGAATGATGTAGATGACTAATTTTCTCTGTGCTTAAGGCCCATAGTATCAGCCAACAAACAGACACTGCCATGCCAGGATCCCTTTCTTCATTCCAGGCACACCATCTTACGGGCACAATTGAATCAAACTGTCACAGAAGTCTTACAAGGAAAATGTAATTATTGTGGCCATTTTTCAGATAAGGAAACCAAGGCTTAGAAAAGTTAAGTATCAGGGCACCTGGGTAGCTCAGTCGGTTAAGCATCCAACTCTTGACTTCGGCTCAGGTCATGATCTCAGGGTTATGAGATGGAGCCCTATGTTGGGCTCCATGCTCAATGGGGTGTCTGCTTGAGATTCTGTCTCCCTCTCCCTCTACCCCTCCCCTCACTCACATGCACACATGTGCTCGCTCTCTCTCTCTCTCTCAATTACATAAATCAATCTTTTTTTAAAAAAAGAAAAGTTAAGTACCTTGGTCAAAGTTACATATTTAGATAGAGTGGGGACTAACTTTAACTGAAAGCCTGGCTTGGCAAACATCCCTCAGAGTGGCTTGCTGTTGTTAGAAAGAGCAGGGACCTAGAACTAGCTGATGAAGAATGAAACTGTTCTTTCACGCTACCTAAAGCTGGGTGTGTAAGCTACAGCTTTTGCCACTGGCAGCTAAGGCCCACCCTGATCTCAAGACTGTAACTCAAGCCACAATGACCTGCTTCAGTGTGTTTCTTAATTCAAATCAGGAATACTTTGTTTCGCTCCATAAAACAAGTCCATTAAATTATGAGCATAGTTGTTCCGCCTAAACAATCGGAAGTAATGCCTCTTTCACATTAAAACACATACTGTGTTTTGTGAAAAAAATTGGCCTCTTACAAGCTAAATCTATGAAATGATGTGATATTTTAATGAAAACCTTAGTAAGCACACAATTATTACGAATCCAGTGTTTATTCCAAGCTCAAAGTATGGCCCACACTCATTGAGGTTTTATGAATACTTCCAGCCAAGTGCTGTGAATCAAGGAGTGTTCCTGGCAAGGTCTAGGCTCAGTTACAGTTTTAGGCAACAGTAGAAAACATGGTTCCAAGCAAAAGGCAGGAGCAAAAGAGTGTTGCTGATCGCATATTTGGCAGGCAGTGGCAGGGCACTTTTAGAAACTTTGCTGAATGAGTTCCATGTTGCCCCAAGAGTTTCACAAGAGAAGTTTAGACAACTGAACGAAGGGGACCCACTTCATCAGTCCACTATGTGACTTCTAAGGATAGATAGGTGTTATGAAAGAGGCTCCTACCCGTGTTACTAGTTCCTATTTTTCTATTAAATGTTACTACTTAACAGAATAACCTTCCTGGTGCGGATTTAACCAACAAAAATAAATTTAATGAGATCTTAAATTATTAAGGTAGAAGAAACAGAAGATAGAAATTCTTAAAACAAAATGTGACTACACCTAAGAGTGAGGAGGCCAGAAACTGTATTTTAATTACAAATTTTAAAAAATCTCAAACTTGAAATTTTCTTCAAAGGCAATTGTTACTAAGTTTCTAATACTTCTTGTATTCTACAGTTCTTTAATCTTTCTTTTCACTTGTCCTTCCCAGAAGCAGTATTTAATTTACAAACATACTTTGTTTTAAATATTATTTGTAAACTGAAAGTTGGGAACTGAAAATACATACCCATAGAATGTGATAGATAGCAGGTAGAATCCCAGTCAATTGTTAAAACAGTAAAGTTTATCCTAATAATAATATGTAATTACTTCTATAGGAAAATTAGTTTCTCATTCTAATTCGAAATCAAATCTCCATCTAATTAACCAACTCCTCTGGACTGTTTGTTGTCCCAATCAAAAGTTACAGAACAATTCAAAAGGAAAACTATCAAGTGTTTATGTGGATGTAATAATAAGCTCAGTGAGATGCAAAGAGTGGCATGAAGACATTAGGCCATGGCTCATGGGGGAGATGGTTTGGAGAATGGTTACCATTTGAACTGGTGAAGGGAAAATAGGAAAGCATTTCAGGCAAAATGAGCAAAAACATGAAAATAGAAATAATCATGGATAGGAAACTGGATGTGTTAATGGGGAAGCTCTGGTGAAATCAGACTTGTATTGAGTAGAAGACCATACTGGGGATGTTTCAGTGTTTGGACTACTTTGAATCAAGAATTTGGAATTTAAGAATGAAAGAAGGTGTTTAACACATGTTTGTTGAATGAATGTCTTATTTATATTATATTTTAGTCCCTGTCTTTCTTTCCCTCTGGTTTATTTTATTTCATCTTCTGTTTTTTTTTTCTTCCCAGCCCTCTTGAACCTTCCAGTCACTTCCCCCTTTCCCCAGCTTACATAAGACTTTTTTCTACTTTCCTACACAAGGGAATGGAAGAATCTTAGTTATTTTTAATGAGATCCAGTTATTTTTTGGGAATCTTGCTAATGAGGCTTATAATGAATCGTGTCTTCATTTTCTGGCCCTTCATTTCCCTACTGTGCATCTGGACCCTAGGAGAGAGAGTGTTCTTGACACCTTTGCAAACTGCTCACTCATCATGGCTCCCCTGCCCCCGGCAGGTCCCCAGCAGCCCAGAGCTTCATGGCTTCGCCCATATGGCAGGTTGTAGTTGAGCAAAGCTCAGACTAGAAATCAGAGGGATGAGCAATTCTGGCCATGACACTGGCAGTGGAGAATGTGCAGGAATTCGAACCATCTCCCCAGGCAATACCATTCCCCTCTCTGCTCCTATCCTTCTACCTCTGTCAGTCTTTCTGGCTCACTTTGCTTTATCACTGCCCCCAGATATTTCTTACTGCTCCTAGCTTCCCCCAGCCAATGGACTCTATTCATTTGAGGTTTCATAAGGTCATCTTGAAGAATGAATCTTGATTAGTTTTCAGATTACAGTACCTAATTCATGATTGATTTCTCAGGTGAAACAGTCAATCCCTTTTTATTCCACTCTTTTGTTTTTGTTTGTTTACTTGTTTTTTAGTTGTGGTCTTGATCACAGTAAAATATGATTTCATTATCTGTGGAATCTAAAAAAAAAAACAAACCAAAAAACAGACTCTTAAATGCAGAGAACAAACTGGTGGTTGCTAGAGGGGAGGTAGGTGGCAGGACGAGTAAAATAGATAAAGAGGATTAAAAGGTACACATGTCCAGCTGTAAAATAAATAAGTCATCAAGATGAAAAGTACAGCATAGAGAATATAGTCAGTAATACTGCAATAACATTATATGGTGACAGATGGTGGCTACATTTACTGTGATGAGCATTGAGTAATGTATAGAATGTTGAATTGATATCTCGTACACTTGAAACTAATATAATATTATATGTCAGTTATACTTCAATAATAAAAAAATCTGAAAAAAATGTTGATGGGGGTCTTTAAGTAAATAGAGATCACTTATGGGCATAGTAAACATACTTTCTGTATTCTCAGATTGGGACCCATAACTTCTAATATGTGAATGCAATGGGGACTATGAAACAAAACATTTGAAATTGGTATGGTTAAGCTAGATCTTGAATGTGTATGTGCTATATCAACATTCTCATCAAAATAATCTCCATGAACCCTATAACTGGATCTGAGTTTTCACTCTTAAGAGAATCATTTCTTTCCTTTAGGGCAGAGGTCAGTAAAAATGTAGGAACCTACATGGTTAAGGCTTCTTGCTCATTCAATCCCAAATGTGAATTAGTTTCAGATCTTTGAGCTGTTAGACTCTTGAGAGAACAAGCTCCACAGAGTACACAGGAAGAGGAGGGGCCACAAAGATTTCTTTGATTAGCCTTCAGCTGTTGCTTTCAACCTGGGGAGCTCTAAAAAATGCAAATTCTTGGGCCTCACTCTTGGAAATTCTGGTTTGACAGGTCTGGGCATCTGCTTTATAAACACCCCCAAGTGATTCTGATACCTAATTGAAGTTGTTGTAGTCACTAACTATGGCATAGTGCTTTCCGGTAGCAGAGAATCATTATGTTGACTGCTTGAAAATGGAGCCTAAGCCCCAGTGGATGGACAGGCCTGGGTGGGATTCTGCAACAGGGGGCTTGTTTTGAAGTGGGGCTTGGTGTTAAAATGGGAGCAGTCTTTATAGAGGGTTTCTGGCCAGTTTAGGCTAGACACTTGGGGGATAATTTCTGCCGCCATTAGGAAAAGGGGGGAGATTTCTTACCACTTCAGAGGCCTCCTTTGGGTGTGCCAAACTGAATGATATTTAGAGCAGCTGGGGGAGGAGGAGTTAGCAGCTGGCAGCTGGCCCTGAAATTAGCATCAGTATATCAATACTTACAAGCCAGCAGCTTCGGCGCCTTTTGTGACACCTCCTCTCTGGGACATTTCTACCCAGTGACTGTTGTGCCTGCTGTTTGTATAGCAGTCCTTTCATCAGGGCCTACTTTGAGACTTGTGATTGCCACATTTCTTCAGTATGAAAATAAATTTCCCCGGCATAGAAATACTTGGTGGGGGAAGGTAGTCTTGAGCAAAATGATTCGGTAACCTCCCTGGGGGATGGCCTTTTACACGGCCTTTCTCCTCTCACTTCCCCCAAAACATCCATATAAGAAAAATACAAGCTCAGCCCTACTTCTGGATCATTATAATTTGGAGAGTTTGCCCAGGCTGGGTGTAGACAGAGGAAAGAAATGATTTAGAGCAGATGTGCTAGTCTTATGTAACCTGAGCTTGAGGTACCAAAGGGAAATTTTTGAATCACTTAGGTCCTAAAACTGCACTTTTGAAGATCTTTTTTCTTGACAACCACCTTCCTTCTTCTGCCCATCTCATCCCCACCCCATTCCTCAGGAGAAAAGGCAATTGTAAACCTTGCCAAGAGAGAATTCCCGCATGGAGAGTTCATCAGGCCAAGGTGTGGTTCTGCCTTCTGCCCCAGGTACAGGGTGGGAGGTGTTAGTGTGGCCAGCAGAGTGGCCCCCAGAGATGTCAAACCTCTGCCATTCTCCTGCCTCTGTCCAAAGAACTGCTGTCCTTCCGTTTGTGCTCTTTTATAAACAAGTTCCACTGAGGGCCCAAGGGAGATATTCCAATCCCTTGGAGTCCAAACCCTGGGGCCGTGGTATGTTTGCTCTTGTCTCCCACCATCTATCGTAGGTCTTGGCACCTAGTGGGTGATTTAAAATGTTTGTTGTATAAATGGTAATGACCATTCCACATTCTGGTTCTAGTCGAATTCAGGCTGATTGTTTTTCCATTTCACAGCTAGCAAGTTTTCCTCCTCATTTCAGCAATAATCTTCATGCCCTGCCCGCTCCCCTCAAAGACCAGGTTTGGGCTTGTGGAGATGGAGTATAATTATTTTCATATGGCCTTGATGGAGGATTGCCCCCTGTCACTGTGAAGACATGTGGATACAAGTCTGACTTCTCATTTCACCTGTTTTTTCTTAGCAGCTCCTCGCCCACCATTGACAAGCTGAGACTTGTAAATGCTCCTTAAATAAGCCAAAATGGTAACACCAACACAAACAGCCTTAGCTCCAGTCCCAGCCACCAGCCAAACTTCTTGGACCAAGGTCAGGTGCAAGTACATATCCTTTATCTGTAGAATGGGAATAAAAATACCACTTCATTTGTGGTGAGGAGATAAATGTATTTAACAACTAAAATAGTGTCCCAGCTGAGTGTGGGCTCAGGATCCAACTGCCTGGGTGTGGATATGGGCTTTATCACTTCCTGGCTGCGTGACCTTGAGCAAGTGACTTAATCTCTCAGTGCCTCTGTTTCCCCCATGCTAAAATCAGGTTCATGATAGTACCCACCTTGTAGGATTGTCGTGTGAAATAAAATGAAATTACTTGTACAGTGTGAGAGCAGTGCCTGGCACATGGTGAGGCCCGGGATATGTTAGCTTTGAATTGAGAGTAGACGCTCATTGGATGATAGCACTCAACGATCACTATCATTTGGCCAAATTGGAATTTTATCTATGATTTTTCTCACCTTCCTGCTCAAGCAACAGAGAACTACTACTACCATTCTGACTTTGGCTTTTAGAATCTACTTAAAGTCTACAGTGAACAAAAACAATGGAACATTTCATTACTTTTTCCCCTTTAGAAGCAGAAAAAATGGAGTGTCTTTAAGTTGAAATGGTACAGAGGAACTGTCAACAGACTGGAGAATTAGTGTTTTGAGCTGAGTTAGAAAGAATATGTGTATTTTCTCTCTGAAAAGATAGATAATAAATAATAATAATTCGTGGCTACCATCTTCCTGTTTCACTCTTTTCCTTTTTTTGTTGGAGAAAAATACGTCATGTACACAAAAGACGGTATAACATATATAAATAGTTTAAAGCAGGGGTTTGCAAACTACAGCCTTTATGAACCAAAATTTGTGAACCAAATTTTGCCTATGGCCTCTTTTTGTAGGGTCCATGAGCTAATGAAGGTTTTTCATTTTTAAAGGATTGTGAAAAAACAACAATAACAACAACAATAAAGAAGATATGAGAAAGATCAAATGTGCCCCTAAAACATTTACTGTCTTGCCCTTTACAGAAAATGTTTGCCCACCCCTGGTTTAAAGAATAATAAATCAGCCCTCCTTTCACCTCTACCTATTTTATAGAACAGTACATCACTAATATCTTTGAAACTTGTGCGTACCCCTCCCTGGCCACATCCAGTGTCCTCCCCCAGAGCTAACCACTGTTCTGAATTTTATGTTATTCATTCCTTTGCTTGAAATTTTTTTAATCATATACATATATATAAGATATAAGATATTGTATATTTTGTCTTTTTCTTGACCTCTGTATAAATGGAATAATACTCTATATTTTCTTCCATCATATGTCTTATCTCTCAGTATTATCTTTTTTTCTCATTATTAAGATTTGAGAGCCATCCAGGTGCATATATGCAGGTGTAGTTCATTAATTTTCATTGCTGTAGCATCTTTGTGTGGGCATATACCATGTTTATTTATCTGTTCTACTCTAGATGGACATTTGAGTTTTCTGGGATTTTTTCCCTGTTATGAACACTTGCTATCAGCAGTCTTATTCCTATTTCCTGGTGCATATGTGCTAGAGATTCTGTAGAAGTGTAATCATTGGATCATTGGTATATGTGTTTTTAACTTTACAAAATAGCAGTCAGTGTTACAGTTTTCACAGATGGGCTGGAACTGACCTCTTGTTGCACAAAACATGGTGGAAGAAACAGATACATTCCTTTCATCTAAGTCAAGGCAACATTGCAGCTTTTGTGATTTGATTAGCCCCAAAGGGAAGGATGAGAATGCTCTTGCCATCATAGATTTTAGATCACATTTTTCTTAAAGCCTAAATCAGAATCTCAGTGGTCAGTTTTCTGTTCTTTGCTCTTCCTTTTCCCAATGAATAAGAACAAAGCTGGTGCCACATACTCATATCATTCACCAGCCAGACATTTGCAATGAAAATTCCACTTTCTATAGTGTGAGGATTCTCAGGGCAAGAGCCAAAGACACACAAAGACACATGGAGATGACTCATGGTAGAGCTTTATGACCTAGCATACACATTCTGCCCACCCCTTCATTTATGTCATGGATTCCCTCATCCTTAAGGGAAATACATTTCTTGGAGAAATTTCAGAAATAACTCATGAGGTCAAGTCAAAACTGATTTCCATGGGCACATTAAGTACTTAATGCCTGGGATTTTAGATTCCAAACCACTTGGAATCATTCCTTAGATACACTATTCTTTCTTCAGTCTTCAGTCTCTTTCACTGATTAGATTAATCTGCCCCATCTTTCTCTCCTCAGCCTGTTCTTTTCTAGGTACCCGTTTTCATACTCTTATACCCTTTGAGAAGTCTCAATATATGTTCCTCACCTTTATTGCATCTCATCTTAACCAGCTTCTGTTGCATTAAAAATCAGTACTTTCAGGTTTTTACATGCATCTCTTTCTCTGAATGTTGCCCAAAGTGCCTAAGGTTAGAGTTTTATGTGAATAAAATGTGTGAATATTACCCAAAGGGATGGGACATGGGCTATGTATGGGAACACTCATCCTTTGTTTCCTTGCCTTTTCTACCTTCAAGAACTTTGAGTTAGTGGTTTACCAGCCTGGTTTCACTTTCTGCTATCCTGTTATTAATTGAAACCTGGACTGGAAAAGTTCTGATCACATGGAAAAGCTACAGCTGCTACTATGACACATATACACATATTATTGACTTAAAATAGCAAAATAAGAAATGCTTTAAGCTTTAGAATCTCATGTAGAATGCCATTTAGTATCTATAAATATATTTATGGTTTTAAAAAAAATAAGAGAATGAAAAGGGAGAGAATCTGAGCTTTAGGAAAACACACTACCCACTTGATTGTAAGGACTCTTTCATGGTGAGGCTCTAAATCCTGATAGCTATACTCTCCTAGATGATTTAGTAACCCTTTAGTCTGAGAAATGGATTTTCAGTTGGGGTGACCTCTAATGGTGACCATATGACATGGAGTCAGGGAGGAGCTGCAGATGTCTCTTGTGGAGGTGGTGATGCCAACAAAGTGTGAAAACGTGTCTACCTTTTCCGTAAATCAAAGCTAACAGTTCATTCGAAAAGATTCAGCAAGTATTAAGAGCTTTAAACTTAATTTTATTTTAACCTCAGTAGAAATAGGAGCTTTGGTTCTACTTAGCCTGAGGGAAAACATCTTACAAGCTTTTCCCAGGACCTAAAAGAAATATGTCTTATTTCGAACACAAGCAAAATGTGTAAAGGGGTATTGTCATATTTTTCTACCTTGAACCAGAAGTGTTTTCAACACAACCTCTTGGATTTCTTCTTGCTCCAATTCTATGATTCAGTGTAGAATTGAGTCGTTCTTATGACATATGGAGTCAGAATCTTGAGAGGCTCTTTTTTCCTCCTTCTGGCTTCACCAGTTTATCATGATTATTGGCAGCCCCTCTTTAGACTTTTAGGGATGGTAGAAATAAAACACAACACTACAAAATGTTCTCTACAGGCCTCATTGTTCTCTATAGGTTACCACTGGCCTGATATGAGAGAAAGGTGATTTAATTCAAAGCCAGCCACCTTTAAGATTGGTGGAAGAAAATCTCATTGTATAATGTGTTTCAAAGGGGAGTCCCGTGGGGGGGGATGCTGGAATCAGGAAGGCTTGAGGTCCCAGACATTGTGCTCATCTCACACGGATGCTCCAGCAAATGGGCTATTGCTTTTAAGTCTCCTCTGGCAGTCTATTCAGGCTGCCTTCATCTTCTTCCCTCACCCCTCCTCTCAAAGGCTATGAATGATTTATTTGTGTTTGCTTTTTAAGTGAAGTCCTGTTATGCTTAACTATTTTACATACTATATATACCTGAATATATGAATAAAAGACAAGAGCCAAAAAAGGGGATTTGGTCAGTTTGAATTTCTTTATATACTTTCATGAATGTTAGATGAGCCAGTTGTTAACTGATATTTACTTTAATAATACAACTACTTATCTATATTTAAGATAATATGTCTAATAAAATAGAAACATTACTTTTTCCATTCCCAGCTTCCCAAAGTAATTTTATTTACTCTTTACATTTTTTTAAAAAGATTTTATTCATTTATTCGACAGGATAGAGACAGCCAGAGAGAGAGGGAACACAAGCAGGGGGAGTGGGAGAGGAAGAAGCAGGCTCATAGCGGAGGAGCCTGATGTGGGGCTCGATCCCAGATCGCCGGGATCACGCCCTGAGCCGAAGGCAGACGCTTAACCGCTGTGCCACCCAGGCGCCCCTACTCTTTACATTTTTTTGGTGATTTCTGCATCAGTGACCTAACATAGATTTCCAGACCTCATAATTCTCACTTAAGTTATTTAAAAAATAGCGTTTTTGAGTACCTGTTTAATGTGATCACTAGAACCACTGTGCCACACAATAAGAACTTCTTTGGCTAACATTAGGTAGTTGGATTTTTTTTTTTCAATTTAAAATACTTATTTAGGGGTGCCTGGGTGGCTCAGTTGGTTATTTAAGTGTCTGCTTTTGGCTCAGGTCATGGTCCCAGGGCCCTGGGATCAAGCCCCACATTGGGCTTTCTGCTCAGCAGGAGCCTGCTTCTCCCTCTCCCTGCTGCTCCCCCTGCTTGTACTCTTTCTCTCTCTGTCAAATAAATAAATAAAATATTTAAAAATATATATATTTATTAATGTATTTTAAAATAACTATAAAAAATCTGGCACATGTTAACATAAGTTACATATTTTTACAGTCACTGTATTTTCCAAAACAGAGAAATCTATGAGAATGGTATTTTTACATTTTTACAAATCTCTAATGTTTAGCTTCTCATATCTGCTTGTGCATTCAATCTTTTATGATAACTTGTTTTGATTGAAATTTCTAAAAGCCTTCCCAGGGCACCTGGCTGGCTCAGTTAGTAGAGCATTTGATTCTTGATCTCAGGGTCATGAGTCCAAGCCCCACATTGGGCATGGAGCCTACTTAAAATAGTGAAGAAAAAAAAAAAAAAAAAAAAAGAAAGCTAAAATTAACAAGTCAGGAAACAACAAATGTTAGCGAGGATGCAGAGAAAGGGGAACCCTCTTACACTGCTGGTGGGAATGCAAGCTGGTACAGTCACTCTGGAAAACAGTATGAAGGTTCCTCAAAAAGTTAAAAATAGAGC
Source organism: Ursus americanus (assembly GCF_024610735.1). Taxonomy (NCBI): domain Eukaryota; kingdom Metazoa; phylum Chordata; class Mammalia; order Carnivora; family Ursidae; genus Ursus; species Ursus americanus. Next base: position 397,133 of record NC_142152.1, on the reverse strand, counting down.
TACCCTATGACCCAGCAATCGCACTACTAGGTATTTACCCCAAAGATACAGATGTAGTGATCCAAAGGGGTATCTGTACTCCAGTGTTTATAGCAGCAATGCCCACAATAGCCAAACTATGGAAAGAGCCCAGATGTCCATCCACAGATGAATGGATAAAGAAGATGTGGTATATATGTACCATGGAAATTTACTCAGCCATAAAAAATGAAATCTTGCCATTTGCAGTGACATGTGTGGTAGAGGGTATAATGCGAAGTGAAAGAAGTCAATCAGAGAAAGATATTTATCATATGATCTCCCTTATATGTGGAATGTAAGAAACAAAACAGAGGAGCATAGGGGAAGAGAGGGGAAAAATAAAACAAGACAAAATCAGAGAAGGAGACAAACCATAAGAGACTCTTAATCATAGGAAACAAACTGAGGGTTGCTGGAGGGGTGGGGATGGGGAAATGGGGTAATTGGGTGATGGGCATTAAGGAAAGTACTGGGTGTTGTATGCAACTGATGAATCACTGAACTCTACCTCTGAAACTAATAATACACTATATATTAATTTGAATTTAAATAAAAAAGGAAGGAAGGAAGGAAAGAGAAAGGAAGGAAGGAACGAAGGAAGGAAGGGAGGAAGGAAGGAAGAAACCCTGCCCTCACACAGACAAGTGGTTGAAAAAGGGAAAGGGAACTCTTAGGGGTCGTCGGACACTTTGAGAATCATTTGCTTGCAACCTTGGCACTGTAGATAGTTGGATTTTTATTGTCATGTAGGTATGTGTTTGTGATCTCTAAAATGTAACCGCCTGCTGTATTACTTTTAAAAGCTTATAGGCTTATTTGCAACTACATTCAGTAGTTGCAAATATAACTCTTCACCTGTGAGAACAAATGACTAAATTTGGGTTAAATTTCTTTTGTCTCCTTTTTTAAACCAATTCCACACTAACATCTCTCTGTAAGTACCCCAAACAAGCATGGATTGAGGTTGTTTTAAGGCTTTTGTGCCTTACTCCCAAAAGACATTTAATTCAAAATAAAATAATTGAGAAAACACCTTGTTATGTATGAGATTTTGTAGGAATCTAATGTTCAACTCCTTTTGTAAGGGACATCCCTGGGAAGTGAAAGACAATGTTTGCTTTATAATAGGGCATTTGCAGTGTAGCAGTGAGTTTCTTAACAAGAGAAAGCACTACAGAAATTCTGTTTTCCTATTTAAAGTGTCCATTTAATTTGCTTAATATGTTGAAGTACCTGTTAATCCAGCCCCTTCTTTTATTTTCCACTTACAGATAAGGTTGATGAACCACAGGGATGAAACCTGGAGAAGGCCCCTGTGCTTACTTGCTGTTGTTCTCTTAAGGATTAAAAATGCCTTTAGAAAAGAGACAGGGAGGAGGATGTTTGCTCTGTAAACCCTTTTGAACCTAGCACTTTGGACAGAGAAAGAGATTGAATCATGTTAAAACAGTTTTAATTGAAAATATCATGAATAACTGGCATGAACCAGTTTTCTAGACAATGTTTGGAGTGACCTCGGGTCATTTCTTGATTTGGTCCTCGCCGTCATTGTCATCAACATTTTAATCATTACTATCATTCGCTGATCGCTTAGAGTGCCAAGGACTGCACATGTTGATTGACACAAATCCTTTCTCCTGGCTTGCATAGTTGCTTGCCTGTGGTGGGAAGGTTTAGACTGGAAAGGAGTGTGTATGTTATAAAGTCTTGCACACCTCAGTAGCTTGTTTCCCGCACTGTGCTGATTTTTGCAATGTTAAAACCCCTAAGGTTGTGAAGGGAACTGGCCTTACGCAAAATAACAAAGTAGGACAGAAAGTCTTCGGGTGCATTTTACTCTCCTGCAAACCCAGCTCCGTGTTCATCCCTCCCTGTACTCTAACTCTTGCTTTCTTCTGGGATTCTGTCCCGTCTTAATACCAAGCTGAGGCAAGCGCTTTGTCATGAAAAGGATCTAAGCTTAAATTTTGAAGATTTGGCCTTGAAACCTGGGTTTCCCGATTAAGAACTGTGTTTTCTTGGGCAAATCACTGAAGTTTTCTGAGCTTCCGTTTTCTTACCTATGTAAATTGGTCATGTGTGAACTAAGAGATAATGTATATTGCTGAGGCTAAGGTGTGATTATGGTCCCAGGTATCATCTGCATTTTATTTTATTTTTTTTTAAAGATTTTATTTATTTATTTGACAGAGATAGAGACAGCCAGCGAGAGAGAGAACACAAGCAGGGGGAGTGGGAGAGGAAGAGGCAGGCTCACAGCAGAAGAGCCCGACGTGGGGCTCGATCCCATAACGCCGGGATCACACCCTGAGCCGAAGGCAGACGCTTAACCGCTTTGCCACCCAGGCGCCCCTCATCTGCATTTTAATGTGGCATTTGTATGAAGGAGTATCTGCCAGTGAGTATCTGAGCTATCGATGCCTTATGAGGGAGACAGGTGTGCATTTGGAGTTTAGGGCCAGGTGCAAAAATGCCAGCACCCCTGGAATAAATTACAGTTTGGGAGGAGTGTTTGTTACCTGTCCACATTTGCCCTGTTTTCTTAATTCTCCAGTTTGAACCACAGATTTTTTTAAAAGATTAATTAATTTATTTTAGAGAGAGCCAGCAAGCGGTGTCGGGGTTAGGGGCAGAGCAAGAGAGAGAGCATCTCAAGGAGACTCCCCGCTAGGCCCGGAGCCCACAGCAGGGCTCAATCTCATGACCATAAGATAATGACCTGAGCTGAAATCCAGAGTCAGATGCTTAACCGACTGAGCCACCTGGGTGCCCTTGAACCATAGATTCTTAAAGCATAGACATGAGACGTCTTCTAGGCCCAGATGAGGTAGCTGAAGCCCAGGGAAGTGAACAGTCTTACTCAAGATTATGTCACTTAGTAGGCATCTGAGCTGGGGTGAGAGCCAGATGTCGCCTCTCTCAGTAGTGGAATTGACAAAATACCAGGTTTGCAAGTATCCATGTTTAGTCTGAAAGAGCCTTGTTAAATTTCATTTCCTCCTAAGAATTCCTCATGGAAGCTTTTAAATATCTAATGCTTTTTTTGTGTGACTTCTCCAGGTGAAATGATTTCACCAGTGCTTTAAAAAGGCAGTCCTCTGGCCTGGACCCTCTTCACCCCAGGCTGGTTAGGGCTGTGCCAGGATGGAAGACTGCAGCTCTCACACCGCAGAGGCCCTGAGGTCCTTGAAGATATTTGGGGAAGTACAGGGAGCCCTCTGATTGAACTCAGTCGGTGTCTCAAGTGGTACACTGATGTTCGTATGAAGACTCTTGTCTGAGATTCTTAACATTTTTATGATGAAATGTTTCAAGCATGCAGTAAAATGTTAAAACACACTAAGAAACACTGTTACTCACTGTAGCTCCTCAAATCTTTATTTTATTTTTTTGCCGTATCTGTTTCACATCACCTTTAAGAGAAATGGAACAGGTACAGTGGAAACGCCCTGAGGATTCCTTCCTCTTTCTTCTTCCCCCGTCCTCCCCACTGCCCCAGAAAACACTACTCTGAACTTGGCATTCATCATTTTTTGCATATTTTATATTTTACGTAGTGTATCCATAAATATATGTACTTATCTGTAAGTAGTATACAGTCAAGTTTTGCATGTTTTTAAACTTTGTATACATAGCATTATACTATATGATTCCCATACTTTGCTTATTTTGTTCAACATCATGTTTTGGGGATTTATCCATGTTGAAATATGTAGTCCATAATATTTTAACTGCTATAATTTACATTGTATGAATATGCCGCTACTTATCTATCCATTATTTTGCTGCTTGCCTCTCTCACTGTCTTCGTGCTGTACTTTAATCTTTTCTAAATCATTATTTCATTTTGTGACTCCTTAAGAGTTGATAGTAAGGCACTGCTTTCTATCATCACAGGAAAATTCAGGTAATGTCACAGAAGCCAAAGGTGAGCGTGTAGGGTTTTGAGTGGTGATAATGTGGAATTCTATTCTGGATTTTGTGAGGGCCACCTCTAAGCTTTGTGGGGGAAAAGAAATTGTTTTTGTAATGCCAAGTTTCCTTTTTTCCTAAAGCATATTTAAAGTAGACCTCTGAGTGACTTTAAGGTTGTATTTTTAAGGAGCCTTTTTTTTTTCCTTAAACAAACCATTTCTCTCCTTTGTTCTTGCTTCTTCTTTCCACTTGTGAAGGAGGCCCAGCTGGACCTGAATTGTTGCCCAGGAACTTTGGGCTGATTCATCCTCTATTTCTCACATATTTTTGAAAAATTAATAAAAAGGAGTGGCAGGGGGGAAGCCTGTAGGAATTTAGTTTGGTTGTTTCAGGGAGGAATGTCAGGAAAGATGGTTTCCCCTACCAATGGCTCCCACCAAAGAACCTTCCACCTCTCCCTAACCCTGGTGTCTCAGTCTGTGTGCCCTTCCCTGAGCAGACAGGCTTATTCCATAAGGCTTTCTTTTCCTGAGGTCCCCTTCTGTCTGTCCTTGCTCTCTCCTCCTGGGTGCATAGACCCCACTGAAGTTATCCCATCTGGTTATGAGACTTCCGAGACCTCAGTTTAACTATATTTAGTAAGGCTGGGATCGTGTGTCCCAGTGCTGTTCCGGGAGAGCTATTTCCAGGAAGGCAGAGGGCCAGTGGGGGGTAAAGCAGACAGCACAGCTGCAGGGGAAGGTTGTAAAAAAGATTAAACCCTCCCTACAGCTGAGTGTATTTTACCAATGTAAATGTTGATCTCCTTTTTTTTAAACCCTCAAGGGACCCTGAGGAGAGGGATGTGTCTCTGGAACCTTAACTAGGCAAAAAAAAAAAAAAAAAAGGCATTATGGCTGGGAATGCTGCTGACTCAAGGCAAGAAGCTTCAGGAGCTGGGAGAGGGTCACAGAAAGGTCAAGGGGAAGGAAGGTGGGGGGGGCGGTGAGGGGCCTCAAATGGAATATTTCAGGCGCTGTAAGCTTTTAAATAAATATTCTCACCCCTGCCCTTGGCTTATCAAGTCCTTCTAACCTTTTGAAGTTAACTAATCTTGCCATCCTTAAACTCACTGTGGTGTAGTTGATAGAGACTGGATCTGGTTTGAACTGTCCTGTTGTCCCAGAAAAGGAGGCAAATGAATGCTGGGAGGTTTGTTATCAGGAGGGCAGTTATATGTGGGGGCCCTGGGGTCTGCTCAGAAAGTCAAAGTAAGGTAAGTGCCCTCCTGACCCCCCCATCACATCATCTCACTCTGTTCTTCCAGCCTGGTGTTTAAGCGCGGGGATGTTTAGGTGGCCCCCGGCCAGGGTCTTATGCCTCCTTTTAACTTCGGAGTTTCTCTTTCTGGTATAAGCTAATGATTTATTTCTGATACCTCATCCAAGATGTTCCTCACTGAATTGCAGGATTATCAAACCAAAGCAGCAAGATCCAGGTATGTTGAGTTCGTGGGATAGAAAATGGTTTTAGGGGCGCCTGGGTGGCACAGCGGTTAAGCGTCTGCCTTCGGCTCAGGGCGTGATCCCGGTGTTATGGGATCGAGCCCCACATCAGGCTCCTCCGCTATGAGCCTGCTTCTTCCTCTCCCACTCCCCCTGCTTGTGTTCCCTCTCTCGCTGGCTGTCTCTATCCTGTCGAATAAATAAATAAAATCTTTAAAAAAAAAAAAGAAAATGGTTTTGGGGGCGCCTGGGTGGCACAGCGGTTAAGCGTCTGCCTTCGGCTCAGGGCATGATCCCAGCCTTCTGGGATCGAGCCCCACGTCAGGCTCCTCCGCTGGGAGCCTGCTTCTTCCTCTCCCACTCCCCCTGCTTGTGTTCCCTCTCTCGCTGGCTGTCTCTCTCTCTCTCTCTCAAATGAATAAATAAAATCTTTAAAAAAAAATGGTTTTAAGAGTGAAAATATTTGAGAATCATTATTTTTTAGTATTTCCTGCTGGCCACATGGACGCTATATTCTATTTCAGGATACAGTAAATGATATTTAGGAAGGGCTGACATTTTCTGAACACTCTCCATATTTCCCACACTTTGCTAAACCCTCTATATGTATTCTCATTTCATCTTTCCAACAACCTTATGAATAAGTCTTATTTTATAGATAAAAAAGACTGAGGCTTAGAGGGATCCAGTTGTTTCTCCAAGGTCACAGAGCTCTTACGTGGAAAAGCCAAGGCTTGAACCCAGCCCTGGCAGGCTCTGGAGCACGTTTCTACTGCTATGCTGCCATGGCATAGGCTATACATCTGGATGCAGAACTCAGCACATGAGATTATATTTCAGTTTGGTGGCATGAGGATGCCCAGTTGATTTTGAGATTGCCTTTCTATACAAAGTCCACAGGGCTTTGTTCCTAGTATTAAAATTAGGAGGAATCTTTAGGTGTTCTAGGAATTTCCTTTTTTTTTTCCTAGTTAAGCTGATCATTTAAATCATTCACTCATTCATTCAGTATTTATTAGGTGTCCAGCATGTGCCAAATGCTAAATACTGGGGAGACAATGGTAAGAAGCAACAGTAGTCATGGACAATGGGCCTGTGAAGCTGGCGTCTAGTGTAATCAAACAATCACACAATTATGAAATTTCCCTTAGGCTAAGTGCTATGCAGTAGAGGGGTACAAGTGGAAGCATTCATGATATGGGGATATGACCAGTCAGTGAGGTTGGGGAAGGCTTTCTGGGACTTGATGTAGGAGCAATGTACGCATGGGTGATTCCATGACTATTTTAGGGTGCTGTCTTTGGCTGTTCAGCAGAGGAGCTCCCTTTGGGAAATTCCTTGGATTAGGGCTTTTACTTGACATCTGCCTCATTGGCCTGAAAAAAGAAGATGTTCAAGGTTTTGAGAAGTCCAGGCTTACTCAGAGAGGACAGCCAAGCATTTCATACACTCAAACACAAGTTAGCATAGAATGCCCAGAAAGCAGGATGCTCCTACTTGTCCAGCCTAAAAATGGACTTGAATATCTCTTATCTGTTGGAGTGTGGTTATAATAGAGACCGGTACAGTTTATCTTGCCTGTATCAGTACAGGAAGCCAATCTCTAGAATAATCTAACATTTATTTAGGCTTCAGGAAGACGTATCCCATGAAATTTCTTCCATACACGACAAAGATCATAGAATCGTGGAATGTTGAGGTGGAAGAATGTTAATGAATCTTAATGGAGAAAGACCGTGTTCGGTTCTAGCTTCCTATTTGGCCTATGAGAGAAATGAAGCCCAGTGGTTAGATTTACTTGGCTAGGCTTATACATTCATGCGCTGTTCTAGCTGCTGTGGCCAGTTTGGTGATCTAACCAGACAGAACTCCTGCCCTCCCTGAGGTACATTCTAGTGGGTCTCCAGCATTTCCCAGTCCTAGCCCTGTTCTCTCTTATACCATACTCACTTTCCAGATCTCATTCCTCATTGGAAATGAGTTCTCCATGAGGCAAGAAGGCATTATTTTGATCAATGACTCTTCTGAAATTTGATGCTAGAGTTGTAACGAGCAAGGCAAATGCCTGGGAGAACCTTCTATAATAAAACAATGCTGACATTTCCCTTCACTAACATACAGTTGTTCTCTTGAAAAATTGAACATAAGCACCCCATGGCAAGGCCATACTCTTTTTGACTCATTGACTCATGGCATTGACTGAGGTGGGCTTTAGCTGTGGGCTATTGAGAAAATATTGCTTTTTTAATTTATGCTTTTTAAAAATTGCATCAGCAACAAAATATTGATTTTTTTAAGGCTGTTTTGTTTACAGTTCTTAAAGTAAGAGTAAGCTCTCCACTGGAGGTCAAAAAATTATCTATTTCTCCTTGAACTCATCTAGGCCTAATATCTTCTCTTCAAACGATTTTTTCCATTTTATTATTTCTGTGTAAGTGAGGAATTAAGTACTAACAGTCCCCACCCCCGTAAATGTCCATCTCCAACAAGTAGTATCTAGTTGCTGAGTGATTGTCACCAGTTTTAAATTAATGGATGACTTTCCTAGTGAGGCCCCATACGTTTTCATAGCTTATGACCTTTTTGTGTTGAACTAGTTTCTTGGATATCTCAGTTCAATGTAATATAAGCCTAATAATATAAGTAATGACTTACGTAGTGCTTGCTATGAGTTAAGAACAGTTCCAACTGCTTTAATAGAACTTGTTTTATTTTTTATTGTATTTTATTTTTGTTGTTTCAAATTTTTATTTCAATTCTAGTTAACATATAGTGTAATATTGGTTTCAGGAATAGAATTTAGAGACTCATCATTTACATGTAACAAGTGCCCTCCTTAATCCCCATCACCCATTTCACCCATTAGAACTCATTTTAATTCTCACAATAATCTTTGGAAGGCTGTGTTATTATTTTTTCCACAACGCAGGCGAGGAGGCTGTAGTAGATAAGGACCAAGGTGTTGAAACATCATCTTTAGTTCTACCGTACCTCTATAATTCCTCGCTTCATTCCCAAATCTTCACTAACTATGCTGAACCCATCTCCAAGTCAGTTGTTTGTTGTGCAAACTCACTTTGATTTTTCCCATCTGTCAAAGTCAGAACTGATAATGACTTTGGCTACCAACTGGTTCCACTGCCCTCCCTCTGTGACTCTTCACCAAACTTTCCAGAGAAATCAAAAGCTTCAGGTAAAAGCCCCAGCACACTCTTCAGCCTGCTTCAGTTGCCTTTTATCTAAATCTCTCTAATGATATGCTCTTAATGAGCTGATCTTTGCCGTTGAAATTCTGATTTTGTTTTGCTTTATATTGTTGTGTTGGCTCTAAGGGAGGTCAATTAACACATGAAAATACCCCTTACCCCCTTCAGGGTTGCACACTGTGCCACATTTATCTAGTTAGGATGCTGGCTTTTTGCAAGGAGTGATTGATGCATGGGATTCAGAGGTCAAAAGTGTTACATCTTGCTGCTCAAAGTGCGGTCTGTGCACCAGCAGCGTCGGCATTATCTGGATGCTTGTTAGAAATGCTAACTCCCAGGCCCTGCCCCTGACCTACCATAATCTGCATCTAACAGGTTTCCCATTAAAGCTTGAGAAGTACTGTTGTACTTCACAGTCCAGAGAATGGGATTGGTTGGATTAATTTTAGGATTTTACCCTTCTCCACTTCTGTTTCTCTCTTGTCTCTCCATCCCCAGGTATCCAGGACAGATCTTCACCATGGTAATGTCTTTCATATTAATACTTTTCTGTAAGTCTTAAAAATGAAAACGGATGTTCCCTTTTGGGTTTTACACCTGTTCTTGTTTCATGAAATGTAAGGTCTCTAGGCAGCTTTACCGTTTTTGAAATTTTTGAAATGCTCTCTGTATTTCACATGGGACTCTATTTCTCTGAGGTTTTTAAGAAATGCTATCCTTGTTTTCCCATGCTTCATATTGGTTGAAAAGAATTGTTTTCTTTTCATAAGCCGAGTATGATACAGCTGCTTTTGATGTGGGATTAGAACCAACATCTCTGAGCCAAATTATTTTGCTTTGAAGTCCTGTAACTGCAGCTTGATTTTGACTAGACGTATTCCTTATCTAAACAAACCAACAGTTAATACTTCGTCGGGAGCGCTCTACTGTTGTGTGTCTGGAGCAGCACTTTACTGATCAAACCAGTTGTTTATTTTTCAAGTGGAAAAGAATATATTACATCGTTAGCCATATTTTAAAGTTCTCAGGATTTAAATGAGAGCCCTCAGGTTTCAGTTTTAAATTTAGTTTTAATCACAAAAAGAAAACTGTGGTACTTAAGCTGAATGGATCCAGCAAAGGCCCATAGCCAGTTGGCACAGTCCTGGGTTCTGGAGCAATCTAGGACTTAGTAAGAAAACTAGCTGAGGATAAGATTTTTGAAGAAAATCCAAAGTGCCATTTGGAATGCAGGTATTTATTGGGCACCTACTGTGTACATAGTGCTACAGATTGCTACAGCTCTGGAGAACTTATGTCCTAGATTTTCTGGAGCAGTCTTGATTTCATTTTTCACGGCCAGACCATGTGTCTCAATTTTTGATCCAGCAAATATGTTCACAACAGGGGAAGCAAGGAGCAGAAGGTAAAAGAGCTGACTCTCAGTGAGGAGTCATGATGCCTGTGCTTGCTGCTTCACATGAGCCCCCTGCTCCACCTGGTAAGTGTAGGAAATGGTTCAGAGGGCACACCAGGCTGGAAAAATCTGTGCACATGGAAAGATTTTTAGAGAACTCTGCTTCCCTGGTATCCGCTGTACCCTATCTTACCCCAGAGGACTTGAGTTATCTCAAAGCCCAATTACAGGCCAAATTAAACCAGTTGCATTGGACCTTGGAGACTTTTGCAAACAATTTGGGCAGGTAATGAAACGGGCATTGGGCAATAAAGTACACACAATAAAATATTTTTGTTACTTTATGTACAGGACTAACAGTTCAAACTTGCCTGGTTTTACAGCCAGTTTGGATTAGCTAAAACAAGTTTAAGGGAGTTTTTAAATTTAAATTTAAAGACAATTAGATCTTTTAAAACAGTGTCCTTTCAACTTTCTTCCCCATCTGTACCCTCCTAATCCTCCTCATCTTCTCCTCATCTCTTGAAAAACAGAAACAAACCTATAATTGGTTATAAATAGCAATAATGCTCCATTTGAATTTATTTTTGTGTTCATTTCTCCTCTAGAGTCTTTGGTGGAGGTGCTAGTGTGGGGGACAATGAGGGGATTTATTTGCTGGTTTTAGAGCAAGAATCTGAGAGTAAGGAGGTTAACTGCCGGACCCTTAGTCTGTGCTTTTCTATAAATTGTGCACTTAAAGGGCAGACCGCAGAACAGGAATGTGCCCGGCCCTCTCTCTGCTGGCTTACAGTCCAAAACAAAAGGTTAGGAACTTCCAGTTAGACACAAAATATCCTCACTTCCATTTTAAGTGGTGATAGTTCTTTTCTTTGCAAAGTTATTTGCCATTTATCTTTCTTCCCAGAGTTGGAGGTCCACGGCAGCATCCTTCTTGGCAGGAAATACCAACTCCGTCAGAGCGTGTTGGAGGAAAGGGAGTGTGCTCGAGAACCGCCCTCCGAGTCTGGGTTGGCGCCTCACTGTTTTCTTGCTCCGTGTTTTCTGGTAAGTCACTTAAACCCCAGCTTGCTCACTGTAAAATGTGCACAACTATAGAGATTTCACAGCCTCCTTGTGTAAGATGAGAGAACGTATATCAGTGTACCTAGCAGCGAGAAGAAAGTCCTCAAAGGTTATTTTTCTCCCTGATGACTTCATTTAGGATTGCTTGTATGCGTGCGGCTGGCACGACACCCTCCTCCACACCCAAAGCGTGGCATATCCTGGGAAATGCCTCTGCATGGAAAAGCCTGCACATCAGTCATTCGTTCATTTGCTTATGCATTCAGCATGTATTACGTATCAGACATTAGGAACATAAAATCAAATAAGACATAATTTACCCCCAAGGGGCTCCTTATGGACCCATCACAACTTTTGTCTAAATTACCCTTTTAAAAAGACTTCTTTTATGGTCTCAAATTTCTGATCTGCCACCTGAATCGACTCCTCACTTTCATTTTGAGTCCATTAGTTGGTCAACTACACCGGTCAGCAGACCATTAAAAAAAAAAAAAAGACTGTAGATTTTTCTTTATTTTAAATTAATTTTAATTCATATTGATTGTCACTGCTTATCATCTTCAAAGAGAATTACTTCTTATGGGAATTAAAATCCACAGATTCCAGAGAACGATACAAACATACTCTCCTCTGTTTAGTACTTAGTGATGCCTCCTATAGTATTTACAGTCAGGATTGCATTGAATAGTATGGCCCGGCACATAGCAGGCGCTTAATATTAACTGGAGTGAAGTATAGTTCTCAGAGGGCAGATGATACAACATTTACTATCCTGCTCCCTTTAAATTAAGATTTGAATAAAAGAACTCAAGAGCAGTATCATTTGTGGCGTCTGGGTGAACTGGACTTTTTTTTCTTTTTTTTCCCCACCGCATAGGCACCTCTCAGTGTGATTGCTGGGGAAGTATGGAACAGGAGTGAGAGGCTTAGGCTTTGCAGTCAGGCAGACATGCTATGCTCCGAGTTGGGCCACTCACTCTTGTAAGCAATTCAGCAACTATTAGCTGTGATTTGGGGCAAATTACTTGATCTCTCTGAGCTTCTGTTTCCTCATCCGTAAACAGAGCATCTTAACAGTACGCAGCTCTCTGGCTCGTGATGAGAATTAAATGGGGCGCTGTGCGTAAAATGCTTGGCTCACTGCTCACGGGAGCAGCCAGTGAGTGTGGCTGTTCTCATTAAGTCAGGTGTGGGGACTGAGGAGGTTGGAATTTTGGATGAATGGCTTTGCCTTTGGAGATTAACATTCCCATTATTATTGCATAAATCAAATGGACAGTCTTTGAGGGTTTATGGCCCTTCCATCTTCTTAGGAGGCACTGCTTCCTCCAGATGTAGTTCTAACCCAGAGGCCACCTGGAGGGATTCCCAAGGCGTCATCTATTAACAGGCTCTGGGCTGGATATACCCAAGAGGGAGGGGGCAGCCATTCCCTGGGGATGAGGGCAGCAAGTCTGGGGCCACTCCAGGCCCCTGCCCCCTCCCTCATACTTTATTTAGCTTTAGTTCAGGGACGAGGGCACTCAGGCCTGCAGATGGGAGCTGTTTCATCTTGGCTGGGTCAGAGGTTAATGGAGATAAGTAGTGTCTTCTTACCAGGAGGCCTCAGGAAAGCCCAGTATGTTGTTGGAGTTGAATCAGGATCTCAGAGATTGAACAGACTGATACTCTCCTACTTTGGGGAGAGAGAGTGAGGCTCTGTGTGAGGGAGGCTGCAGTGGGCCAGGCTGGAGGCAGGGGCAGCTAGAGGTCCTTGTGCCTCACTGAGTACCTCAGGGTGAAACAAGAGAGTTGCCCACAGAACAGTCAGAACTCTGAGCTCAGTGCACTTCACTGTACTAAATCGGGAGATTCTGCACAGCCCCATTTTGAAATAAAGGCAGTCCTGCTCCCGCTTCCTGAGCCTTGGGACCAGAATGGGTTTCTTTGCACAGACTACCACTGTAGTAGCCTGTGGTCTGGCTGCCCCTGTGACTAATGGGAACAGCAGCCTGGGGTCTGATCCAATGCTCCCTTTGGCTTGAGTCTGTTCTGATGAGGGCAGCATGTCTGGAAGTCCATGGGCTTTAGACCTGGAGCTTCTCTTCTGAGATGAAGTAATCTCAACAAGTCAATCCAGGTTACTAAAGAGAGGGCAAGTATTTAAATATTAGGAATGTTTCTAAACATCTGGCAATCTCTTTTCTTCTGAAATCCTTCCTTGGTCATGCCATGTAGAAATATTCTTCCTCTGTATTCCTAGAGCACTTTGTATCACTTCTCTGTGGCTTTAATTACTCACTGCTTTGCATGCCAAATTCCCTCTCATATCTTGCTTAATGTTCTGAAAGGGACTGAAGCAGCCTGCCTGCCTCTCTCCCTCCCTTGCTCCCTCCTTCTCTCTTTCTTTTGTTCTTTCCTTCCATCCTTTCAATGATATACATTGGGCATCTGTCTACCTGGTACTTTCTAGGTGCCAGAGACAACTGTGAACAAAACAGACATAGTTCTTGCCCCGGGGAACTGCTGTGCTAGTGGGCATGTTCACTCACTCCTCCTACTAGATCATACTCTCTGGGAAGCAGGAGCCATCTCATACTTCTTGTATCTCTTGTAGCGGCTTATGCCTCGCCAGCCAAGGGGGCTAAAATGCTTGTTGAATGATCATATGCTTCTTGGTACATATGTAGAGGTGGCCAGTTCAGAAGCTCCTGAGACCAAGTAAATGGCTGAATGCCTGGGAAAGACTAGGGAGCAGTGGTGACTCTGGCAAACTGGAGAACATGGAAGCTGGCACACAGCCATTGCTGTCTCTTGGGCGGGCTGTGGCCATCTGGGAACGTGAGCCATGTCTTGCTGAATCTTCTGATTTCTTGAGAGAAGCTTGAAATTAGGATTTTAATGTGAAATCTCATTTTTAAATGTTGAAGTTTAATTCAGTTAAAAGACCTAAGAAAATTCATCTGTGGCCTGGCTGAAGAGAGCAGGCTGTCCGAGTGTTCTTGTTGTTAGGGATTTACTGCTTTGTGGTGTTTGTGAAGTGATGGGATACCATGTCGGTGGCCGTCAGACTAGAAATCGGGGCTAACTCACAGGTTCCTACTTCTCTCCACCCCCTCGAGCCAAGCAGTTACCTCGATGCTCCAGTCTATTTGGGAGACGTGCTTTATCACCCTCCTGTGCCTTCAGCTCCTCCCACATTCTCCAGTGAACACTCATATGTAGCAGGGCAGGAAAGACCTTGCTAGGAAGAAGTATAGCCTGGCAGCGATGAGCCCGGGAATGGCAGTGTTGCACCGTGCTGTCTGTATTCCTTTAGGAGAGAGACAGACCCGCTGCTGGACATCACTTCACGTCTCTGGGCCTCAATTTCTTTACCTGTAAAATGATCATACTCTCTGCCTTATAGGGTGGTGATAAGAATTAAATTATATATTAAGGTTATAAATAATATATAAGAAGATGAAAGATTAAGACATCTATAATCTCCTTATTTGGTGTTTAAGGAAGCTCTGGAGAGCTACTTATCTTCTCAAGTCATGACTTTGACTGGGCTGGCCTTGGATTTTTCTTGGGGTTTGAGTGGTAGGGCGCTGGTGATTAAGGGGTTTGGGGGTGGGGACAAATTTGGGAGATAAATTGCAACTCATAATTTAGTTCAGCTTCGTGCCTGGTGATGGCTTGGAGTGTAATCAGTATTTTTATTTTTAATCAGTAATCAGAACACTGCTGAGACCATGGAGGTAAAAAAAAATGTTGTTCCTTCCATCTCTTGTTGGTTGTGGTTGCTTTCTCTGTGTTTCAGACAGGCAGCATTGTACCTGCAGAAGGACACAAAGGTTGCTGGTGTTTGAGAATGGTGTATGATGAGAAAGCTGGAGAGGTCTTTTTTGTGTATTCCTTGGGGCCACACTGGAAAGCAAGGAGAATGTCACAAACTCTGTCTCAGTTGTAGAGCTAGAATTCAGTACATGGAAGAACCCCAAGGGGGTAATATTTCATTACATCTAGAGTTATCCTGGTTGTGTATGTGTGTGTGTGTGTGTGTGTGTGTGTGTGTGTGTGTGTGTGTGTGTATACATACACATTCTGGCTTTCTGAAGATGCTGACGAGCCAAGATATGCCTGAGAAAATAAATACACCAAGTAGAGTAAGAGGCTAGGACCTTGGTTTCACAAGTATTTCTCTAAAGCCTGCCACATCATCACTATTAGGGTTACTGGCTCTTTAAGCTCAGCCTGAAAGAGAAACTTCGGGGAACTTGTGATAATGAGGACTTACTCGATTGGCTTCTACCATGGATAGAAAATAAACAGTATAGGTGAAAGTGGTTAGTGTCTCCCAGTCTGAATGGTGAGTAATCACTCTTCGACTGTGGACTTGGAGTCAGACAGAAAGCTCTAATAAAGCTTTCTAACTGTGAGTCTCATGAAGATCACTCAACCTGTCTGGGGATTAGTTTCTCCATCAGTAAACTGGAGATGATACTACCTAATCTTTAGGCTGCGGCAAGCATTGCACAGAGTAACGGATGGTCACCCCTCTTGGAAAGACTCTGGAGTCTCTGTATACTTATGCATATATTTTAAAGTCAGGGCGGCTTCCATTAAGGCACAGAAATGTATAAGAGTGTGACTTTAATAAACTGGAGAAAATAGATGTCCATTTTTTATCCCGAGCCCCACTCCTACACCCTCCCTGGAAAAAAAGCTAGAAATAACATACGTAGAGCTAGACACTAAGAAGGATGGAAAATGTGCATGGCAAACGGGATCTAAATCCAGTCAGTTGCAGAGAAGATGACTAGCCTGACAGCCTTCTGGGGCTTCTTTGGGAGGGGTGTCTCCTTGAAGGATAAAGCTCCCAGGACCCCCAGTTTACCGAATACCCCACCCCTGAGTTCCCATGGCTGCTGTGAATGGGGAAGTGAAAATGAGGATTGGGGCTGTGAGAGCCTCCTGGGGCTCCTACTGGTGACTTCCTCCTATAAATCAGCCATAGACAGCTGCGTCCACTTGCACCACGGGATAGAAAAATAGACCCTGTTGCTAGACAGCAACACAGGCTCCACAAACATTGTGGGATCAGAGGGCAGGGGGCTTAGCCCAAGCACTAGCTAAACAGCCCCACAACCCCACAGATCCATTTGTTTATTTTCACAGTGGCATTGCCTGTCTGTGCCACAGGAAGGAGGAAGACCCCCCAGCTCCACTCTGCTCTGCATCTGTAGACCACTTACTGCTCACCCCTGCAAAGGCCTGCTGACCTGCTAGCTTATTTATTTGTTTGAGTTGCGCACGGACTGTCTGCTAGGTCTAAGTTTCAAAGCTAATGGGGAAGTGCTCAGTCTGTGGAATAGTCAGCTATTGGATTTTATTAGGTCTGCTGAATCTCTGATTGAGCAAAAAGGGGAGCCTTGTATGGACATATTCTGCTCCTCTCTCTTCCCACTATGCACCCTACCATCCCCCACCCCTGATACTGTCATCAGGGTCTTCACTTTCCAGTTGGCATCTGACCCGGCCCGATAAACAGCCTATGGCAGCTGTGCGGTGAAGCCTCCTTCCTTTGACTTGAATCAGTGTCTTCTAAAATAAAAGCACCTTTCCAACATTTTTAATGAAAAATTTAAAGCATACATTAAAGTAGAAAGATTTTTACAGTGAACACCTGTAAATCCACACTAAGGCTCTATTAACATTATAATACTTTATCATATGTCTATCTATTCATCTTACTTTTGACACATTTCAAAGTAAATTGCAGACATTGTACCCTAACCCCTAATTACTTCGTTATGTATACCAGTAACTAGACTTCAATATTTGTTTGCAGTTTTTATTTTCTTTTTCTTTTTTAATATTTACTTTATATAGAAGTGCTTCTGTGTTGGGGGTGTAAAGCATATTTTTTCTTTTAACATAAAACTTACATACAATGAAATGCACATATCGTTAGTGTTTTTTTGTGAGTGAACAAATGCATACATCTGTGTAACCCAAACTTATCAAGTTATAAAACACTGGCATCACCTAGAAAGTTCCCTCCTGCCCCTTCTTGGTCAATACCACCTCTATTCCCTCAGAAGCAATTACTGCTCTGATTATTTCTGCCAATAGATTAGGTTTGCCTCTTCTAGAACTTCATAACAATAGACTCATGCACTATGCTTTCTTTGTGTAAAGTCTCTTCATTCAGCATGATGTTTTTGAGATTTTTCTATGTTGTCTGTTTCAGTAGTTTATTCCTTCTTTTATTGGATAGGATTTCATTGCATGAATATTCCATAATGTGTTCTTTCATTCTCCAATTTTTTGGGCCTGGGCTGTTTCCAGTTGTCAGATAGTATTAAAAAAAGTTTCTGTGAATATTCTTGTTCAAGTCATGTTGTGGACATATGTTTTCATTTCTCTTATATAAATATCTAGAAATGGAATGACTAGCTTATAGAAAATGTGTAGACTTAATTTTATAAGAAACTGGAACATATTTTTCCCAAAGTGATTTTAACATTTCACACTCTACCAACAACGTATGAGAGTTCTGGTTGCCCCACATCCTTGTCAACATTTGGTGTTGTCATTCTTTTTGATTTTAGCCATTCTGCTGGATGTATGGTGGTATCTCATTATGGTTTTAATAAAGGCTTAATTTTAATATATATAAGCTTTTATGTATTAAAGATGTAACTTATATAGTTGTTTAGCTGTATAGCTAAAGGTTTAACTTATATAGTTTTAAGTTTAACTTATATTTATAGTTGTTCTAAATACTGAGATTTGAATGATTAGTATCCCTGGCTGGGCTTTCAACTTTAATTTTCATTTTCTAGAAGTAGGTTGGAGCATATAGGTACTTGCCTTAAATTATCCTGGTATTTAGTGAAATATGTATTTTTTTCAAATTATTATGATTACTGTCAATACTTACCTGGTATGAGAATATCCATTATAACACTTTCTGGGCAGGACATGTATCTGAGGAAGTGAATAAGGGATGTGCTTTTAGAAATAGGGTTTGATAAGCAGAATTTTGGGGATGTTGTCCCCATATGAATGAAGTCGACAAGCATGTCAGTTTTTAGGGATGTTTGCATTGCATGTTTTGCGGTAGCACTTGGAGCTTTTCCTTGCATTTATGGTCTGAAATGTTCAGAATGGAACTCCAGTCCTCCTCGCCATCATCTTTGGCTTTCCCAGCAGCCTGTTCTGAGTTCTGTCCTGTTTCTCTTGCTGATGCTGCCCAGGCTGCCCTTAAACAGACCTCTTTCTTACCCTGTGTGTACTGCCTATGCTTCGATCCCAGGCTCTTGGCTTTAAGTCTCACATGTATGTAAATTTCTGTCTCTAGTGTTAACCTTTCTCCGGAAAGGAGACACCTCATCAGAGCTTTTTTCTAAAAGTACGAGTCTGTTTATAATTACTTAATAGTTCCCTATCACCTGTAAGAGAAAGCTGGTAACAGCTAACAATTATTTTGCAATGCCCACTCTGAGCATTCTGTAGGAAGCAGCTTATGTGCGTTATCTCATTTAATTTTCACAACAATATCTACGAGGTAGGTCAGAGGTTTTTTTTTGTTGTTGTTTTTAAAGGGTTATTCAATCAATCATTCATTCATTCATTCATTCATTCATTTTAGAGAGAGAGAAGTGGAGGGAGGGGCAGAGGACAGAGAATCCCAAGCAGACTCCCCTCGGAGCACAGAACCTGCCTCGGGGTTCATCTCAGGACCCTGAGGTCATGACCTGAGCCGAAACTAAGAGTCTGGCACTTAACGACCGAGCCACCTGGGTGCCCCACAAAGTAGGTCATAGTTTTATATTCATTCTTAGATGAGGAAACTGAGACTTAGGGGAGGTTAAGTGATTCACCCGTGGTCACATAGCTGATGAGCTGTGGATTCGATATTTAAACCTGGGCAGTCTGACACCAGAATCCAAGCTTTTAAGTTCTGCGTTGTTCCTTAGTAATAGCACTTCTCCTGCTTCCTGCTTTTGTTCGGACACTTTCCAACTCGCCTCTTGCCTCATGCTGTGCATGAGCCACATGGACAGGTTTACTGTTACTTGAAGCAAGCCAGGCTCCTTCGTACCTCCCTGACTTGGCAAACACCATTGCACCTTCCGACAGTAGTTGCTAACCTCGTCATCTCTTCTGTCAGTGGAACCCCTCTGGCAACGGTGAGTCCAAGCATCACGGTGCCTATGGAATCTTCTAAAACAATGCTGGTGCTCACTCCAACTTCTGTTTGTATTGTTCTGGTGTTTCAGCCTGTGAGTGACTTGAGACAGGGGCAAGACCGTGTTTTACTCACCTGGTACTCCTAGAAGTTAGCCTTAGGTGGGTTTCCCTGCGTAACTAATGCCAAGAACAACATGGGGAGGAAGAGAGGAGCACAGCTGGACAGAAGGCAGCAGAGCTAAGTACATTTACTTCAGAAGCCTCAGCTGGTCCATGGGGAGCTCTGTGATTGTTCTTTAGATTGGTTCCTTATTGAGGCAGGGAGTTAGGACTCTGTCCCCCAGTGCCTACCAATCATTCACTGTAAGCTGCTCCAGGAAGGGGCATAATCTTAGGTGGTGCTTAGAGCAATTCTGGGAGAAGAATTTAGCTATGAGTCTGTGGCACCCAAAATACTTTAAGCAGCTCAGAAAATAAGTACCTCAGTAGTTCACCACCACATGCACTACCCTTAGCAAACACGTGCAAAAAGAACAAATACAGGAAGGGAATCTCTCTTCAGCAACTAGATTAAATATACTGTGTAGCTTCTGTTGCATGTGGAAGTCTTTAAAAAAAAAAAGAAAAATTTTAGAGAACTTGGGAATGGATTAATAGAGCATTAATGGATTAAATATATATTAAGAAAATATAAGTTGTTGGATTTTGACAGGATAGAAAAGTTCCTCATATACTGAACATTGCTTAGCAGTACATTTGTTATTTCTAGAGGAGGGAGGGGATAAAAAAAAAAGGCTTCTTTTTTGCTTTATAATCCACTAAACACGTTAAGTGATAAGTATATTGGAGGCGTGTTTATTAATCATTACTAGATTCTGAGATCATAAATGTGCCTTTAGTGCATCTATTAGCTCTTCTCACTAAGGTCACTTAGGATAAAATGGACCTGTTCCAGCTTTTCCTGTTGATTTCCTTTCTCAAATAGAACCAGTGCCTCGAGTTCCAGTGTGGTTTGAGTGTTAGATTTAGCTTTATTCCATAGAGTTTATGAGTCAGCAGTGCCCTTCTGCCCCCGAATTCCTGTAGTTTTGTTGACTTGATACTAGGATATGGTTTGAGTGGTTTACAGCCCCCTTAACATATCATCATCAGCCAGAATTATCATCCCGGTTCCTTTCTCCCAGAAGGAGGCAGAAGTAGCCCTTTGGGTTAAGACTCTGGCCCCGGAAGCCACAGAACCTTTGACCTCAAGCCATCCTGTGGAATCTGAACCACCTCTGGAGAGACTCAGAATGACTGAGCCTGTTAATGGACTCCATCCTCTTTGTGGAGTATCTCAAATTGTGGTCATTTAGAGCATTATTATGGAATTGTTTATTGACCTGTATAAACACATACACTATTTATCACTATAAATGTAACAGGTGCTTCCCAGGCTGCCAGCTGGAGGTACTTTAGGGTCTCTAAAGTAGTAACAGAGTGGTATTTTTCAGGATCAGCTATCTTCACAAAGAACTGCAGAAACCTGCAGTTTAAATTCTCCCTTTGGGTTCAAGGCAGGAAAGGTTGGGGAGACGGATTCTGTGGCATCTTGAAAATTGCTGCCTTTCTCCACATTCTACACAGTTACCTGATTTTTCATGGAAAATGACAATGGTGGAACATCCACCCAGAACATCCACCCACAACAGCGTGATGCTCTTTTTCATCGTGCTGGAGGGGAGTTCTCAGTATTTCATATCAATGGCTGCATTAATTCACTGATTCAACAAATTGTGTGCCTATTATATGCTACATGTTGCTCTAGGTAGTAGGGGTATATCTATAAACAAAACAGATCTAGTCCCTCCTTTCATGGTGCTTACAATCTAAAGAGGGGAAAGAGATGCACCATGAATGGATCAGTACAAGTCAGGTGGTGGTGTGAGCCACAAAGAAGAGTAAAGCAAGAAAAGGGGTATAGAGCAATGGTGACAGTGGGCGTTATTTAATACAGAGATGGTGATATTTGAGCAAAGATTTGGAGGAAGTGATGGACTGAACCACGTGTTTACCTGAAGAAAGAGTATTCAAGGCAAAGAGATAGCAAGTTCAAAGCAGTACAAGCAGGCTTAAAATATTTAAGGAACAGCAAGAAGGCCAATGTAGATAGAATGGAATAATGGAGGGAGAAGAGAGGAGAAAATATTAGGGGCAGGTCCCATGGGATTGTATAGCCATGAAACAACTTTGAGTCTTACTCTGAGTGAGACATGAGGCATTGAAGGGTTCCAAGAAGATGACTGACATGATCTGACTTCTAATTAAGCAAAATATCTCTGACTGTTGTGTGGAGAATACACTGTGGGGGATAAGGTGAAGGGTAGAAGTTAGGAGACCACTGCAGTTGTCAAGTGGAGGGATGATAATGTCTTGAAATATAGAGGTAATGGTGAATGTGTTGGAAAGTGGTCAAATCCTGAATATATTTACAAGGAAGGGTTAACAGAATTTGGTGATGGATTGAATGTGAATATGAAAGAAAGAAAAAATGACTCCAAGGATTTTGGCTTTAGCAATTGGTTAAAATAGAAAAGTCATTTACTGAGACAGGGACAACTGAAAGAGGGTTGGGTGTGACATAGAAGATGTTGAGTAAGTGGTTGGAAATAAGAGCTTGGCCTAAAGGAAAGATATTGGGGTTGGAAATGTACATTTGGAGTATGTAGCATACAGAGAATATTTTAAGCCAGGGTACTAAATAAAATCAGAGTGAGTGTAGATAGAGAAGATATGAGGTCTGAGGCCTCCCCAACATTTAGAGGCCAGAGAAGACTGAGGAAGAGTGACCAACTAAGGTGTTTTAGAAAGAAAATGAAAGTATTTTAGGAAGAAAGGATCAGTTAAGTCAAATTCCTGTGATGTTATTAGGTTAGAATAGGACTTAGGAATGAGTATTGCTTTTGGCAATAGAAGGTCATTGGAGACCTTAAGCCATCTTGGTGGAGTTGTGGAATTGAAAGCAAATCGGGATGAATTAGAGAATTGAAGGAGAAGTAGAAATAACAAGTATATACAAGTCTTTGTGGTAGTTTTGCTTTAAAAGGGAACAGAGAGATGTAGCTAGAGGAAGAAATGTGGGGTCTAGGGAGTCTTTTTTACAAAAAGGTGTGGGTACAACACAGTGTTTGTATGATAGTAGGATGATCCAGTAGGGTAGAAAAATAATTGATGAAGCAGGAGGGAGGTGATAGAACTGTAGGAGGGAGCTATGTTCTAGAGCAGTGGGAGGTAGTAGGATTCTGTGCAAGAGTAGGTTTGACCTTTGCTAGGGCGTGGGTAACTCACTTATCAATAAGGGAGAAGGCAGTCGATGAGCACAGATGCAGGTAAGGTGGTTGGCTAAGTTGTGGGAGCATGTGCAAGTCCTCTTTTGATTGCTTCTTTTATCCTGGTGAACTGAGAGGCAAGGCCACGGGTAAGCAAGTGGATGCAGAGTGCTATGCTGGAGATTTGAAGAAAGGTGAGAAGAAGTGAAATAGTTGTCTAGAAGAGTGGCAGAGTCAACTGACAAAGAAAACAGTAAATTTGATGCAGAGCCAAGGTCTTATTTGAGAATTTGAAGAAAGATCCATCAGTGTGGTTACATACCTTTCTCTGGCCATGTTCAGTTACCTAGGTAGGTATGTAGAGTAGACAAAATGTTGGAGTTTGGTCAGGTGATAGCAGAAGGAGACAGTGGCCAATTGCCCATGGAGTCCAAATGAACAATTAACTACTAGTAATTGTTTGTCTATATTAAACAACAGAACACACCCCCTTGAAGTCTCTGAAATGTGTCCAAAGTGAGCAGGACAAAAATATGACTGTCATTTTATCCAAAAGGCCCTCCCATGTGACACTGTGTATCCTGCCACACTCATGTGCCCCAACATTCTCTCTCACAGGTGATACAAGCCCAGAGAGGGTATGGTTATAGGATAGTTCATGTCCCCCAGTGGCTGAAGGGGCCTAATACAGGGGCTATCTTTACCACCATCTCCACACTCCACCCCAGAATCTAGTCCTTCCCTTTTTCAGTTCAGCCAAGACATTTGTCCTCAAGTAGCAGGAGCCCTTCAGCTGCGCCTGGAACATTCCTCGGCTGCATATACACAGAAGGAGTCTGAATGCTGAGACCTCTGTCATCAAATTCCCCCATTAATTTGTTTTCCTTGTGTGTGGATCCTATAGTTCCCAGGAAACTTGAAGAATAAATAAAGTTGATATTTATTTATCTTGTTGCAACAGAGATTCACTCATGTATTTATTTAGTGATAGACTTAGGAATGACAAGAAATCCTTCTTTTCTTTTCAAAGCCCTTTGAAAATGTTTGTTACAAATAAGATTTTATGTTTAAAGCAACAGTGATATCCCTATCCTATGAACTGAGAATCAGGGGTACATGATTTGGAAATGACTCTTTTGTCATCCTGACACTTAGTACCTGTTTTTCTCCCCAATCAACTGGAATTTTCTGTTAAACAATGATGATCTTGCAAAAATGTTCTTTCATATTTACAGTGTCTTGACACAGTGTCCAACAGTCAGTAATGCAAAATTAGAATCACAGAAATAGCTTTCTGTTATTGTCCTGGGTTTAAAAATCCAAAATCGTAACGGTGTTGCACTGATTCTGCCAAGTGTCCCTACAGTTTTTTTTTTTCCTCGCTACGTGCTCCAGCTAAACTTTTGTGCAGGTTTCCTTGCATGGCTTGGAATTATGCATTTTCTTACCATATCAGATGCTTCTTGTATTTGTGGTGTTCACGTTTTCTTTCCTGAACCCCAGCCCTCTTCCAAATTGTACTCTTTCCAAGAGTGAGAAATAGGACTGAGATATAACCACTATGGAAAACAGTCTGGTGCTTTCTTAAAGAATTAAAAATAGAACCACCATATGATCTGGCAATCCCACTTCTAGGCTTATGTCCAAAGGAAACAAAATCATTATCTTGAGGAGATATCTGCACTCCCATGTTCATTGTAACATTATTTACAATTGCCAACATATGGAAATGACCCAAGTGTCCATCTATGGATGAGTGGACAAAGACGTTGTGGTATACACACACACACACACACACACGCGTGCGCAGACGCACACACACAATGGAATATCATTCAGCCTTAAAAAAGAAAATGCTATCATTTGCCAAACTCACAGAAAGTGGTGCCCAGCGACTGGAGGGTGGGCGAAATAGGGAGAGGTTGATAAAGGGCACACATTTTCAGTTATGAGACAAGTAAGGTCTGAGAAACTAATGTATAACATGGTGTCAGTGTAAACTGACAAAGAAAACAGTAAATTTGATGCAGAACCAAATCTTATTTGAGAATTTGAAGAGAGATCCATTAGTGTGGTTGCATACTTTTTTCTGGACGTGCTCAGTGACCTAGGTAGGTATGTGGAATAGGTAACATGATGACTATGGTTGATAACACTGCATTGTGTTATTGAAATTTGCTAAAAGAATAGAACTTACATGTTCTCACCGCCCCCCCCCACAAAAAAGAAAAAAGGAAATATCTGAAATGATGGATGTGTTAGTTAAGTCAATGATGGGAATCCTTTCACAATGTATATGTCTATCAAATCATCACATTGCATACTTTAAATTTTGTCAGTTATACTGCAGTAAAGCTGGGGGAAAAAAGACAAGAAATGGGACCAAGATGGCTGCAGAACAGAGACCAGCACTGCTCTGTTGATCATTGCAGCTTGACCCACTTAAGCCAGAACTGGGCCTTCAATCACCCACTGCTAATCCTTCACAGCCAGCTCTCATTCAAATGCCTGTGACTTCTCGATTTTGTTGAGGGCTTGGGATAGAGGCTGCCTGTCTGAGCTGTCCCTGACGTCAGTGGAGCAGAGGGGAAGGGAAAAGAGGGGTGATGGATGATCTCACAGCGCTGAGTCCTTGAGGCAGTGCTCAAAGGAAAGTCCCAGAAGGGCTGCCATTCGCACCAGGAGCCCGAGGCTCTGCTGTTTTAGGGCAGGGCAGCTCTGCGCTCCCCCAAACTGTCGAACTAGGAAAACAATGTCTATGCAGGCCTGAGACAAAGGCTTCCACAGAGCAAGGATGCTCTTGAATTCTTCTAGCCCATGCTGGTATTATTCACGACAAATCCACTCCCCACCCCCACTGAAATGATCCACGTTGAGAAAGAATGATGAAAAGACAATGGCCCATTTAGCAAAGCAGATGCTTTCAGCTCCTGTTTTAACCTCCTTCCCATCCTGTCATCACTCCTTAAAGTGCAGAGTTTTCACAGATTGGAAAGGAATTGTCTGGAAGAAAGGCCTGTCCCTGCATGTGTTGGGCATGGGAGGGAGTAGACTTAGTGTGTAAAAGTCTAAGTGGAGATGGTGAGTGGGGACTGGAGGGGCATATGAGGGACGGTCCCAGATGCTAGGCTTTCCATTGTGCTTCATGTACAATCTGACCTTTCGACCGTAGCTCATTCCTAGACCTGCCCAGCTCCTTCCTGCTCAGGGCCTCACAAATGGTCTTTCTAGAAACAGAAACCTCCCATGATTTCCATAGCACCTGTGATACCGGTTAACATCTACCGAGTGCTTACGAAGCATCAGACACTGTGCCACTGTGCTAAGTACTATATGTGACTGATTATTTCATTCAGTTCTCACAGCTGTAAAGTAGGAATTGTTATCCCCAGTTTATAGATGATGAAGCAAATGCACAGAGAGGTTAAGAAATCTGTCAAGATTTCACAGCTAATGAGCAGCTGAATTATGATTTGATTCTAGGTCTATTTGACTTCAGAATGTATGCTCTGTTTTATCATTTATTTAAACACCAACTTTTTATGTTTTTCTCCCATTAGGCCTAAGTTCCATGAGTGCAGGACCTATGTATGTTTTATTCAACATTTCCCCCTGGTACCTAGCATGGTCCTGGCATATAGTAAATATTTATTAAAATAATGAATAAAAAGTGAAATGAAGTGTAGTTGTAGCCTCAGGGTGTTTCACTGTGGATGTGCTGATATTTCATTATGGCTCCTCTTCTCAGGGTTCTCCATGATCCTTAGCCCCTGATGGGTCTCACTACCATCTAGTTTGAGCAGTAATTTGGAAGACAGATTTAGGGAGGAATCCTCTCCTTGGAGATCATATATCCAACCACCATCTTGACATGACCACTTGAATACCTAATAGATTTCTCAAATTCATTATCTTAACTGGTCCTTCCTCATTCTTCTCCACCTTAGTCAATGGCTGTGTCACCCACCCAGTTGCCAAACTGAAATAAACCTGAGAGACAGAGACATTCTTGATGGTTTCTGGATGGTGTTCCTCACATTCAATCCAATTGCAAGCCCTGTTGTTCAACTTCCAAAAGGTATCTGTAGACTGTCTATCTCTTCCACCACTATCCTAGCTGAAGGCACCATTGCAGTAACCTCCCTACCTAAACGATCCCTGGTTTTGACTATAGTTTCTGGATCTTTGTGGATTCTCATTGGCTCATGAATTCCTATGAGAGGAAAAGCATATATCTTGTTTGGTAAGCACCACCAGTTTGGGCAACACGCAGCATGGATGGTTGGGTTGGTTCATTTGAGCATAATAGTTGTACTCAAATATCAGTGTAGGCTGAAGTGGTAGGCAGGACTTGGTGACCAGAGCATGCCTCTCCTTGGCGAAGAGAGATCACAGCCTAGGATCCAACTCTGGAATTGCTGTGGTTGGCTTCTCTCTCTTTCCCACCATCTTTGTGCATCTTCTCTCAGTTAGAGTCAGCTCAGAGACCCAGAGAGCCTTATGCCAAAAGCATAATCCCTCCTGCTTCCTTTCCCTCCTTCCCCTCCTTCCCATCCTTATCTCAGTCCACCTGCATCTTTCCCAAGGCACACAGGTAGATGAGACCAGGACTCCCAGCCCCCAGAAGGGATCCTAACAGAGTTGAGAGGCAGCTGGTAATATCCTCATTAGCTTTTCTCAAATGTCCAGATACTATGAAGCTAGATGATAGCTAGAAAATCTCCTAGAACACCTTGGAAACTTAGAGCCTTGGAGTAGATATGTGGGTTAGTTGAGTCTGAGCTGACCTGTTTATTCTCCTTATTTCCTGGCATGTCTCAAGCCTGAGACTGGAGATAACTCTGGCCACAGAGGGAATGAAGAACTCTCTGGAAGAGAGTTCACTGGTATACCCATCCCTCAACAAACACCCCACCCCCAACATGTGCAAGCACCATCCCCCCACACACGCCTACAACTCCCCCCTTACCTCCAGCACACTCATAACACCCAGACAGTTCCAGAATCTTGGCAAAGCCTGAACAGTAAAGGAGTAAGAAGTAATGTCTTTGATACAGGTAGAGAGTACTGAGACCAAAGACCACAGATGATGGCCAAAGGAAGAAGCGTTCATGTGCAGATAAGATAGTAAGATTCAGGGATGCTTGTGAGAGAACAAGAGTGAAGCAAACCTTGCACATTTAGTCATTTTTTAAAAAATGGTTGTATAGGGGATGCTTGAGTGGCTCAGTTGGTCGAGCATCTGCCTTCGGCTCAGGTCATGATCCCAGGGTTCTGGGATCGAGTCCCACATTGGGCTCCTTGCTCAGTGGGAAACCTGCTTCTCCCTCTGCCTGTTGTTCCCCCTGCTGTGCTCTCTCTCTCTCTCTCTGACAAAGTATTTTTTTTTAAATGGTTGTATAGGAAGAGATGACTATTTCTTTCACATTGGGGTGCAAATTTCTTAAAAGCAAGAGCCATGTTCTGGTCATTTTGTATCTTCCCCACCACCCCCAGTGCCTTGTATAAGCTTACTGAATAGTTGTTGCATTTATACAGAGCCTTATAATAGAGTCTTTGTGAAACATTCTAAACACATCTTCATGGTAGCCCACCATCTAAGCTTCCAGGAGGATGGAAAATAATTTCTATGTCAGAGTGCCTCCAAGATTATTCAGAACCTGGCATGGAGAGGATTATAAGAGTGAGAAATTTTGTAGTCAGGCTCTCTGGGGCCTCTTTGAAGAAGGTGTTTATAACACATTTTGCTGACTGCTTCTATAAATCCCAAGAGCGCTGATAATTTTACATCAAAAATAAAGTGAAAATGAAGCAATTTGGCTGTGAAAACATCCTTGCATTTCTACTAGTTGCTTCTGATGGTAATTTGGCTATGCATAAATTTTTACTGTTTGCATTATGGTATGGAGACAAACACATCCTGATGCTTTAGAACAGAATAGTGTCTAAAAACAGCTCCAAGTTCGAGGGTGAAGAGAAGTCTCTTAAACAAGCTTGGCCAGCACTCTTAAGAACACAGGGAGGAAACTTCTTATTCCCTGAGAACCACTGACCTCAGCCCTCTTTTGGCCTTTGTAGTGCAAATACTGGCTGTGCGGAAGCATTTGGAGGGTCATTAATTAGAAGCTGGTGCCCCTTAGCATGAAGAGACAATGTTCAGATTCAAGGATCTGAAGTTTTGGTGAAGGCCTGCTCTCAAACATCGTGTTTTTTAATTGTTCTTTATGAATAGTTAAAAAAAAAAAAAACCCGCTTTGGAATAATAAGACCAATAAGAGCAGGGAATTGACATCATAATAGCTAACGTTTATTGAGTGCTTACTAGGTGCCAAGAACTATTTTATGGGCATTAAATCATTTAATCCTCACAGCATCACTGTGTTTAGAGATGAGGAAGTCTAGAAAAAGAAAAGTGAAATAAGCCGACCAAGGCCACATGGTAGAGCCAGGGCTTAGTGTCCCTTGTTAGCGTGACGCCAAAGCTGAGCTCCTACTGAGCAATACCACTTCCTGTTAGTGCCAGACTATAAAGACTGTAAAGGGTGGGAGTGGAATCTAGGACAACAGGCTTTATATATATATATATATATATATATATATATATATATATATATATATATATATATATATATATATTTTTTTTTTTTTTTTTAAGATTTTATTTATTTATTCGACAGAGAGAGATAGCCAGCGAGAGAGGGAACACAAGCAGGGGGAGTTGGAGAGGAAGAAGCAGGCTCATAGTGGAAGAGCCTGATGTGGGACTCGATCCCGCAACGCCAGGATCACACCCTGAGCCGAAGGCAGACGATTAACCGCTGTGCCACCCAGGCGCCCCAACAGGCTTTATATTTTGTGCTGGGGTCCGATTCCTAGGTCCCTGAAAAGTTAATCCAGTTAGAAAAATAAAAATTAAAAAAAAAGGCTGAAATTGAAGGGTCCACCCTGTGTCTTCTGCTAGTCCAAGGCCAGGCTGACAAAGCCAGTTTAAGGCAGTTTAAGATTTTTCCCTTTCCATGGCCAAATCTGTTTTAGATAGAATCTTCCAGGTGGTTCTGATTTGCAGAACGGTGCT